>NC_053391.1:257750588-258061899 GCF_905171765.1 Bufo bufo | reverse complement strand
TTGCAGCTACCACTTCTGCAGGAAGGCTATTCCATGCATCCACTACTCTCTCAGTAAAGTAATACTTCCTTATATTACTTTTAAACCTTTGCCCCTCTAATTTAAAACTGTGTCCTCTTGTGGTAGTTTTTCTTCTTTTAAATATGCTCTCTTCCTTTACCGAGTTGATTCCCTTTATGTATTTAAAAGTTTCTATCATATCCCCTCTGTCTCTTCTTTCTTCCAAGCTATACATATTAAGGTCCTTTAACCTTTCCTGGTAAGTTTTATCCTGCAATCCATGTACTAGTTTAGTAGCTCTTCTCTGAACTCTCTCTAGAGTATCTATATCCTTCTGGAGATATGGCCTCCAGTACTGCGCACAATACTCCAAGTGAGGTCTCACCGGTGTTCTGTACAGCGGCATAAGCACTTCACTCTTTCTACTGCTTATACCTCTCCCTATACATCCAAGCATTCTGCTGGCATTTCGTGCTGCTCTATTACATTGTCTTCCCACCTTTAAGTCTTCTGAAATAATTACTCCTAAATCCCTTTCCTCAGATACTGAGGTCAGGACTGTGTCAAATATTCTATATTCTGCCCTTGGGTTTTTACGCCCCAGGTGCATTATCTTGCACTTATCCACATTAAATTTCAGTTTCCAGAGTATGCCCACAGCAGGGCATAGAAGGAAAGTAGCGCCATATGGTTTTTGAAGAACTTTTTGCTGGACTGGTTTTTAGGCACCATGTCCCATTTGAACCCCCCCTGATGCACCCCTACAGTAAAAATGTAATACCCCAGAGTGGTATTAACATTTCTTCACCCTGCTACTGTCTTTGATTGCTAACAATAATGTCATCCTTGCATTTATTCCAGGTCCTTCACATTGTGCATTGATAATATTGCTCTGAAACTGTTATGTTCATGTAATGTTTCTGGTTTTCCAGCAGATGGCAGTGTGTATCTGGCAGAGTTAGATAGATCCTTAGATAGAATGGAACTTACCATTTCATTCTCCCCCTTTTGGGCAGAAGTGGGCCAGTCCTGTTTCCTACCAAAGGGAGGGCCTGCAGTTCTAGTTTATTCCAGTCTAGTCTAGATAGTGGAGCTGAGAATACATGAAAGATGTAGCAGTGAGGGTAAAGTTCCACGTCCTGCAGCGGAAGGAATGCAGGAATGCAGCTCATAGAGCACCATGACTTCTTATCGATTTACAGACAGAATATTACGAGGGGGTCAACAGCCAAAGGCACCCCACTCCAGAGGTACCAGAACAGTCCTAAAGTCCAGCTGCCAGACAAAGCTGAGTTTAGCACCACAGAGAGAGAGAGCTAAAGCATAGTCAAGTGTGCCTTCCAGTTCATGACAAAACCTAATGGAACCAAGAGAAAGACCGTATATTGTCTGGATGCAAGTTGATTCAAGTAAAGCTGTTGAACTTTGTAAAAGTCTGGACTCGACTATTCCCCCACCTCCACCGTTATTCTCCCCTTTATTGCTTCGGAGCCTAACCCTGGGGATCGGCTGTATCCAGGTAGGAGCACTGTGACACGCACAGAGAACTATTGGGCCCGCACCACACCACTCAGTATTCCTATATGCCTGGGACACGATCCACCCTGGGAGCAGCACATCGCAGAAACAACCAAAAAGTGACCCCATTTTGGAAACTACAGGATAAGGTGACAGTTTTATTGATATTATTTTGGGGTACATATGATTTTTTTGATCGCTTTATATTACACTTTTTGTGAGGCAAGGTTGCCAAAAATGGCTGTTCTGGCACGGTTTTTACTTTTTTTTTTTACAATTTTCCTCTGACAGGTTATATCATGCACTATTTTATAGAGCAAGTTGTTACGGATGTGACAATATGAAAAATGTCAACTTTTTTTTGTTTGTTTCAGTTTTCCATAATAAAGCATTTAAAAAAATATATATATATTCTGACGATCGTCTTGTGTAGGGGCTCGTTTTTTTGCGGAAAGAGTACACTTTACACTTTATGGGGCAAGTTGACCAAAAAGTTGGTTGTTTGGGCACAGTTTTTATTTAATTTTTTTGACGGCATTCACCTTAGTGGATAGATAGTGCTATTTTTATAGAGCAGATTTTTATAGATGTGACAATACCTAATATGTATACTTTTTTAAAAAAAAATTTCAGTTTTACACTTTAAAAGCGTTTTATGAAAAAAAATTATGTTTTAGTGTCTCCACTTTCTGTCTTATGTAGGGGTTATTTTTTTGCGGGAAGAGGTGACGTTTTGATTGGTACTCATTTGGGGTACATACGTATTTTTGATTGCTTGGTATTACACATTTTGTGATGTAAGGTGACAAAAAATTGCTTTTTTGGAACAGTTTTTATAAAACAAATTTTACGGCATTCACCTCTGGGGGGTAGATTGTGTGATATTTTCATAGAGCAGGTAATACCTAATATGTCTATTTTCTTTATTCTGTTTAGTTTTTTCACAATAAAAGCATTTTTGAAAAAAAACCTAAGAAAGACATATTTTATTTATTTTTTGGGTGAGCACCATGGAGTACTGTGTACATTTCTGGGCTCCTGTAAACAAGGCAGACATAGCAGAGCTGGAGAGGGTCCAGAGGAGGGCAGCTAAAGTAATAACAGAGGAGGGCAACTAAAGTAATAACTGGAATGGGGCAACTACAGTACCCTGAAAGATTATCAAAATTAGGGTTATTCACTTTAGAAAAAAGACGACTGAGGGGAGATCTAATTAATATGTATAAATATATAAGGGGTCAGTACAGAGATCTATCCCATCATCTATTTATCCCCAGGACTGTGACTGTGACGAGGGGACATCTTCTGCGTCTGGAGGAAAGAAGGTTTGTACACAAACATAGAAAAGGATTCTTTACGGTAAGAGCAGTGAGACTATGGAACTCTCTGCCTGAGGAGGTGGTGATGGTGAGTACAATAAAGGAATTCAAGAGGGGCCTGGATGTATTTCTGGAACGTAATAATATTACAGGCTATAGCTACTAGAGAGGGGTCGTTGATCCAGGGAGTTAGTCTGATTGCCTGATTGGAGTCGGGAAGGATTTTTTTATTCCCCTAAAATGGGGAAAATTGGCTTCTACCTCACAGTTTTTTTTTGCCTTCCTCTGGATCCATTTGTAGGATAACAGGCCGAACTGGATGGACAAATGTCTTTTTTTCGGCCTTATGTACTATGTTACTATTGTCTTATGTAGGGGCTTATTTTTTGCGGGAAGAGATGACTGTTTTATTGGTACTATGTTGGGGTACATATGTCTTTTTGATCGCTTGGTATTACACTTTTTGTAGTGAAAGGTGACAAAAAAAATTGCTTTTTTGGCATAGTTTTTATATAATTGTTTTTACGGCATTCACCTTAGGGGGTAGATTATGTGATATTTTTATAGAGCAGGTCATTACAGACACAGCGATACCTAATAAGTCAATTTTTTTTTATCACTCTGACTTTTTTGATCACTTTTTATGCCCTTTTTTGGGATGTGAGATGAGCAAAATTTCAATTCTATCATATTATTTTTATTCTTTATGGAGTTCACTGTGCGGGATAAGAAATGTGATCCTTTTATAGATCAGTTCATTACGGACGTGGCGATACCAAACAGGTGTACTGTATTTTATTTTTTAACCAATTACAAATGTACGGATAGAGGAATAATTTTGATATTTGTTTGTTGTTTTTATACACTTTTTATTTATTTATTTACTTTTTTATTCACTTTTTGGACTCTGTATAGTGTGCTGCAGTGTATTTTCATTTACACTGTAGCCTTATCAGGCTCAGATATACCATGGCAAGCCGGATGCCTGTGAAGGTGCCCACTCGGACATCCTGTAAATTTACTGGGGCACAAACACCACAGGACATATATATATATATATATATATATATATTTATACTAGCAGAAGGACCCGGCTTCGCACGGGTATATTTCAACTATGTCATTTTATTTTTCTGTGTGTTGTAAAATGATATCGACAGTTTCCCCCATAACAGTGACCTCTACAATACCCGCTTCTTTAACAATAACCTCCACAGTGCCCGCCCCTTAACAGTAATCTCCACAGTGCCCGCCCCTTTAACAGTGACTTCCACAGAGGATGCCCCTTTAACATTGACCTCCACAGTGGCCGCCCTTTAACAATGACCTCCACAGTGCATGCCCCTTTAACAGTGACCTCCACAGTGTCCTCCACTTTAACAGTGACCACATCTTTAACAGTGACCTCCACAGTGCCCGCCCCTTTAACATTGACCACCCCTTTAACATTGACCTTCATAGTGGCCGCCCCATTTACAGTGACCTCCTCATTGCCCATCATTTTAATAGTGACCGCTCCTTTAACAGTGACCTCCACAGTGCCCGGCCCTTTAACAGTGACCTGCACGGTGCCTGCCCCATTAACAGTGACCTCCACAGTGCCTGCCCCTTTAACAGTGACCTCCACAGTTGCATTGACCAGGAACTGGTACGCTGACGCCACTTATGCAGTGGGCAGGATACGGGTGGATAATAGTCAGTATTTGTTCGTGACGCCAATTGCAGCGTGCGCAGGTAACTACCCAGGGCCCTTCCAAGGTGTTATAACGCATGTCCCAGATTAGGAATGCCAGAGTGGTGTGATGGCCTATAATGCTTCTATAGGGTGGTGATAATGGTGTCAACGGTGTCTCCTACCTGGGTACGGCTGGACTCATGGCTCACTTGTAATAATTTTGATTGTAGTGATAGTAGAAGTAATAGAGGAATTTTGCAGCAGAAATGATGTCCAGACCTGTAGGTGAAATTCTAATGTTTCTTTACTGAAGATAGCTTGTATCCAAGCAGTATACAGCTTTGGTCTCTGGTCCCAGCAGGTTTTGGTAATCATTGGCAGAAATAAATGCTTCTGCTTGATATGTGGGAAGCTCTGTAATTGTGGCAGGAATTAATCTTCTGCACTTTTCTGTAACTTCTGCTTTGTGGGGACAGACTAGCTGAGGAGGGAATGGCTTCTCCTAGGTCTCTGGACTTAACTCACAGATGATTCTCAGGGGATGTTATCCTTCTGGAACTCTGGAGGTTGTAGCTAGTTTTCTGCTTCTTCAGCTAGCTGAGGCTGAGGGAGCTCAGCTGGGTATGTGATCAGGTCTCAGCCGAGACAAGATCCTTGCTGCCTTCCGTATGCAGGGGATCTCCTGAACGCTATCACACAGCCTTTCACTAGTAGAGGGGAGGCTACACTGACTCTAACTTCCTTCTCCACCCATGCTGCAGGATGTGGGAACAGCCCACACCTTCACAGAGGGGGAGCTAAGCTGGAATAATCCATTCCAGCCTAGATATACTAAACTAGGACTAGTATCTGGCCAATGCATTGCTACCACCTGCTGGTAAACCTGGAAAATTACAGAACAATTGTGTTTAACATGGTTTTACATGTACATTTGTGAAGACATAATATAAATTACATCAGATGACAATATAAAAGCTCTTAGACGATAGTAGCAGGGTAGAGGAGCGTAGTAACACAACTCTGGGGTGTTACACAGTGACCGCCCCTTTAACATTAACCACCCCTTTAACAGTGAACTCCAAAGTGCCCACCCCTTTAACAATGACTGCAACTTTAACAACAAACTGTACAGTACCTGCCCCTTTAACAGTGACCTCCACAGTGCTCGCCCCTTTAACATTGACCTCCACAGTGTTTGCCCCTTCAACAGTGAACTCTAGAGTTCCCACCCCTTTAACAGCAACCTACATATTGCCCATCCCTTTAATAGTGCCCACCCCTTTAACAGCGACCTCCACAGAGCCCACCCCTTTAACATTGACCTCCACAGTGCTCGCCACTTTAACAGTGACCTGCACGGTGCCTGCCCCTTTAACAGTGACCTCCACAGTGCCCATGCCTTTAACATTGACCACACCTTTAACAGTGACCTCCACAGTGCTCGCCCCTTTAACATTGACTAAACCTTTAATACTGACCTCCACAGTGCCCGCCCCATTAACAATGATTGCATCTTTAAAAGTGACCTGCACAGTACCTGCCCCTTTAACAGTGACTGCACCTTTAACATTGACCTCCACAGTGCTCACCCCTTTAACATTGACCACCACTTTAGCAGTGACCTTCATAGTGACTAACCCTTTTAACAGTGACCTTCACAGTGCCCGACACGTTAACAGTGACCTCCACAGTGCCTGCCCCTTTAACATTCAAAGAAAATCCCAGCAATCGTGTCTTGAAGTATACAATGTTTTATTGCATCAAATCATAAGATGTCCTCAATCCAGGACGCGTTTCGGCTAGCATGCCTTTATCAACAGGTACAGGTATACAAAATGACCAAGTATATATAATGGGATAACTCCTCCCCTTATGACATCATCACCAACTCCCATCACCTGCACAGGTGGTGGGAGGGGTAAGCAACAACCAAAAGTATCAATCAGTATATCAGAAGCTATATAACAGGGTTCATGTCTCAGACTATGCTTCAAAAATTGTTTCAAACAATATATATACATATCCACCACAAATCATATTTCACATTTCCTGGTGTATGAGATCCCTCAGTGGATAATTGATGTCTGAAAAATAAAGGTTATATATAAATAACACAACATCAAATATGCATGATCTCATAATCTCTGTTAAGGACCTAAGGGTGCAGAGTGTCCAACATATGGATCCAATATGCCTCTCTACGTAATAACAGCTTCTTCAAATCCCCTCCTCTCCTAGGTCTTTTAACCTGTTCCAATACCTGGAACCTCAATTGAGCTATCCCATGTTTGCACTGATCAAAATGAAATAGGATAGGTAACATTACATTTTTAGTTCGAATAGTGGATTTGTGTTTCCCAATACGGTCCGTAATCGTTTGTGTGGTCTCTCCAATATATAATAAGCCACAGGGGCATTTTATCAAATAGATCACATTAATAGTGATCTTCATGGTGCCCGCCCCTTTAACAGTAATCTCCACAGTGGCTGACCCTTTAACAGTGACCGCTTCTTTAACAGTGACCTCCACAGTGCCCGCACTTTTAGCAGTGACCTCCACAATGCCTGCCCCTTTAACAGTAATATCCAAAGTGCCTGCCCTTTTAAAAGTGACCTCCACAGTGCTCACCCCTTTAACAGCGACCTCCACAGTGCCCACCCCTTTAACATTGACCAGCCCTTTAACATTGACCTCTGCAGTGCCCGCCCCTTTAACAATGACCTTCACAGAGCCCGTCCCTTTAACAGTGACCTCCACAGTGCCCGCCCCTTTAGCAGTGACCTCCACAGTGCCCGCCACAGTGAACGCCCCTTTAACAATGACCTCCACAGTGCCCGCCTCTTTAACAATGACCTCCACAGTATCTTCCACTTTAACAGTGATCTCCATGGTGCCCACCCCTTTAACAGAGATCTCCACAGAGGCCACCCGTTTAACAGTGACCGCCCCTTTAACAGTAACCACCACAGTGCCATCCCCTTTAACATTGACCTCTACAGTCGTGGCCAAAAGTTTTGAGAATTACATAAATATTGGAAATTGGAAAAGTTGCTGCTTAAGTTTTTATAATAGCAATTTGCATATACTCCAGAATGTTATGAAGAGTGATCAGATGAATTGCATAGTCCTTCTTTGCCATGAAAATTAACTTAATCCCAAAAAAAACTTTCCACTGCATTTCATTGCTGTCATTAAAGGACCTGCTGAGATCATTTCAGTAATCGTCTTGTTAACTCAGGTGAGAATGTTGACGAGCACAAGGCTGGAGATCATTATGTCAGGCTGATTGGGTTAAAATGGCAGACTTGACATGTTAAAAGGAGGGTGATGCTTGAAATCATTGTTCTTCCATTGTTAACCATGGTGACCTGCAAAGAAACGCGTGCAGCCATCATTGCATTGCATAAAAATGGCTTCACAGGCAAGGATATTGTGGCTACTAAGATTGCACCTCAATCAACAATTTATAGGATCATCAAGAACTTCAAGGAAAGAGGTTCAATTCTTGTTAAGAAGGCTTCAGGGCGTCCAAGAAAGTCCAGCAAGCGCCAGGATCGTCTCCTAAAGAGGATTCAGCTGCGGGATCGGAGTGCCACCAGTGCAGAGCTTGCTCAGGAATGGCAGCAGGCAGGTGTGAGCCCATCTGCACGCACAGTGAGGCGAAGACTTTTGGAAGATGGCCTGGTGTCAAGAAGGGCAGCAAAAAAGCCACTTCTCTCCAAAAAAAACATCAGGGACAGATTGATCTTCTGCGGAAAGTATGGTGAATGGACTGCTGAGGACTGGGGCAAAGTCATATTCTCCGATGAAGCCTCTTTCCGATTGTTTGGGGCATCTGGAAAAAGGCTTGTCCGGAGAAGAAAAGGTGAGCGCTACCATCAGTCCTGTGTCATGCCAACAGTAAAGCATCCTGAGACCATTCATGTGTGGGGTTGCTTCTCATCCAAGGGAGTGGGCTCACTCACAATTTTGCCCAAAAACATGGTACCAAAACACCCTCCAACAGCAACTTCTTCCAACAATCCAACAACAGTTTGGTGAAGAACAATGCATTTTCCAGCACGATGGAGCACCGTGCCATAAGGCAAAAGTGATAACTAAGTGGCTCGGGGACCAAAACGTTGACATTTTGGGTCCATGGCCTGGAAACTCCCCAGATCTTAATCCCATTGAGAACTTGTCGTCAATCCTCAAGAGGCGGGTGGACAAACAAAAACCCACTAATTCTGACAAACTCCAAGAAGTGATTATGAAAGAATGGGTTGCTATCAGTCAGGAATTGGCCCAGAAGTTGATTGAGAGCATGCCCAGTCGAATTGCAGAGGTCCTGAATAAGAAGGGCCAACACTGCAAATACTGACTCTTTGCATAAATGTCATGTAATTGTCGATAAAAGACTTTGATACGTATGAAGTGCGTGCAATTATATTTCACTACTTCACAGAAACAACTGAAACAAAGATCTAAAAGCAGTTTAGCAGCAAACTTTGTGAAAACTAATATTTTTGTCATTCTCAAAACTTTTGGCCACGACTGTACAGTGCCCACCCCTTTAACAGTAATCTCCACGGAGCACGCTTCTTTAACAGTGATCTAAACAGTGGCCGCCCCTTTAACAGTGACCGTCACAGTGCCTGCCCAATTAACAGTGACCTCCACAGTGCCCACCCTTTTAACATTGACCACTGCTTTAACAGTGACCTCTACAGTACCCGCCCATTTAGCAGTGACTTCCACAGTGCCAGTCCCTTTAACAGTAAACTCCACAGTGCCCGCCCCTTTAACAGTGACCTCCACAGTGCCTTCCGTTTTAACAGTGATCTCCACGGTTCCCGCTTCTTTAACTATGATCTAAACAGTGGCTGCCCCTTAAACAGTGACCTCCACAGTGCCCGTCCCTTTAACAGTGACCTTCACAGTGCCAGCCCTTTTAACAGTGCCCGCCCCTTTAACAGTGACCTTCACAGTGCCCGCCCCTTTAACAGTGATCTCCATGGTTCCCACTTCTTTAACAGTAATCTAAACAGTGCCCGCCCCTTTAACAGTGACCTCCACAGTCTCCATCCCTTTAAGTGACCTCTACAGTGCCCATCCCTTTCACAGTGACCTACACAGTGCCCGCCCCTTTAACAGTGACCAACACAGTACCCACCCCTTTAACAGTGACCTCCACAGTGACCGCCCCTTTAACTCCTTAAGGACACAGCCTTATTTCACCTTAAGGACCAGGCCATTTTTTGCAAATCTGACCAGTGTCACTTTAAGTGGTGATAACTTTAAAACGCTTTGACTTATCCAGGCCATTCTGAGATTGTTTTTTCGTCACATATTGTACTTCATGACATTGGTAAAATGGAGTAAAAAAAAATTCATAAAAAATACAAAATTTGCCAAAAATTTGGAAAAATTAGCAAATTTCCAAGTTTCAATTTCTCTACTTCTATAATACATAGTAATACCTACAAAAATAGTTATTACTTTACATTCCCCATATGTCTACTTCATGTTTGGATCATTTTGGGAATGACATTTTATTTTTGGGGGACGTCACAAGGCTTAGAAGTTTCTCAGAAATTTTCAAAAACCAACTTTTTAAGGACCAGTTCAGGTCTGAAGTCACTTTGTGAGGCTTACATAATAGAAACCACCCAAAAATGACCCCATTCTAGAAACTACACCCCTCAAGGTATTCAAAACAGATTTTTACAAATGTTGTTAACCCTTTAGGTGTTCCACAAGAATTAATGGAAAATAGAAATACAATTTAAAAATTTCACTTTTTTGGCAGATTTTCCATTTTAATATTTTTTTTCCAGTTACAAAGCAAGGGTTAACAGCAAAACAAAACTCAATATTTATGGCCCTGATTCTGTCGTTTACAGAAACACCCCATATGTGGTCATAAACTGCTGTACGGGCACATGGCAGGGCGCAGAAGAAAAAGAATGCCATACTGTTTTTGGAAGGCAGATTTTGCTGGACTGGTTTTTATGACACCATGTCCCATTTGAAGCCCCCCTGATGCCCCCCTAGTAGAAACTCCATAAAAGTGACCCCATCTAAGAAACTACACCCCTCAAGGTATTCAAAACAGATTTTACAAATGTCGTTAACCCTTTAGGTGTTCCACAAGAATTAATGGAAAATAGAGATACAATTTAAAAATTTCACTTTTTTGGCAGATTTTTCATTTAAATTTTTTTTTCCATTTACAAAGCAAGGGTTAACAGCCGAACAAAACTCAATATTTATGGCCCTGATTCTGTAGTTTACAGAAACACCCCATATGTGGTTGTAAACTGCTGTACGGGCACACGGCAGGGCGCAGAAAGAAAGAAATGCCATACAGTTTTTGGAAGGCAGATTTTGCTGGACTGGTTTTTTGACACCATGTCAATAGATCTTGTGGTATTTTTATAGGGCAGGTTGTCACGGACGTGGCGATACCTAATATGTATAAAAAAAAAAATATTTATGTAAGTTTTACACAATGATTTCATTTTTGAAACAAAACAAATCATGTTTTAGTGTCTCCATATTCTGAGAGCCATAGTTTTTTCAGTTTTTGGGCGATTATCTTAGGTAGGGTCTCATTTTTTGCAGGATGACATGATGGTTTGATTGTCACTATTTTGGGGTGCATATGACTTTTTGATCGCTTGCTATTACACTTTTTTTTTATGTAAGATGACAAAAAAATTGCTTTTTTACACCGTTTTTATTTTTATTTTTTTACAGTGATCACCTGTGGGGTTAGGTCATGTGATATTTTTATAGAGTAACTTATTATGGATGCGGCGATACCTAATATGTATACTTTTTTATTTATGTAAGTTTTACACAATGATTTCATTTTTGAAACAAAAAAAAAAAATCATGTTTTAATGTTTCCATAGTCTGAGATCCATAGTTTTTTTCAGTTTTTGGGCGATTATCTTGGGTAGGGTATGATTTTTGCGGGATGAGATGACGGTTTGATTGGCACTATTTTGGGGTGCATATGACTATCCCTATTTTGATCGCTTGCTATTACACTTTTTGTGATGTAAGGTGACAAAAAATGGTTTATTTAGCACAGTTATATTTATATTTTTTTACGGTGTTCATCTGAGGGGTTAGGTCATGTGATATTTTTATATAGCCGGTCGATACAGACGCGGCGATACCTAATATGTATACTTTTTATTTATTTCTGTAAGTTTTACACAATAACAGCTTTTTAAAAAAAAAAAAAAGGGTGTTTTAGTGTCTCGATATTCTGAGCCATATTTTTTTTTATTTTTTGGGCGATTGTCTCAGCTAGCGGCAAATTTTTTGCGGGATGAGGCGACGGTTAGATTGGTACTATTTTGGTGGGCGTACGCCTTTTTAATAGCTTGCTGTTGTACTTTTTGTGATGTAAGATGACAAAAAAATTGTTTATTTAGCACAGTTTTTATTTTTTATTTTTTACGGTGTTCATCTGAGGGGTTAGGTCATGTGATATGTTTATAGAGCCGGTTGATACACACACGGCGATACCTAATATGTCTTTTCCCCCCCCCCCCCCCTATTTTTTACCAATTTATTTTTACTTTATTTGGGGAAAATGACGTTTTTGTTAATTTTTACTTGAAACTTAATTTTTTGGGGGGGAAACTATTTTTTCAACTTTTTTTTTCACTTTATTTTTTGGCCCACTTTGGGACTTGAACTTTTGGGGGTCTGATCCTTTACAATGCATTCCAATACTTCTGTATTGGAATGCATTGGCTGTATGAGTAATACTGTGCGTATTACTCATACAGCTTCCGGCCTGTGAGATCCAGGGGGCTGGATCTCACAGGCCTCGTCACCGGAAAGCAGCGTGCTGCCTTCCATGCCTTCGGGTCCCCCCTACAGCCGCATGGGGACCCGATGGCACCGCCTCCCGCCGCCACCACAATAGGTAAAAGCCGCAAACCGCAGGACTGAATTGACCTGTGGTTTGCGGCGATCGCCGACATGGGGGGGGGTCAAGGGACCCCCCGCGCATTTAACCGAGGTGCCTGCGCAATGATTTGAGCAGGCACCGGCTTCCGATCACCGCCCGCCGCGCAGCGGTGATCAGAAATACACAGGGCATACAGGTACGCCCTGTGTCCTTAAGTACCAGGACATCAGGGCGTACCTATACGCCCTGTGTCCTAAAGAGGTTAAAAGTGACCTCCACAGTGCCCGCCCCTTTAACAGTGACCTCATCAGTGCCCGCCCCTTTAACAGTGACCTCCACAGTGCCATATCTCAGGAATAGTATGTCCTAGAGAGCTGAGACCCGGTCTAAAGCCTTCCCGGACACCTGATATACCTGTGTGCCAAATTTGGTGAAGATCGGTCTAGTAGTTTTGTCACGCATAAAGGACAGACAGACAGAAATTCATTTTTATATATATATATATATTATACACTGCTCAAAAAAATAAAGGGAACACAAAAATAACACATCCTAGATCTGAAGTAATTAAATATTCTTCTGAAATACTTTGTTTTCAACCCATGGAGGTCTGGATTTGGAGTCACACTCAAAATTAAAGTGGAAAAACACACTACAGGCTGATCCAACTTTGATGTAATGTCCTTAAAACAAGTCAAAATGAGGCTCAGTAGTGTGTGTGGCCTCCACGTGACTGTATGACCTCCCTACAACGCCTGTGCATGCTCCTGATGAGGTGGCGGACAGTCTCCTGTGGGATCTCCTCCCAGACCTGGACTAAAGCATCTGCCAACTCCTGGACAGTCTGTGGTGCATCGTGACGTTGGTGGATAGAGCGAGACATGATGTCCCAGATGTGCTCAATTGGATTCAGGTCTGGGGAACGGGCGGGCCAGTCCATAGCATCAATGCCTTCGTCTTGCAGGAACTGCTGACACACTCCAGCCACATGAGGTCTAGCATTGTCTTGCATTAGGAGGAACCCAGGGCCAACCACACCAGCATATGGTCTCACAAGGGATCTCATCTCGGTACCTAATGGCAGTCAGACTACCTCTGGCGAGCACATGGAGGGCTGTGCGGCCCTCCAAAGAAATGCCACCCCACACCATTACTGACCCAATGCCAAACCGGTCATGCTGGAGGATGTTGCAGGCAGCAGAACGTTCTCCACGGCGTCTCCAGACTCTGTCACGTCTGTCACATGTACTCAGTGTGAACCTGCTTTCATCTGTGAAGAGCACAGGGCGCCAGTGGCGAATTTGCCAATCTTGGTGTTCTCTGGCAAATGCCAAACGTCCTGCACGGTGTTGGGCTGTAAGCACAACCCCCACCTGTGGACGTCGGGCCCTCATATCACCCTCATGGCGTCTGTTTCTGACCGTTTGAGCAGACACATGCACATTTGTGGCCTGCTGGAGGTCATTTTCGCAGGGCTCTGGCAGTGCTCCTCCTTGCACAAAGGCGGAGGTAGCGGTCCTGCTGCTGGGTTGTTGCCCTCCTCCGGCCTCCTCCACGTCTCCTGATGTACTGGCCTGTCTCCTGGTAGCGCCTCCATGCTCTGGACACTACGCTGACAGACACAGCAAACCTTCTTGCCACAGCTCGCATTGATGTGCCATCCTGGATAAGCTGCACTACCTGAGCCACTTGTGTGGGTTGTAGACTCCGTCTCATGCTACCACTAGAGTGAAAGCACCGCCAGCATTCAAAAGTGACCAAAACATCAGCCAGGAAGCACACAGAAGTGTGATTGACTTGGAGTTACATTGTGTTGTTTAAGTGTTCCCTTTATTTTTTTTGAGCAGTGTATATATATATATATATATATATATATATATATATATATATATATAAAAATAGAGCAGCACTCCAAAATTGCGGTAAAAAAGTGATGTTTTTATTCACCCATAGGTGACGCAACGTTTCGGCTCCAACATGAAGCCATTCTCAAGCCTGAGAAAGGCTTGAGAAAGGCTTCATGTTGGAGCCGAAACGTCGCGTCACCAATGGGTGAATAAAAACATCACTTTTTTACCGCAATTTTGGAGTGCTGCTCTATTTTTCTATTATACATTTTGGGTAAGCTTTTCCCTTTGAGCTAGCTTTTTTGGTTGGTGCTGCCATATTTTTATTTTTAAATATATATATATATATATATATATATATATATAGCAGAAAGACCCGGCTTCACACTGGTTCATATAATCTATTTCATTTTATATTTCCATAACAGTGACCTCTACAGTACCAGCCCCTTTAACAATGACCTCCACAGTGCCTACCCCTTTAGCAGTGATCTCCTTAGTGGCCGCCCCTTTAACATTGACCTCCACAGTGGCCGCCCCTTCAACATTTACCTCCACAGGGCCCACCCCTTTAACAGTGACCTCCACAGTGCCTGCCCCTTTAACAATGACCTCCACAGTACCCGCCTCTTTAACAGTGACTTCCACAGTGCCTGCACAATGTCCGCCCCTTTAATAGTGACCGCCACTTTAACAGTGACCTCCACAGTACCCGCCCATTTAACAGTGACCTCCATATTGCCCGTCCCTTTAATAGTGTCCACCCCTTTAACAGTGACCTCCACAGTGCCCACCACTTTAACAGTGACCTCCACAGTGCCCCCCTTTAACAGTGACCTGCACGGTGCCCCCCTTTAACAGTGACCTGCACGGTGCCTGCCCCTTTAATATTGACTACCCCTTTAACAGTGACCTCCACAGTGCCCGACCCTTTAACAGTTACTTCCACAGTGCCCATCCCTTTAACAGTGACCTCCACAGTGCACGCCACTTTAACATTGACCCCCTTTAACAGTGACCGTCACAGTGCCTGCCCCTTTAATATTGACTACCCCTTTAACAGTGACCTCCACAGTGCCCGACCCTTTAACAGTTACTTCCACAGTGCCCATCCCTTTAACAGTGACCTCCACAGTGCCTGCCGATTTATCAGTGACCTCCACAGTGCCCGCCCCTTTAATAGTGAACTCCACAGCGCCCGTACGTTTAATAGTGGCCTTTTCCTCCCATGCATGTAGCAGTGTGATTGTGCCCTCATACGTCATGTGACTGAATATTTAAGGACCTGCGAACTGCTAAAACCTGTGATCAGTTGCTCTGGCAACCTGGAGTAGGACCTGCGAGCTTCTATTGGCTAATAAGGGACATGTGACCGTGTAAATGGCAGTTTGGATTTAAGTGAAAGGTTTGCTGGCTTCTATTGGCTAATGAAGGTCATTTTTTGGGAATATCTCAGGAAGCGAAGGCCTAGAGAGCTGAGACCCGGTCTAAAACCTTCCCGGACACCTGATCTACCTGTGTGCCAAATTTGGGGAAGATCTGTCCAGTCGTTCGGCCGCGCATAAAGAACATCCAGACAGACATCTAGACAGACATACACTCATTTTTATATACACTCACCTAAAGAATTATTAGGAACACCTGTTCTATTTCTCATTAATGCAATTATCTAGTCAATCAATCACATGGCAGTTGCTTCAATGCATTTAGGGGTGTGGTCCTGGTCAAGACAATCTCCTGAACTCCAAACTGAATGTCAGAATGGGAAAGAAAGGTGATTTAAGCAATTTTGAGCGTGGCATGGTTGTTGGTGCCAGGCGGGCCGGTCTGAGTATTTCACAATCTGCTCAGTTACTGGGATTTTCACGCACAACCATTTCTAGGGTTTACAAAGAATGGTGTGAAAAGGGAAAAACATCCAGTATGCGGCAGTCCTGTGGGCAAAAATGCCTTGTGGATGCTAGAGGTCAGAGGAGAATAAGCAGACTGATTCAAGCTGATAAAAGAGCAACGTTGACTGAAATAACCACTCGTTACAACCGAGGTATGCAGCAAAGCATTTGTGAAGCCGCAACACGCACAACCTTGAGGCGGATGGGCTACAACAGCAGAAGACCCCACCGGGTACCACTCATCTCCACTACAAATAGGAAAAAGAGGCTACAATTTGCACGAGCTCACCAAAATTGGACTGTTGAAGACTGGAAAAATGTTGCCTGGTCTGATGAGTCTCGATTTCTGTTGAGACATTCAAATGGTAGAGTCTGAATTTGGTGTAAACAGAATGAGAACATGTATCCATCCTCTGATGGCTACTTCCAGCAGGATAATGCACCATGTCACAAAGCTCAAATATTTTCAAATTGGTTTCTTGAACATGACAATGAGTTCACTGTACTAAAATGGCCCCCACAGTCACCAGATTTCAACCCAATAGAGCATCTTTGGGATGTGATGGAACGGGAGCTTCGTGCCCTGGATGTGCATCCCTCAAATCTCCATCAACTGCAAGATGCTATCCTATCAATATGGGCCAACATTTCTAAAGAATGCTATCAGCACCTTGTTGAATCAATGCCACGTAGAATTAAGGCAGTTCTGAAGGCAAAAGGGGGTCCAACACCGTATTAGTATGGTGTTCCTAATAATTCTTTAGGTGAGTGTATATAAGAGATATAACATTAAGGGTTAAACAACAGTATTGTGCATTAATTTAATTTATCAGCTGGTCGGCGGTAAAATTATCACATCCATATAAACTCTTGTTTCTCATAATTGGTCTGAAAATCATTCAGTCAAATGGGCCCTTAGATTAATGAAGGGGGGGGGGGGGGAATCCCTCTCAGTGGCATAACAATCCTAGTCACAAAGGTTCGGTTTGCCTGATCCAAACTTTGCCCTGGGGCCCATAGAACTCTAGTTACGCCACCGGCACCCTCTGTTTTCCAATCACAACTTTAGCAACCTGAGGACTTGTGACGGGCTTAAAGAGAACCAGTCACCTCAGAATTCAGTGCAGTCTACAAGCAGCTTGTTATAGAGCAGAATGAACTGGGCAGATTGATGTATAGTTGCAGCAAAACATGTACTTTATTCACTAAAATCTCTGATTTTTCTGAACTTAAAGGGGTTGCCCACTTTCTGGCTAATGCTGACCAATGTGTTTGTAGGATGACAATATGGCACTTATTAATATAGTCTTTGTTGATATTCTGCACCATTTTCTATATTTCATAAGGTATTCTCTCTTATTGGCCAAGTCCACACAGCAATCCTGTGCATAAAATGGCTGCAGATAGAGGATCATGTGACCAGGCATATCAGTCTGTCTCCTCTATTAAAATACACTACACCTGCACTAAACTCCAAATTTCAACTGCAAATGGCAGATATGGTGTCTTTGAGGGGAGAAGTCTGAGTGATGTGTCAAGAGATATCTTTGCCGGGTCACATGACTCTCCAACAGTGGCCATCTTATGGACAGATCTCCTGTGTGGACAGAACAGAAGATTTGCCCAACAAGGATACATGACTTACAGACACATTGTTCAACAGTAGCCAGAAAGTGGCCGACTCCTTTAACCCCTTAAGGACTCAGCCCTATTTCACCCTAAAGGGTTTCTACCACTTCGTTTTCACATAATTAGCTTTTAGACACTAGCGATCCGCTAGTGTCTGCTCTACCAAACAATCCTAATATAATAGCTTATTGTGCAGCCGTTTCGCTAAAAAACGAACTTATATTGATATGCTAATGAGCCTCTAGGTGCTATGGGGGAGTCATTAGCACCTAGAGGCTCGGTCTACCTTCACAAAATGCCGCCGCCCAGCGCGTCCCTCCAGCCCGCCCATCTCCTCCGGAATGCGATCCTCCCTGTGAGCCAGTGCACCGCTTTCTGCACAGACATCTCCACTGCGCCTGCGCCGATGACGTCATAGTGCTCCAAGGAACAGGCGCAGTGGAGATGTCTGTGCAGAAAGCGGTCAGACATTCACTGCGCACGGCGCATGAGCGAGAATTCGTCTGCTGGCTCACAGGGAGGATCGCATTCCGGAGGAGATGGGCGGGCTGGAGGGACGCGCTGGGCGGCGGCATTTTGTGAAGGTAGACCGAGCCTCTAGGTGCTAATGTCGCCCCCATAGCACCTAGAGGCTCATTAGCATATCAATATAAGTTCGTTTTTTAGCGAAACTACACCCCTCAAGGTTTTCAAAACTGCTTTTACAAACTTTGTTTACCCTTTAGGTCTTCCACAAGACTTCACGGCAAATGGACATAAATTTTAAGAATTTTGATATTTAGAAAATTTTTCCAATATAATAATTTTTTTCCTGGAAAAAAACAAGGGTTAACTGCCAAATAAAACTCAGAATGGGTTGCCCTGATTCTGTAATTTGCAGAAACACCCCATATGTGGTCGTAAACTACTGTTTGGCCAAACGGGAGGACATAGAAGGAGGGGAACACCATATGGGTTTTGCAAGGCAGATTTTGCAGGACTGGTTTTGTTTATACCATGTCCCATTTGAAGTTCCCCGTTGCACCCCATGAATAATAATTTCAAAAAAGTGACTCTCTAAGAAAGTACACCCCTCAAGGTATTCAAAACTGGGTTTACAAACTTTGTTAACCCTTTAGGTGTTCCACAAGAGTTAATGGCAGATGGAGAAACAATTTAGAAATTTCTATTTTTTGGAAAATTTTCCATTTTAACCCTTACTTTATTACTGAAAGAAATGGGTTAACAGCCAAACAAAACTCAAAATGGGTTGCCCTGATTCTTCAGTTTGCAGAAACACCCCATATGTGGTCGTAAACTACTATTTGGCTAAACGGCAGGACATAGAAGAAGGGGAACGCCATATGGTTTTTGGAAGGCAGATTTTGCTGGACTGGTTTATTTACACCATGTACCCTTTCAAGCCCCCTGATGCACCCCTAGAGTAGAAACTCCATAAAAGTGACCCCATCTAGGAAACTACGGGATAAGGTGGTTGTTGTTTTGGGACTATTTTAGGGGTAAATATGATTTTTGGTTGCTCTATATTACACTTTTTTTTTTTTGAGGCAAGGTAACAAAAAATTTAAATTCTAAAATTGTTTCTACATTCGCTATTTAGTTTTGTGGAACACCTAAAGGGTTAACAAAGTTTGTAAAGTAACTTTTGAATACCTTGAGGGGTGTAGTTTCTTGGGGTCACTTTTTTGGAGTTTCTAGTCTAGGCTACATCAGGGAGGGGCTTCTAATGGGACATGGTGTCAAAAAAAACTGTCCATCAAAATCTGCCTTCCAGAAACCATATGGAGTTCCCTTCGTTCTATGCCCTGCCGTGTGGCTATATAGCCATTTACGACCACATATGGGGTGTTTCTGAAAACTACAGAATCAGGGCCATAAATATTGAGTTTTGTTTGGCTGTTAACCCTTGCTTTATTACCGGAAAAAATTGATTCAAATGGAAATTTTCCCCAAAAATTGGTGTTTTGGCACCGTTCATCCGAAGGGTTTGGTCAAATGTTATATTTATAGGGAAGATTCTTACGAACGCGGCGATACCTAATCTGTCTACATTTTAGAATGTATTTAGATTTTACACTACATTATCATTTTTGGAACCCCAAAAAATTATTTTAGTATCTCCATAGCCTTTTTTTTTAGTTAGGCGACTATCTAATGTAGGGGCTCATTTTTTGCGGGATGAGATGGCGGTTTTATTGGCACTAATTGGGGGTGCATATGACATTTTGTGCGCTCGCTATTACACTTTTTCTGATGTTAGGTGACAAAAAAATTCCTTTTTTTTTACACGTTTTTTTTTTATTTATTTTTTTTAACGCTGTTAATCCGGGGGGGGGGTGGGTTAAATGTAATTTTTATAGAGACGATTTTTACGGACGCGACGATGCCCAATATGTATGGCTCTCAGACTTTGGAGACACTAAGCAGGCATCCTAAAACTGCGGCCCTCCAGATGTTGTAAAACTACAATTCCCACCATGCCCTGCTGATGGCTGTAGGTTGTCTGGGCATGCTGGGAGTTATAGTTTTACAACATCTGGAGGGCCGCAGTTTGAGGATGCCTGCACTAAAGCTAATATTTTTTTGGGGAAAAAAAATTGTTTCCGTGTCTCCAAAGTCTGAGAGCCATAGTTTTTTATGTTCTCTAGGGGACTGTTGAGGATTATAAAAATTTTGTACTCCATGGAAGTGTGATACTCCCTGAAGCAATCGATAACGCAGAGGCCCGGATGATTGGGGCACGTGTCGCACTGAGTGGTGGTGTCCTTCCGTATTCCCCTCCTGCGACACACTCTGCACTTTTTTGGGGTTCGTCCCTTCTTTCCAGTATGGGGGACCACACCTGGAAAGTGTTGGCCAGGGACGATCCGGGCGCCTCCAATTCCCGAGGTACTCCGGCCTGCTCTTTCCCGGTCCGAAAAGATCAGGTCCTTGAGGACTGCCTCATAGAATTGGAGTAATGTCCCTGTGCTGCCAGCGCTTCGGAATAGTACAAAAGAGTTGTACAAGGCAACCTGTACCAAGTAGACCGCAACTTTTTTGTACCATGCCCGGGTTTTGCGCATGGCATTATATGGCTTGAGGACTTGATCAGAGAGATCAACTCCTCCCATATACCGATTGTAGTCGACGATACAATGACGACACAGAGACGGGGGTGGTGCTGTTACCGTGGATTGTGGACAGCATAAGGACATCCCTCTTGTCCTTATACCTGACCAGCAACAGGTTTCCACTGGTAAGGGCACGGGTCTCACCCGTGGGGATAGGTACCTGGAGGGGGTAGGCAGGGAGGCCGCATTGATTTTTCCGCACGGTCCCACAAGCGAATGTGGATCTGGCGGCAAGGTACCTGAACAAGGGAATGCTGGTATAAAAGTTATCCACGTAAAGGTGGTAACCCTTATCCAGCAGTGGGTACATAAGGTCCCACACGAGTTTCCCGGTAACACCCAGAGTGGGGGGACATTCTGGGGGTTGAATCCGGGAATCTCGCCCCTCATACACACGAAATTTGTAAGTGTACCCTGAGGTACTCTCACAAATTTTGTATAGCCTCACGCCATACCTCGCCCGCTTAGTGGGAATGTATTGGCGGAAACTGAGTCTCCCCTTGAACGCAACGAGAGACTCATCAACCGCAACCTCCCTTCCAGGTACGTAGGCCTGCTGAAATTTGGCCCCGAAGTGATCGATGACCGGCCGTATCTTATACAGCCGGTCATGGGCAGGATCACCTCGGGGGGGAAATGCTGCATTATCGGAATAATGCAGACATTTCCAGATGGCCTCAAACCGGGGACGTGTCATGGCCATACTGTACAGTGGGGTCTGGTATAGGACGTCCCCACTCCAGTATTGCCTGACACTGGGTTTTTGCACTAGACCCATATGCAGCACGAGGCCCAAAATGTCCTCATCTCGGCTGCACTGACCAGCGTCCAGCCACCGAGTCTAGCCAAAAATGAGCCCGGGTTTTGAGCGACGAACTGTTGGGCGTACAGATTCGTCTGCTCCACCATCAGATTCACCAGTGGGTTACTGAAAAAAAAACTAAAAAAGTCAATTTCAGTAAACCCCACTGTGGGAATCTGGATTCCTGGATTGCCAGCAAAATCCGGAATCAAGTGGCAGGGGGGTCTGGGGTCTGAAAGATGGAACAAAGAAAGTTTAGATAAAAGTTTTTTTTTTTTTTCTAACTAACTTTTCCCTTCTGTCCCTGCCTAAAGGTGCCTCTCCCTCACTGACCCTAACCTACCTGGAGGGCGATGGGTGCAGGAGGGTGATGGATGCCGATTAGGGGGACACAGGAGCTGGTGCTGGGCGGTGCTGCAGGGTGCTCGTGCAGAACAGGAAGAGGAGGGGAGAGAGGAGCGCAGGAAGTTTGAATCTCGCGCCTCTCTCCCCTGCACCAATCAGCACCCTGGACAGCAGCGTTCAGCACCAGGGCCAGCACCGCCTCTCCAAATCTTCGGACTGCGATTGGTGGTGTATAATCACGCCACCGATCGCAGTCTTTTTCCGGTTCATCGGGTCACCGGAGACCCGAATGGACCGGAAACGCAGCAAACCACAGGTCTGAATTGACCTGCGGTTTTCTGCGATCGCCGATACGGGGGGGTCAAATGACCCCCCCCTGCGTTGTTACAGGATGCCGGCTGAATGATTTCAGCCGGCATCCCGTTCCGATTAACCCCCGCGGCGCCGGAATAGCAATTTAAAGTTAGGACATACCTGTACGCCCTGAGTCCTTAAGGACTCGGGAAATAGGGTGTAACGGTACGCCCTGCGTCCTTAAGGGGTTAAAGGGAACCTGTCATGTGGATATTTGATTATAATCTAACTAATTATATACAATCATTATTTACTAAAAAAGTGCCTTAGATGTATTCACTTACTGGCGTGACAGATGGTTACCTCATAATATACACACAAACATGCTAATGAGCTGATTGGAGTCCAGCGTGATGTCATTGAGTCAAGCGTATATTTAATTCAGAGCTATAGCCACTCCTCTGCCCACCTGCTGCTGGTTCATATGGAAACAAACTGTCATTCAGCAGCAGGTGGGCGGGGAGAGTCAGGAGCTCATGAATATTCATGACTCATCATTATCAGCTGGAGCTTTTCAATACAAGATGTTGGCAGATTGACTGGGTCAATTAAAGAAAGTGACCCAGCATTGTGCTAAGAGAATCAGTCACTTATTTATGTTGCCCTTAGTTAGGACACCATAAAACTGGTTACAGGTTCCCTTTAAGACCGCCCTCTGCACCTCAGTGACTGACGGCTATATATACACAATCACTGATAAGGCAGCCCCTTTATAAAACTGAAGTCAGAAAAAGTAGAGACAAATGTATAAATTACACATTTTACATAATCTTTTTTCACAAAACGATATATCAGACTGCTCAGCTCCTCCTACTATAACATTCTGCTTGCAGGTTACACAACTTTTCCAGGTTCTCTTTAATAAGAAGATGTCACAGCACCATAGATTGCAATACTACATTCCCTTAAGGGGAATAAAAATAAAAGAATAAAAATGTAACATTTTTCGAAAAAAAACCTACACATATATGTCATGAATCACACATCACCAATCATATTATGAGTAAGGATGGTTAACGTGAGATCCGAAACGCGTAAATTTTGCATCTGTCTTGTTTTGTATGGATTTTACCGCATGGAATAAAGGATATTGTTTTATCAGAAGCTGGACCCTTCTACTTTTTACACATCACCAAGTGCACACACATCCAGACACAAGCTGCGACATCCGTCAATTTAGGCTGACAGAAGCCCTGGTTAAATACACATCATCCTCACAGGAACGCATTGCATTCAGGCATATAACATGCACACTGGCCTCAATGGTAACGAGCACAGTGCTTCGAGGTGGGCACGTTAGAGCAACAAGGAATGACATTAAATTTTAGGATTTACTATGAAACAAAAGTACAGTTTGTTTTGTCATAAAAAATATGACAAAACAAAGGACATCTAAGCAAACTGTTACAGGAAATAAAAGGGGTGAAATAAAGAATTTCCTACCAAGTCGATCGGTGTGAAATCCTCTGCTGGGAGCACAGTGGAAAATTGACAAGTCCTTACATTAGATGTAACTCTATGGCATCTGACCATGTGTGGATTTTAGCATACAATTTTCCATGGGTTTAGCTGGCAGCCATCTCCCCTCCCCTTGGTCACAAGACAGGAGGTCGGCTAATTACATGCAAGAGAAGAGTTTTGTGGCATAATTCAAAATTGAGCCTCAACTTCTTGTAGGTATCTCTGAGATGGACAATATGTCCAGATAGTTTTCCAGGACATTATTACCATCACAGACATACCAAACATGGTTATGAAATATCAGTTCATTTTATCAAAATGGAATTTGCCTGTTTCCCGTGGCCACAGCATCTGGCGCTGGTGATCACAGATATGTCTTGGTTCCCTGATCACAATCCCATAAGAGATTTATTATAAAACATGGATTATGACGACAAGGCTTCTTTTAAAGTATAGTTTTCCTCTTGATATATATAGCATTTGCAGCCTGGGCTTCCAATGTGGATTTTGGAGACAGGCTGGCTGAGGCAGAAATGAGTTTATTAGCAATTCTACATCACCTGGAAGCAGTACCAATTAGCACCTGTAAGATAGCCACAGAGACAGTATTGGCTCCGTGTGTCAGTGTCCTGTCCTCTCAAAAATGTATACGGGTCCAGGAAAACCTTTGTCTACACATATATTCTCGCAAGGGCATTCCTCTATTTATCATAGTAACAAAGTAACATAGCACATAAGGCCGAAAAAAGACATTTGTCCATCCAGTTCGGCCTGTCATCCTGCAAGTTGATCCAGAGGAAGGCAAAAAAAAAACCTTTGAGGTAGAAGCCAATTTTCCCCACTTTAGGGGAATAAAAAATTCCTTCCCGACTCCAATCAGGCAATCAGAATAACTCCCTGGATCAATGACCCCTCTCTAGTAGCTATAGCCTGTATTACAACATAAAAATAAATATAATTGGTATTACCGCGTCTGACAATGTCCGAGATAATAAAATATAAAAGTATTTATCATGCACACAATAATAGAAAAAATCTAAATGTCTGAATCACCCTCTTTTGGGTCAACTCATAAAATTGAAAAGAAAGTGACAGAAAGTGCAAAAAGTTGCATATATAGCACCAATAAAAAGTACAACTGGCACTGCAAAAACAAGCCATCACAAAGCTTTTTGTGAAAGTTTATTTAAAAAAAAGTATTGTAGATTTTATAATACGATAATTGTACAGACACACACAATAAAGGTAACATGTCATTTTTAGCACATATTGGGGAGATATATCAAGACTAGCGGATCCATCCGCCAGTCTTGATCAAATCAGGCGCATCTCTGCCCTGCCGTGTGCCAGAAACTAAAGTCTACGCCAGCTACAAGCTAGCGTAGACTTCAGCTATAACTTCCGTCACTTTCTGGCGAAAGTTATAGTAAAGGCAGCGTCGGCGTGAAGCCATGCCCCCTCCGCTGAACCATACCCCCCTTTATAGGCACTTCTGAAAAGTGCTGAGAAGCTCAAAAAGTTGCAAATTGTGGTGCTGTGGCATATAAGCCTTGATAAATGTCCCTCATTGAGTACCATAAAGACAAAACCCCACAGATTGCTTTCCCATTTTTCAAAAAATGATGAATTAAACAGTGCCAATAAATGATGGCTATATGATCAGAAAATGTTATGTTATGGCTGGAAGGTGAGGGGGGAAAAATAGAAAACATGCCCTATTCTTAACAGATTAAAAAGCAAGTTCACCACATGCATCATTTTGAGGCACCTGGATAAAGCGTTATGAGTAAAACAGAAATTAAATGGCCATCATGCACTTAAAGTGTTATTTTTTTTTGTAATGTGTAGGGGCAGTGATACTAGACATTTTTGAAATATACTTTGATTACTTAAATCGTACATTTCTATTAGAAAAATATTTCTAAAGTGTCCCATTTTGAGCCTTTGCAACACTCCTCTGTCTTCTGTTTACATAACACAGTTATGCAAGCAGAAGACAGAGGAGCGTTGCTAAGCCTAAAAATGGGCCACTTTACAGCTATTTTTCTAATAGAAATGTATGATTTCAATTAAAGTATACTACAAAAATGATCAGTATCACTGCACCTATACAGTACAAAAAAAAAAAAAAAAAAAAAAAAAATAGAATGACAGGCCTCTTGCACACGAACGTTTTTTTTTTTTCTGTTTCCATTCCGTTTTTGCGGATTCCATTTGCGGTCATTCATTTCACTGGTTCCACAAAAAAACGGAATGAACTCCATATGCATTCCATTTTCGTATTTCCGTTCCGCTGAAGGATAGAACTTGTCCTATTATTGCCCGCAAATAACAATCCGTGGCTCCATTCAAGTCAATGGGTCCACAAAAAATACGGAATGCATACGGAACACATCCGTATGTCATCTGTTTTTTGCTGATCCATGCCCACTTTGCCCATGTGTATACTGTTAAAATACATTACTGTACATTACATTAATGATTAAAAATTTTATGTTTCCATTTGCGATTCGCAAACAAAGGATCGCATACGGAAACCATACTGAGATTTTTTGCAGAACTCCGGAACGGAAATGGAAACACAATGGAAACAAAAAACTGAACAACGGATCCATGAAAAACGGACTGCAAAATACTGAAAAAGCCATACGGTCGTGTGCAAGAGGCCTTACACTTTAAGTGTCCGTTTTTTTAACGGATCTATGTGGATAAAGAGTTTAATATTAAATCAAACACAAGACTAGACTAGCGAAGAAAACAAAAAATAAAAATAAAAATGTGGTTGCATAAGTGTGCACACCCTCTTATAACTGGGGATGTAGCTGTGTTCAGAATTAAGCAATCACATTCAAAACCATGTTAAATAGGAGTCAGCATACACCTGCCATCATTTAAAGTGCCTCTGATTAACCCCAAATAAAGTTCAGCTGCTCTAGTTGGTCTTTCCTGAAATTTTCTTAGTCGCATCCCACAGCAAAAGCCATGGTCCACAGAGAGCTTCCAAAACATCAGAGGGATCTCATTGTTAAAGGTGTCAGTCAGGAGAAGGGTACAAAAGAATTTCCAAGGCATTAGATATACCATGGAACACAGTGAAGACAGTCATCATCAAGTGGAGAAAATATGGCACAACAGTGACATTACCAAGAACTGGACGTCCCTTCAAAATTGATGAAAAGACGAGAAGAAAACGGTCTGGGAGGCTACCAAGAGGCCTACAGCAACATTAAAGGAGCTGCAGGAGTACTGGCTGTGTGGTACATGTGTCAACAATCTCCCGTATTCTTCATATGTCTGGGCTATGGGGTAGAGTGGAAAGACGAAAGCCTTTTCTTATGAAGAAAAACATCCAAACCAGGCTACATTTTGCAAAAACACATCTGAAGTCTCCCAAAAGCATGTGGGAAAAGGTGTTATGGTCTGATGAAACCAAGGTTGAACTTTTTGGCCATAATTCCAAAAGATAAGCAAAACTCAATATTTATTATCCTGATTCTGCGGTTTACAAAAGCACCCCATATATGGTGGTAAACTGCTGAAAGGGAACACGGCAGGGCGCAGAAGAAAAGGAGCGCCGTATGGTTTTTGAAGAGCAGATTTTGCTGGACTGTTTTATTAGACACTATGTCCCATTTGAAGCCCCCCTGATGCACCCCTACAGTAGAAACTTCCTAAAAGTGACCCTATTTTGGAAACTACGGAATAAGGTGACAGTTTTATTGGTACTATTTTGTGGTACATATGATTATGGCTGTTCTGGCACACTTTTCATTTTTGTTTTTTATAACGTTCATCTGGGTAGATCATGTGCTATTTTTATTGAACAGGTTGTTACGGACGCAATGATATAAAATATGTCTACTTTGTTTGTTTCAGTTTACATAACAAACATTTCTGAAAAAAAATTATGTTTTTGTATCTCCATTTTCTGAACGCCATATTTTTTATATTTTTCTGCTGATCGTCTTGTGCAGGGGCTCATTTTTTGCAGAAAGAGTTGATTTTTTGATCATTCATTATTATACATTATGAGGCAAGGTGCCCAAAGAATTGGTTGTTTTGGCACAGTTTTTATCTATTTATTTTTACAGCGTTCACCTGAGGTGTTTGGTCATGTGATATTTTTTTTAGAGCAGGTCGTTATGGATGTGGCAATACCTAATATGTATAGTTTTTCTTATTTCATTTAAAGTTTTTCATAATAACAGCATTTTTGAAACAATTTTTTTTTTAAGGTTTTACTGTCTCCATAGTCTGAGAGCCGTAGCTTTTTAATTTTTGTCTTAGGTAGGGTATAATTTTTTGAAGGATGAGGTGACGTTTGATTGGTACTATTTTGAGGGGCATAAGCCTTTTCGATTGCTTGATGTTGCACTTTTTGCAATGTTAGGTGACAAAAATGGCTTTTTTGATACAGTTTTTATTTTTTTTATGGTGTTTATCGGACGGGGTGGATCATGTGATATATTTATAGAGCTGGTCGTTCCAGATATGGCGATACCTAATATGTGTGATTTTATTTCTTTTTTTTTTTTCTTTTTTTAATTATAAAATCAGGGGAAAGGGGCTTTTTTTTACTTGAAACTTTATATATATATTTTTTTTTTAAAACCCTTTTTTTTTAACTTTATTTCTGTCCCACTATGGGACTTCAACTTTGGGGGGTCTGATCCCCTCTGCAATGCATTACAATACATCTGTATTGTAAAGCATTGCCTGTTAGTGTATTACACTGAGTAATGCCTTAACAGGTTGCCTAGGAGACCCAGCCTGGGGCTGAATCTCCTCGGCCCCGTAGAAGGCAGGTCCCAATGCCTTGCAAGGCATTGGGCTGCCTTCTCACCCATCGGGTCCTCGACACAGCAGTGCGACCCGATGGGCTCCCACACCTGCCGCAAATACTTTCAATGGCGCGGTCAGCACTGACCGTGCGGCGGCCAGGTACGGGTGGATAATATTCTGTATTTGTCGTGACGCCAATTGCAGTGTGCGCAGGGTACTAACCCAGGACCCTTCCAAGGTGTTATAACGCACGTCCCAGATTAGGAATGCCAGAGTGGTGTAATGGCCTATAATGTCTCTGTAGGGTAGTGATAATTGTGTCACGGTGTCTCCTACCTGGGTACGGCCGGACTCCTGGCAATAAATTTGAGTGTAGTGATAGTAGGAGTAAAAGAGGAATTTTACAGAGCTCCCGGACCCTTGGCCCTTATAACGGTGTAATTCAGCAACGATTTTGATGATACTGACCTAAAAATCATGGTCAGACGTTCGGGCCGCCGTAGGTCCACTTTTATGTCCTCTGATCCCAGAATATCGAGATACTTTACGACTGCGCCGACTCCCGCTCCAGACCCTTCCAAGATGGCGCCGGCGGAGGAAGGAGCCGTACTGCAGACCGCTTCCTCACAGTCGGGAGACGGCGGTTCACAGCGGACACAGGCAGACCCTCTGCCCCCGCTCTCATCACCCTCTGAATGGCCAGCTGTATCCACCACGCCCGTGAGCCATACAGACGGGCCGGGCAGGAAATCATATGTGCAAGCAGCCGCATGGCCTAAGATGGCGGCTGAGGACTCAAGGGAAGTGGAGGTCCCTCTAACACCAGCAGGACAAGCTGGTCACTACTCACAAACCCCTCAGCAGAGGGCTCACTTACCCCTCGTCGCATCTGGAGAGGATCCACAAGTACCACCTCAGGCGTCCGCTCCCAGACTTGAGGATCCTGGCAGGACCCACGTTCTGGCTCCGGTGAGTGAGATAGGCTCTGAACCCCCACCTAGGCCACAAGCAAAGGCCCTGCCTTCTCCAAAGCTCCCTCACGATCATCTGGAGACTCCTGTCCCATTACCAGAGACACCCTTTAACACGCGCAGGCCTCTGATGAACGACCCTGATCTGCAGGCCCTGAGTGGTTCACAGGCAGTGATTAGAAGTGACCGGCCTACCCAGGCCCACTCGCCTGATATCCCTTCTACCCCAGCTATATTCCACCCATCAGCAACATCTGATTTATCGGGGGAATCCTCATCCACCTCATCCTCCCAGGGCAAACCTGCTAAACGTCCTAAATTGAAGGACATTTGGTCATTGCTAAACGCACTTCCAACTAAGGCAGACCTTGAGGTGATCATACAGAGGGTAGAGGCCAAACATGATCAGGCTATTGCTGAAGTCAAGGCAGATTTAACATCCATCTCTACAAGAGTGACCTCGCAGGCCCAAATTACTTCGGATCTACATACCCGCCTATCTAATGTGGAAAAGGTGGTCTCATCACAACAGGCCTTAAACAGGCACTTATTGCTTCAAATGGATGACCAAGAAAACAGAGGCAGGCGTAACAACATCAAAATCCGTGGGATCCCAGAGGAGGTTCCGCCTGCCGATCTGAGAAAGGTGGTGTTAGCAGTATTTAACTCGCTTCTGGACAGACCGGAGGAATCTACTATAGAACTCGACAGGGTTCATAGAGTCCTAGGCCCTAGACGCTCAGAAAACTCCTTGCCTCGTGATGTCCTTTGCAGGGTTCACTTTTTTAGAGAGAAAGAGGACCTTCTACAGAGAGCCTGGAGACAGGGTCCTATCCCTTTCAGAGGATGCCAGATCCAACTTCTACCTGATGTGTCAAGGAGGACTTTGTTCATGAGGCGCACGCTCAAACCTCTCCTACAGATAATAATTAATGCCGGAGCCACATACCGTTGGGGCCACCCTTTCCACCTAATCATCCGCAAGAACGTCGTCTCGTTTGCTCTACACTCCCCAGACCAAGCGGGTGAGCTTAGCCGGTTCCTGGACTGCCCACTCATCTCCCTACCGGATTGGCAGGATGTCCCAATCTCTTCAACCCCAATGGGGGGGCCCCTTCAACGGTTGTCTGAGGATTCCCGTCAAGCTCGTCCACCAGCCCCGCACTCACCTGGATAGAGGACTACTTGGCTGATATGGCTCTAATTATGATGGGTTATATACAACCCATGCTTTTTGACCATGGTACCTGATGCTGTGCCAGAGCGGGTGGGGGTACAGGGAGAGGGTTGCGGCCTAGACGCTTTTGTTGCTGGTACTCGGTGATTCGGGTCAGTGGCCGGCTCCCTGTACCCCCCCCTACTAGGTATTGTTGTTGCTATAGTCACTGGGCCGGGGGAAAGGGTTGCTATTTTGAGTGCTCTTTTTCACCCCCCACTAGGTCAGTGAATCTTGGTTGGCTCTTGTTTTTTGAGCTACCTAAGATTCGCATAGTGGATTGCCTTCTCCACTGGTTTATTTGGGTTTTGAATTATATCTGAACCAGACTAGCTGGTTCTGATACTTCGCCTGATAGGCGTGTCTATAATTGTTTGTATATCTTGTGTTTTTGTTTACCCATCCTTGTGTTTGTCCTCTCCTTCCTCCCCCTTCTCACATATCCTCCCTACCCCTATCTTTATTTTTTTAATTTTAACAGGCTCGGACCATGTCGAGATTACCTTTTCTTCCATTAACGCCAACAGGCTGAATACCCCTGAGAAGCGTTCCTCCATTCTCCGGCTCCTATGGAGTAAAAAGGTACAGATTGCCTTCATTCAGGAGACACATTTTCGTAGGGACACTATGCCGAAGTTTAGCTCACCACGTTATCCAGATGTTTATCATAGTTGCTATAGCGATTCTAAATCGAGAGGGGTTAGTATCCTCATTGCTAGATCCGCCCCCTGGGAGTTCCTAGACTCTAGCACTGACGATAATAATAGATACTTGTTTGTTAAGGGGAGAATAGGGGGCCAGCTGTATACTCTGGCTAATGTGTATCTACCCAACACAAATTCAGAGCCCTTACGGTAATCCTATCTAAATTGGATGGCTTTGCAGAGGGCACGCTACTGGTCGGGGGGGATCTTAATGTGGCCCTGGACCCATTGGTGGATGTCTCCAAGGGTTCCTCTCACCTGCCTTACTCCTACGTCCGGCGTTTCAGGGGCCTCCTTCATTCTCATCGGTTGGTAGATGTATGGCGAGTGATTAACCCGGAGGTCAAAGACTTTACATTTTACTCCACTCCTAGAGATGTTTATTCCAGATTAGACTATTTTTTGATTAGACACTCGGCAGTACCTCTTATTGCCTCTTCCACTATTGACCCAATTACTTTTTTGGATCACGCCATGCTGCATGTATCTTTGAAATCCCCTCTGCCCTCACCCCGGTCTTGGAGATGGCGTCTCAACGAGTCCATGCTTCAGGATATGGAGGTTGCGCAGAGTATTGACTCGGCCCTTTCTCACTACTTTGAGGAAAACCTAGTAGATGACGCTTCCCCCCTTACGGTGTGGGCTGCGCATAAATGTGTGATCAGAGGGGAGTTCATCAAACATGGAGCACGGCGTAAAAGGGAGAGGGCCCTGGAAATCTCCCAGATTCTGAAGAATATTTCCGATCTGGAACAGATCCATGAACGCTCCCACGCACAGTCTGTTAGAGCTGAGCTCACACAGGCAAGGTGTAAGCTTAAAGATAAACTAGATACCCGGACTAAAATCCTCCTTTCACAGGGTAGGAGATACTTCTTTGAACATGGCAATAAGTGTGGTAGACTCTTGGCCAGATCCCTACGTGAACAAAGGGCAAGGAATTATATTCCACGCATTGCTCCACCACGGGGACCAGTGTTACATAATCCTGACTCGATTGCAGAAGCTTTTTCTCAATTTTATCAGAACCTATACAATCTTCCTCAATCCAGTCAATCTAGTCAGATCTTGAACTCGGCCATGAGCTCCTATTTGGTTAAGTCAGGTTTACCGAAATTACCGAGTGAGGCCATTGAGAGTTTGAACAGTCCGTTTACAGCTGATGAGATTGGGGAGGCCCTGAAATCAATGCAACCTAGTAAGGCCCCGGGCCCAGATGGCCTACCAGCCTCTTATTATAAGAGATTCCTTCCCCTCCTGCGTTCTCCCCTTACCAATGCCTTGAATAAATTAAGCTCAGGAGTGCCTCTCCCTAAAGACATGTCTCATGCACACATAACTGTTATCCATAAGGAGGGCAAGGACCCGACCGCTTGCGCCAGTTACCGGCCTATTTCTCTACTTAATGTGGACATTAAGCTCTTCGCAAAGGTTTTAGCCACCCGCCTGACCCCATACCTGACAGACCTTATTCACCTAGATCAGGTGGGTTTCATTCCCTCAAGGGAGGCGAGAGATAACACCACAAAAGTCTTGAACCTGGTACATCTGGCCAAAATTCAACGGTCCAATCTATGTCACCTGTCCACAGATGCCGAAAAGGCTTTTGACAGGGTAGGTTGGCCTTGGTTATTTGCAGTATTAAACCATGTGGGTGTGGAGGGTTCCTTATTGACGTGGATCCGCTCCTTATACTCCTCTCCCTCGGCAGTCGCAAAGGTTAATGGTGTCCTCTCGCCTCCCTTTGAGATCAGGAATGGTACACGCCAGGGTTGCCCTCTATCTCCTTTAATTTTTATCCTCACCCTAGAACCACTCCTGAGGACTATAAGGAATAACCCGGGCATTTCTGGTCTCATGGTAAAGGAAAAGGAGTTTAAGATAGCAGCCTATGCAGACGACCTGTTGTTCATGATAACCAAGCCTCAAGTTGCCCTCCCTAACCTAATTGAGGAATTCAAAGTATTCCATAACTTGTCCAATCTGAAAATTAACTTACAGAAATCGGAAGCGCTTAATGTCTCCATTCCACCGGCTCTAGAAGCCGAACTGGCGGGCTCCTTGCCTTTCCGTTGGGCGACAGGTTCCATTAAATATTTAGGCACAATGATTCCCAGGGATTTGCGTGATCTTTTCTCCAGGAATTTTACTCCTCTCTTAATTCGGATCAGAGATGACCTCAAGAGATGGTCCAAAGGCCTATATACGTGGTTTGGCAGGTGCGCCATTTTCAAAATGAACGTCCTCCCACGCTTACTGTATCTGTTTCAGACCCTTCCTATCCACATTCCGGCCAGTTTCTTCTCTGTTGTACATCGGGATCTCTTTAGATTTCTATGGGCAGGGAAAAATTCGAGACTATCTAGATCCTTATTACATGTGCCGAAGGAAAGGGGGGGCCTGGGGATCCCTGATCTAAGAAAGTATTATGCAGCCTCTATGTTTCAACGTGTGGTAGATTGGTCCCGGCACACTCAGTTCAAGCAATGGATCTCAATTGAGCAATTCACATCACGAATTCCTTTGGCCCTCCTTCCATGGACGGATAGGAAGGTCCCGAGTGACCTTTCTTCCCATCCTCTCATAGGTCCTACCTTAGCTCAATTCCGTAAGTACCAACAGATATCTACAATCTCCCCTGCACCATCTCCAATGTTCCCTATCCTAGGACATCCGGACTTCCCAGCGGGTTGCTCAGGGGGTCCGTTCGCACAGTGGAGGTCGAGTGGTAGGTGTAGGGCACCATTCTTCAGAACTTCTGGCAGATGGCTCACTTACTCTGAACTATTAGGTCGGACAGACCCCTGTCCTCTAGGTCCATGGAGATCAAGGCAGCTACATCATTTCCTTTCTTCTATTCCATCCACTTAGGGATATGATAGGGCACTCACTTCTTTTGAAAAAATATGTATAGGTTCCGGACTATATCGGCACTCTCTCTCAGAATTATACAAGGCATTGGTAACGCCGGGTTCGGACTATCTCCCACCTTACTCAGCAACATGGGCTCAGGACTTGCAGAGGGATATCTCCTCTGACCAGTGGCTTAGAATTTTCCAGTTTACTCATAAATCATCCATTGCAAGTAAATATCAGGAGGCCAGTTACAAATTACTATCGAGGTGGTATTATGTTCCTACCCGTCTCCAAAAAATGTTTCCGTCGGCTTCTCCTCTATGTTGGAGATGTGATGCCTACCAAGGTTCCCTTCTGCATATTTTCTGGCAATGTGACAAAGTTAAACCATTCTGGGAGGCTGTCCAAAAGGCCCTGGCCTCCATTTTTCCCTTTTCAATCCCTAACACACCAGAGTTTTTCTTACTCTTTCTTTCGGACTTGCCGTTGATATTACTTCGACGATCTTGTCTACGTTATCTGGTTATAGCAGCTAGAGCTTGTGTCCCTGCGAGGTGGAAGTCTGGTTCGCCTCCCTCCGTGGGAATGTGGATTCAGAAGGTTGAAGAGATTCGGAGAATGGAGGAACTCACAGCATCTTTGAAAGGTGGTAACAGAGCTTTTGTTGCTATGTGGTCTCCTTGGTTCACCTTTTAGGACTCCGCGGAGTATCGGAATTTGCTGTCCTAAGAGTCTAGACCGGACACTACTGTACTCTTCATTTATCCCCCCCTGCCCCCCTTAAATCCTTTCCCCCTCAATTCTTCCTTTTGTATCCTTGTCTTGTGCCCCCCCCCCCCCCCCCATTCATGTCATTGTCTGTCAAATTTTCTTTTATTTTCATGCTATGGCTACATTTTCTATGGCCTTTTTGATTTTTGTATGGTTCTTGTTGATGAATCGATGTGCCTTATTGTCACCATGGGCTGAACATCAAACACAGACGTATGTGTTGTAATTGTTTGTAAATTGTTGGATTATGCTTCATGATATCAGTCGGCATGGACTCGACTATTATTTTCTAAAGTATGTGATTCAACATGCAATAATGCTGTTATTTTTACAAAATAAGAAATAAATAATAAAAAAAAAAAAAAAAAAAGAAATGATGTCCAGACCTTTAGATGAAGTTCAAACGTTGCTTTACTTGAAATAAACTTGCATCCAAGCAGTATACAGCTTTGGTCTCTTGGTCCCAGCAGGTTTTGGCAATCATTGGTAGGAATGAGTACATCTGCTATAAATGTGGAGCTTGCAGGATAAAATGTCTGCTTAGTAGCTCTGAAATTATGGCAGGATTAGCTCCTGCACTTATCTGGTACCTTCTGCTGTGTGGGCACAGGCTAGCTGAGGAGGAATTGGCTTCTCCTAAGCACAGGACTTATCTCACAGATGGGTCCTCAGGGGATGCTTTCTTTCTGGAACTCTGGAGGTTGTCTGTAGTTTTCTGCTTCTCTTCATCCAGCTGAGCTGAAGGTGCTCAGACTGGGTATATGGCCAGGTCTCAGCCAAGACTAGGTCCTTGCTGTCTTCCCTATGCAGGGGAGCTGCTCACACGCACACCCTACACCTAGTAGGGGGTGGGCTACACTCACTCTAACTTCCTTCTCCACTCCACTCCACAGGATGTGGTACCAGCCCACTCTACACACAGGGGGAGCTAAGCTGGAATAATCCATTCCACCCTAGATTCACTGAACACTAAGCTGTACTTGCCAATGAGTTGCTGCCACCTACTGGTAACCAGGCAAATTACAGGAACAATTACATTTAACATGGGTTTATATGCACATTTGTGGAGGACATTAGCAAAATCACATCAGATGACGGTATAAAAGCTCTTAGGAGATAGTAGCGGGGTAGAGGTGTGTAGTAACATGACTCTGGGGTGTTACATTCTCCCTTACTTTGAGTTAAGCCGCTCTCGACTTGTGCTTAGGATGAGAGAAATGAGCTCTGGGGTACCCAATTTAATACGAAGTGCTGCATGTAGTACATATAAAGACAAACAAAGAAACATATAATGGCTACCCTAAGGTTCCTGCCCGCATGAGTAGGGTGTCTTATTACCAGTTTCCCTCTCGGTATACCCAGTGAAGCAAAGGTCTGCAGTAAGCAATCACTACTGACTGACTTTGAAGTGTTCTGAGCTCTGAACACCAAAGAAATCATGGGGGTGTCTTTACTCTGTAATCCCACCATTGTATAATGAAATGTCCACAAATCGAAGGGTGGCTTTATCCTGTATTCCCTTCCGTGCACCAAAGTCAAAATTTTGGCTTATAGTATGATCACTATGGTGACTAATGGGTAGCTAAATGGCTCTAAGACGGAGGCACCATACCTTAGGCAAAGGCACAGAAGGTGGTTGAAATCAGCTTCTCCAAATACTTATGGCAATGTCACAGGAGGGGGGTATAATAATCCCATGCACCTCCTGGAAGACATACCACAATGGGGGTGTAGTAGTCCCATTACTAATCCTGGCACATATAACAAACAGGAAGGAGGGGTATATTACTCCCCTAGCCATTCCCAAAGCAGCGGGGTTACCCTTGTATTGTAGTTGCTGGAACTGCCTGGGACTTAACACTTGTCCTACCTGGGTACCTAGGATACATGACACCAGGAGTAGGCCATTAGTATTAAGCGTCCTCAGAGGCATTCTGTATAAAGAGAACAGAGCTGTAAAGAGAACAGAGCTGTAAAGCAAAGTGACACAAAAGAAAGGTGCTACTGATCTGGCTTAGTGCAAAAGTTAAGTGCAATTTCACAAAAAGTGCATAAATTCACATTGCAGCACCTGGAGAAGAATACACACAATGAACATAAGTGCTTTAACAACCTGTAAACATGGAAATGAAATTAGTGCAAAAACATTATGCAAACACCACTTTTCTTGAAGTGCTTGACTGTGGACAGGAACAAAAAGTCCATAAATCCATTGTAATCCTCTGAAAATAAACAAAAGTCACTTGTAAACCACGGGAAACAATAGAGTTAATTGTAATCCACACAAGGTAGTGGGTAATTGCCACAGTGGGTAGTTTCCTTCACAGGAAAGTCTGGAAATCTTCCTCCTGGGTCCCATATTCGAGGACGCAAAAGTTCTTCTTTGAACAGTGTGCTCTCAGCAGCTGTAGCTACAGCAGAAACTTCATCTGCGGTCCCCTGGTGACTTTTTTGGCAGGACTTGGAACTGCAGCATCACCCTCTTCTGTTTGTTTTAAAATAGTTTTTATTAGTTTTCAACATAAAGTAAGAACATACAGGTCGACAATGTTTCAACCTTTTGGAAGTATAAACTTATCCTGAGCGTACATTATTCAAGTGCTATTACAATTGCAAATAAAAGACACAGTCATTATCATCTGATACAAAATATCAAAGATATCGCCTCGGCCTATCTTCATATGAAAGGCAAAGGTACTTCCATTAGAGAACCATATAAACCAAACACCAACAGAATACTAGAAAAATTAGAAGGGGAGAAAAAAAGAAAAAGGAAATGGAGAAAGAAAGAAAGAAGTGGAGTAGGGGGGGGGGGGGAAGGAAAGCTTGATATAGAGCAGATTACCATTGAGGCAGGCGCAAAATGATATGTCTCGACACAACTCCGACCAGAAGCAGGAAAGATGAATGTGTACAGCAGATGAGGTTCAAATGAGAGGATGGTGACTCACTTTCGCAATATGTTCCCTTTTACATTGAGAACTCAAACCCCGGAGAAATTCCGAAAAGATTTCCATGGGTTCCAAATATTTTCGAACCGCACAGGGGTGCGAGCGTCCCAGTGTGCTATTTGTTCTAAGCGGTAGAGCTGATCGCATTTGAGGATCCAATTTTGAATAGAAGGTGGTTTTGAAACATCACGAATAGCTGCTAGCAGACGAACAGGAATCAGCTTACACTCCTGGCAATCAGTCTCTAACAGCATACAGCGGATCCCCCCAATAACAAGACAAGGCTCCGTGTTGAGGGTCAAGCAGTGGTCTGAGGTGGTGGCACACCCAGCCTGGTTTTTATTACAGTTGTTGCAAATACAGGTCCGCCCACAGGGGTTTGAAATACAGCCAATTAATATGTTACAACACATACAATGTAAGTACACGCCCCTAGGGGACCAGAAGGAAGACTGGGACACAGGACAGATATGCAGAGACAATACATCCCCACAATGCATCATGGTTTCCTCCTCTCTGCCCTGGAGACACCCGAGGCGTAATCCAATCATCTCTCAAGACAAAGAGAAATCACCAATCCACATGTGGATATAACAGGACAGACATCACCTTTTAAACACACAATGGGACAATGGCACAATAGAAAAACACCGAGCATATTCCTCCCAAGCTGACAAGTTACACTTATTATAAATTGTTACAACTTTGTGAGTTTACATTGGCCATACATATAACTTACATCAATTTAAACAGTATAACTTGGGGACAAACCTATCCAAAATTCAGTTGAATAGGTTCAAGGGTTTAAAAGTTAGAATGGGCTATAATCCTGAGGCAAGAGGCTGATAAACCGGCCTCTCCAAAACCCAGTGGCGAGGTTGGTTTCGCCACACATCTCCCCCCCCCAGGGAAGACTAACCAGATACCTGACCTCACGCCGGTCGGTACCTGAGTTAGTCTGGCAGCCCACCCACAACCCAATACTGGACCTGTTGCATTTGGTAGCCTGTCTCTGTCCAGTGAGTCCACCAAGGTTATGTTGGAAGCTGGTACTCCCAGTCTCTGTTTTGCTCCCTGGCTTAGAGTCTGGTTGTTGGAGGGGGAGACCGACTGTCTCTACCCCCTGTGCTGTAGGTGCAGAGACCACGGTCCCATCTGCACTGTTGTGGGGGTTACTGTCTCCCCCTGGTGCGTTAAGCTGCCGCTGGGGAGAGGGGGTAACGAGCTCCTCTCCCATACATACTTCCAGCCGCTGGGGAGGGCGACCGACCGTCTCCGCTCCCAATACAGTGTCCTGCTGCTGGGGAAAGGAGACTGGGCTCTCTATTCCCTGCTGGACACTCTGCCGCTGGGGAATGGAGACTGGGCTCCCAATTCCCAAAAAATCACTCTGCTGCTGGTGGGTGGAGACTGGGATCCCAATTCCCAGCACATCACTCGGCCGCTGGGGAATGGAGACTGGGTTCCCAATTCCCAAAAAATCATGCTGCTGCTGGGGGACAGGAACAACTACCTCTGCCCCCTGTAACTCAGCCTGCTGCTGGGGAGGGAGTACGCTGCTCTCCTCTCCCTGCATTTCACACTGCCTTCCCGGCATATCACCCTGCTGCTGGGGGGCAGGAACAACTACCTCTGCCCCCTGTAACTCAGCCTGCCGCTGGGGAGGGAGGATGCTGCTCTCCTCTCCCTGCACTTCACACTGCCGCTGGGGAATGGAGACTGGGCTCCCAATTCCCTGCAGGACCGGTGGAGAGACCTCGGTCCCATCTCTACCGGCCACCTGGGGTCCTTCCCAGTAACACTCTACAATATCTGCCCAGCTGAATGGGTCTGGATCTGGGTCTGTCACCTTACCGTCCTGCTGAGCCTTCTCAATGGAGTGGAAGAGATCTCGGTAGTCCTGCTCCAGTTCCCACTCCAGAGTTGCTAGGTGAGCCAGGTCTTGCTCTACCTCATGGGGGTCATCCCACTCATGCCTAGCCTCCCTCTCATAGAAAATGTCCTGAAGTCTGGACTGTGCAGGGCTCCCGAAGTCAGGCTCTGCAAAGGACTCCCATAACAAGCCAGGACCATCAAACGCCTCTCCCTCTGGCTTGTCATGTTCGGCTGTCCAGGGTATATACTGTGCCATATACCACCAAAGCGCCTGGTAGGCATCCTCCAGCCATAGCTCCTGCCATACCCGGTGCTCTAGATCCTTCACCCATTCCTCCAGGGGCTGCTCTCCCAGGAAGGGCATCCGCAGGGCCACTTGCTTCTGCAACCGCTGATCTTCACTGGGGAGACTCTCACCTCGCTGGTATTGTACATTGTCCAGGGCCTGGTACCAGATGCCATCCAGGTCCTCCTCCTCGTATAACACTGCTGGTTCCATCCTGTTGCTTTTAGGGTCGCTGTACTGGGACATGCGTTGCCTTTAAATTGTAGAATCCACAGAAATGGTGTCTCCTGTAGCTGTCCTTCTGGCTGTGGGAACGATACCACTGCTGCCACCAATGTAACGGACCGTTTCAGCAGACAAGGGGTTAAAATCCGTTTAGGCGATATGCCCCTTTCTGAGAGACAGGCACAGCTACTGCAGAACACCAAACTCCCGAACTGGATACAAAATAGCACTCCAAACTGGAACATCACGAATAGCTGCTAGCAGATTAATAGGAATCAGCTTACACTCCTGGCAATCAGTCTCTAACAGCATACAGCGGATCCCCCCAATAACGAGACAAGGCTCCGTGTTAAGGGTCAAGCAGTGGTCTGAGGTGCTGGCACACCCAGCCTGGTTTTTATTACAGTTGTTGCAAATACAGGTCCGCCCACAGGGGTTTGAAATACAGCCAATTAATATGTTACAACACATACAATGTAAGTACACGCCCCTAGGGGACCAGAAGGAAGACTGGGACACAGGACAGATATGCAGAGACAATACATCCCCACAATGCATCATGGTTTCCTCCTCTCTGCCCTGGAGACACCCGAGGCGTAATCCAATTATCTCTCAAGACAAAGAGAAATCACCAATCCACATGTGGATATAACAGGACAGACATCACCATTTAAACACACAATGGGACAATGGCAAAATAGAAACACACCCAGCATATTCCTCCCAAGCTGACAAGTTACACTTATTATAAATTGTTACAACTTTGTGAGTTTACATTGGCCATACATATAACTTACATCAATTTAAACAGTATAACTTGGGGACAAACCTATCCAAAATTCATTTGAATAGGTTCAGGGGTTTAAAAGTTAGTATGGGCCATAATCCTGAGGCAAGAGGCTGATAAACCGGCCTCTCCAAAACCCAGTGGCGAGGTTGGTTTCGCCACAGGCATGCATGCCTATTTCTAGGTTGCATCTCCAGCACATAGGGTTACACTCAGGAAACATGCGATGAAGCCTCTGAGGTGTGTAATACCATCTTGTTAAAACTTTGTAGCTGTTCTCTTGCAACTTGACGCACCTGGACACCTTGAGAAACGTCCTAAGCGCCTGTTTTACTTCTAAGGGGGATAAATGAATGTTCAGTTCCGCAACCCACTGCTGAATGAACTGAGGAGTCTCTGATCCCTGTTTGGAAAGTAGGATGTCATATAACTGAGAGATTTTACCCTTTGGTTCCTTTGTTTGTAAGGCTAACTTTTCAAAGGGAGTGTGAGCTGGTGCAATCAGAAAATTTGTTAAGTGTTTTTTCGTTTGTTGGAGCAAATAGGCCAGATGAAAAGTAGAAAGGTTAGACAACAACGGGTGTGTGCGAAGGTCCTCGTATGTAGGAATGTCCTCTTCCCTACAGAGGCTCAAAATAGGAGTTGTAAGAGATTTCGTTCTAACCGGTAGGGTGTCTAGAAACTGGACAGGAGCTTGAAAAAATGCGTCCCTTACTTGCATTAATGCAGGATAATTTGGGGATATTGATGCAAGCCATTTAGATTCTGACCATATACGTATTGTATATATAGTTATAGAGCTACATGTCTTCAATGTTTTTCTAGCAAGCGAACCATCCATAAACAGCAAAGAGCGCAATAGAATGTTGGCCATGCTGTATTCAGTTGAAAGATCTAAACGGTTCGTATAAGTTCTTAGCCATTCCAAACAGCACATGCACATCACTGCTTTGTGGTACAGGTACACATCTGGTATCCCCATGCTCCCATTATTTGTCCGTTGCTTGACCTGTTTTAAAGGGTATTCTAGCTTTCTTCCCACCCCATAAAAATTTCAGGAGGATGCTTTGGATTTTTTTAAAGAAGGCCTTGGGAATTGGTATCGGCAATGCTTGAATATAATACAGAACAGTGGGCATGAGAATAGCTTTAAATCAAAGTTCTACGGACAAACCATGACACAAACGGGATATCCCAGGAACTTATAAGATCTTCCAAACGTTTCGGAAGAGAGTGTGGAAGTTTTCGGGGTACATCCGAGAAAAAATAGGGGTCAATTTAATACCTAAAAAAGTGATATAGTCGGTTGTCCAATGGAAGGCCGCAGAACTTTGCAAACTGACCATAGTCGCTATTGGTAAAGAGATTGTAGATTTGGATAAATTTACAAGGAAATTGGACATTGCATGGAAATCTTGAAGCAATGACGCAATCTCTGTGAAGGCCGTTTCAGGGTTAGTGATGAACAGCAACACATCGTCTGCAAAAGCTGCAGTTTGATGGATCGCTGCACCAATCTGAATACCTTTAATTGCTGTATTGTTCCGAAATGCTTGTAAGAGGGTTTCAATCACCAAAACAAAGAGCAACGGGGAGAGGGGGCATCCCTGTCTTGTCCCGTTTGATATACTAAACGTCTTCACCCTCTTCTGGAGGATCCTCTGTACGCCTTGGCCTTTTCCTTGTAGGCGACAGGTTCTCTGGGCAGCAATAAAGGACGGACCCTTGGTCTTTCATAGCAAGGAGCTCTGGATTCGGTGGTGGCTCTGGAGTGCGTGAAGCAGTATCAGTGGACTCTTCACTGGTAGGTAAGGTCACTTTCAGTGGTTGGAGGCTCTGGTAGTGTCATACCAGGTGTGCTGTCTTCAGCAGGCAGCTGAAAGGAAGTCTTGGCATTTTTGTAGGCTTCATGCAATTCCCTTTCTCTGCTCTCTTTTTCCTCCACTATTTCTTTATATGTTTTTATCCTTTTTCTTCTTTCTGTTAAGTCATCTTCTCCACTAAACATCCTCTCTATCCTTTTCCATTGTTCCGCTCTCTTTAGCAAGTCCTGTAATTTACTCCATTTGCGGGTTTTCCATCGGGCAAGGTCATTCTGCCATGTGTCATCCTCCTCTTTGAGTAGATCACTGACATACTGCAGATGATCTTGATGGGCTTTTCCTGAATAATGTGGGAGCCAAGGTGATCCAAAGTAGTATGGCACAGTAAGAGGCATGATGCAGGTGGCTGCAGCTGTTGCTGGTTGATCACTGCGGTTCAAGTGGGTGCTATCTTCATTGTCAGACATGGCCCTTGATACCCAATACCAGACTAGAACGGTCAGTATTGGCTACAATGCAATTTAGATGAAGGTTGCTATAGGCGACTGCAGCAGAATTAGTGAGTGGCTCCTTTAAAAGTCGCTGCAACTGCTCAATTTCGGGGAGTATGGTGCTTTGGCAGACAGTTCATAACCCTTAACAGTCTTTAGCAAGGTTATTTGCACAGCAGTACTCACTCAGATCCACGGATGGTGTTTTTTTCAGAGTCCATGGCAGAAAAGAGCTGTGTTTTCCCTTTTCTAAGATGGCCGCCGCTCCACTTCCTGTATGGGGAAATGCAGCGATTTCTCTGTCCTCCTGGGAACTTATATTCAGCACTTTAGTTCCTGCTGCTGGTTTGATGTATCTAAGATGGCCGATTAACCCCTGCTCTGCCACTGTCCTGCAACTGATGCAGACCCAAACTCTTCAGCAGTAAGTACATGCAACAAAAGTCTCTCTGGGGGTTTGGTGATTACTGTAGCCTGTGGTATGTAGGCACAAAGGTAAATCCTGTTCGCTGATGCAACTTTTGCAGCCACCAACTGGTAACCAGGTAGTATTACAGGAACAATTACATTTAACATGCATTTAAATGCACATTTGTGGAGGACATAAGCAAAATCACATCAGATGACAGTATAAAGGCTCTTAGGAGATAGTAGCGGGGTAGAGGCGTGTAGTAACACAACTCTGGGGTGTTACAACCGTGGTATAATCTGCCGGCATCGGCTTTTACAGCGATGCCGGTGGATATAGCAGGGGCCCGGCTATCAGGGACTGCCGGGCCCCTGCAATGATTGGGCGCGCACCGCTCTGGTGCCCGATCACCATGACGTAATAGTACGTCAAAATGCAGCAAGTCACTTGCCACCATGATGTACTATTATGTCATGTATCGGGAAGGGGTTAATTAAATAAGACCTCAAATGAAAACATTAAGTTTTGACCTTTCTACATACCTCTCCCTGCTCCTTGGTTCTCATTAAAGGAAATGTGTCACCAAAATTTTAGCTGCCTGTTCAAATCAGACAGTAGCACACATCATTATTTTCTAATTTGTTTTTATTTTCTTATTGTAGATTTTTTATTCTATTTCCTGAATATGATTATGGGGACTGCAATCTTGCCTGAGCTGTTCTTGACAGCATTTAGAGAGAATTAAGAAAATGTCTTTATGGCAGCCACATGGGCCATAGACTCAATGGTCTGAAGGGGACCTCATTGACTTCTCTGGGAGAGTTTTCTAGGCATGCTCTGTAACTGGTGCAGAGGTCATTGTACAATCAAAGAATAGATAAGCTTCCACAATCACACATTGTGAATGGAGGATTCTGTCTTAGTATATACACAGAGATCATATCATTAGAGTCAGGATTAGAAATAGTTAAAGAGCTGAACCCGGACATATCCCCATTTTCACCCAGGCAGCCCCCCTGACTTGAGCATCGGAGCAGTTCATGATCCGATGCTCGCCTTTGCCCTGCGCTAAATCGCGCAGGGCAAAGGCATTTTTAGGAGTTCCGGGGCTCTTCATGGGGATGCCAGGAAGCCCGGTGACGTCACCAGCACTGATGGGCAGCTCTAAAGCCCGCCCATCAGAGCAAGTGATGTCACCGAACACACTGCCGGGCGGAAGCTTCCGCCTGGCAGTGTGTTATGATAAACAAAAGAGCCCGTGCCCTGCGCGATCTAGCGCAGGGCAAGGGAGCGCATCGGAGCATGAGATGCTTCGATGCTAGCCTCAGGGGGCTGCCTGGGTGAAAATAAGGGTACAGTAGGTGAACCCGATTTTGTGTCAATCTCGCTCTCTTTCTCGGCGAGATTGAGCACCTACGAGCCCCATCGCGGGAGCCAGCGCCGAGCTGGCTTGCCGCGATGGAGACAGAGCCGTCATAGAAGCGACGCGAGATCCGACTTGGATTCCCGCCAATTCTACACGTGTGCGGCGTTTGTTATGAATCCTGAGGGGGAAGTCCCCGCCGGATTTTAAATAAAAATCCGGCATGGGTCCCCCCCTCAGGAGCATACCGGGCCCTTAGGTCTGTTATGGGTTGTAAGGAGAGCCCCCCCTACGCCGAAAAAAACGGCGTAGGGGGTCCCCCTACAATCCATACCAGACCCGTATCCAAAGCACGCTACCCGGCCAGCCAGGAAGGGAGTGGGGACGAGCGAGCGCCCCCCCCCCCTCCTGAGCCGTACCAGGCTGCATGCCCTCAACATGGGGGGGTTGGGTGCTCTGGGGCAGGGGGCGCACTGCGGCCCCACCACCTCAGAGCACCCTGTCCGCATGTTGATGAGGACAGGGCCCCTTCCCGACAACCCTGGCCGTTGGTTGTCGGGGTATGCGGGCGGGAGGCTTATCGGAATCTGGGAGCCCCCTTTAATAAGGGGGCCCCCAGATACCGGCCCCCCACCCTAAGTGAATGAGTATGGGGTACATCGTACCCCTACCCATTCACCTGCAAGAAAAGTGGTAAAAACACAAATAAACCACACAGTGTATTAAAATATTTTATTTTTCTGCTCCGGAGGCCGCCCCCTGTCTTCTTTATTAGCTCTTTTACCAGGGGGGGCTCTTCTTCTTCCGCTATCCCGACGGGTCTTCTCCGCTATCCGGGGGGGTCTTCTCAACTCTCCGGGGTTCTCCTTCTGTCTTCGCCGCTCTCCGTTGTTGACTCGGCGCACCCCGGTTCTTCGTCTCGCTAAATTTTTATTTAAAATCCGAGATCTCGCACTCCAGTGCGAGATCTCGGGGTGCGCCGAGTCAACAACGGAGATCTCGGGGTGCGCCGAGTCAACAACGGAGATCTTGGGGTGCGCCGAGTCAACAACGGAGAGCGGCGAAGACAGAAGGAGAACCCCGGAGAGTTGAGAAGACCCCCCGGATAGCGGAGAAGACCCGTCGGGATAGCGGAAGAAGAAGAGCCCCCCCTGGTAAAAGAGCTAATAAAGAAGACAGGGGGCGGCCTCCGGAGCAGAAAAATAAAATATTTTAATACACTGTGTGGTTTATTTGTGTTTTTACCACTTTTCTTGCAGGTGAATGGGTAGGGGTACGATGTACCCCATACTCATTCACTTAGGGTGGGGGGCCGGTATCTGGGGGCCCCCTTATTAAAGGGGGCTCCCAGATTCCGATAAGCCTCCCGCCCGCATACCCCGACAACCAACGGCCAGGGTTGTCGGGAAGGGGCCCTGTCCTCATCAACATGGGGACAGGGTGCTCTGAGGTGGGGGGGCCGCAGTGCGCCCCCTGCCCCAGAGCACCCAACCCCCCCATGTTGAGGGCATGCAGCCTGGTACGGCTCAGGAGGGGGGGGGGGGGGGGGCGCTCGCTCGTCCCCACTCCCTTCCTGGCTGGCCGGGTAGCGTGCTTTGGATACGGGTCTGGTATGGATTGTAGGGGGACCCCCTACGCCGTTTTTTTCGGCGTAGGGGGGGCTCTCCTTACAACCCATAACAGACCTAAGGGCCCGGTATGCTCCTGAGGGGGGGACCCATGCCGGATTTTTATTTAAAATCCGGCGGGGACTTCCCCCTCAGGATTCATAACAAACGCCGCACACGTGTAGAATTGGCGGGAATCCAAGTCGGATCTCGCGTCGCTTCTATGACGCGCTTGCTGGGATGTGCTGTCACTATTCCAGTGAGTGCGAGATCTCGGCACCATGTCGCCGAGTATCAGCGCGACGCTGTCGTGCTAAAAGCACAATATCACAAACACCTACTGTATGTCCAGGTTCAGCTCTGAACCCGGACAACCCCTTTAAATGTAGTAAAGTAATCTGTACAAACCAAGATGTGGCTTTAAAAATATATTAAAAATAAAAAAGCGATTTAAACAGCAGGTCTTTTTTTGATGACACATTCCCTTTAACTGAGGGTGATGGAGCAGGCAAGATCCTTCTGACAGTGTATTTTAATCACATTTCTATGAATAGTCAGCATCATCATAAGACTTTAGAACATCACTGGTCTCAGGAGTCTCTTACTGAATAAGACTAATGCCAAGTGAGTCACCACTGCAGGCAAGTAAACAAAGTCGTGTGGACATGCCTTCAATGTCCTGATGGGACAATCTCCATTGTTTTTCCCTGGTCTTCAATTGTACTTTGAAATTAAAAAGGAACTGTCTGAATTGATGACCTGTCCCCAGGATACAGCAGAGAATTGCAAAAAGGAACAAGAACAGAATAGCATACCCATGGTTACTTGGAGAGACTGCAAAGTGTCTTTAGAGAGAGAGTGAGAGAGAAACAAGGGGTATTACAACAACCATCATTGTTGCTGCTTATACATAATTATTGAGGAAAGTAACCTACAGTATGTGAGATACTTTGGAACTGTGCCTTTTGCTACTATATATACTACTACTCCTATCATCAGTCTAGTAAAGAAAGATTTTATTTATTGCAACCGACTGGCATGGTTATTGATGCCACCATACATCCACTGGCATTTGCCTCTGCCCTCCTCCTTTGCACCCGGCCAAACTGTTCACCACAAGGGCATCCCCAACTACCACCAGGCAGGAGCCCCAACACCGGGCTGTGCGCTCCACTAACTATGAGTTTGTTGTCTTAGAAATGTCTTGCCATAATCTGTTAGGGAATATAGACATCATAGACTAAGGACTCTCCTGCTTGGAAACCCCCCTCTGTAAGCCATAGTGACCTGGCTTGTAATGAATCATTAATTAATGACAAAATTAGTACAAGGCAGGAGCAGTACAGTACTCACATACAAGGAGTACATATTGTGTGTGTATACCGTATGTATATTATAAATTGTGGGGATTCGCTCTGGTAGACAGGACAAGCGGACGCAGTATAGAGGCAAAGACCAGTTTGTAACTCAAAAACTTCTGTGTTTTTTCACACTTATGGCAACAAAACAGTACGACAGTCCATTTGCCGTTTTGGTGTTCGTTCACACCTAGACAGTTCATACAGCAAAAACAGTCACCTTTTATCCTGGGTGTTAATCCACACCTGGTCGGCATAGCACAGGACAGAGCAGTCCTCCCGGATTCAGGCCTCCAGCCTGGCACAAGGCTCAGATTCCACAGAGATTGCAAGAGCTCCAATGTCAGAGAGAGATCATCACCACCACCACCACCACCTGACACTGCTGGCTGTTTCTTTATAGGCCTCTCAAAACCCGGCCTGGAACGTAGGGAGTAGTCAACCACCCAGCACTTTGGCTACTCCCCAGCACTTTGGCTACTCAACTTTGGCTACTCCCCGGATCAGCTATTACAGCTATACTAAATAGCAAGGTGTCAAACAGCAACTGCTGCTGACACATGAAAACTGGCTCTTACTCCACCGAGGCCAGGAACCTCGGTGACACATACCTTCCGTCAATGAAGGTCCCTTGTGGCTTCCTACATACCTCCCCCTTTGTTCAACCCTGAGGGGGTGAACACTTGCCAGACAGTGTACCCGGAACAGGGCATCAGTGTTTCCCTGTAAGTGGCCTGCCCTGTGTTCCACTGAGAACTTGAAGTTCTGTAATGACAAGAACCATCTGGTGATCCGAGCATTCCTCTCTTTGACCTGGCTCATCCACTTAAGAGGGGATTGGTCAGTCACCAGACGGAACTTTCTCCCCAACAGATAATAGCGGAGAAACTTGAGTGCCCACTTGATGGCCAGGCTCTCTCTCCAGTATACTGTACCTGGTCTCAGCTAGGGTGAGTTTGCGGCTCAGGAAAACAACGGGATGTTCCTCCCCATTGATTTCCTGAGAGAGTACAGCTCCGAGGCCTACTTCAGAGGCACCGCTCTGTACCACAAACTCCCTCTTGAAGTTGGGCATCTCCAAAACTGGTGACCCGCACAGGACCAACTTCAATGTGGAAAAAGCCTCTTCCACCTGCTCATTCCAGTGGACCATCACGGACTTCCGTCCCTTCAAGAGCCCTGTCAATGGAGCCACTAAAGTGGCAAAAAGGGGAACGAACCTCATAATAGCCCACCATTCGCAGGAACAAATTTACTTGCCTCGTGGTGACAGGTCGGGGCTAATTCCGAATTGCTTCTATTTTATTCACTTGGGGTTTGATAACTCCACGTCCAATGATGTACCCCAGGTACTTAGTCTCCTCTAACCCTATTGCGCATTTCTTTGGGTTAGCGGTCAGTCCAGCCTTCCGAGTCCATTACAGCCTGCACTTGGGGTAGATGACTTCCCCAGTCGGTACTGTGGATGACAATATCGTCCAGGTAAGTCGAAGAGTACCGATGATGTGGACGCAGCACAATGTCCATGAGCCGTGGAAAAAAAGTGGCAGGGTCACCATGCAGACCGAAGGGTAACACCTTATATTGGTACAGCCCCTCTGGTGTGATGAAGGCAGTTTTATCTTTGGCAGCCTCTGTCAAGGGTACCTGCCAGTACCTTTTGGTGAGGTCCAAAACAGAAAAATACCGGGCTTGGCCTAACCTCTCAAAAAGCTCATCCACCCGAGGCATGGGATATGCATCAAACTTAGAGATCTCGTTTCGTTTTCGGTAGTCGTTACAAAACCGGAGTGTCCCGTCCGGCTTGGGTATTAGCACTATAGGACTAGCCCACTCACTTTTAGACTCCTCAATGACGTCTAGTCTCAGCATCATCTGCACTTCCTCTGAGATGGCTTGTCGCCGAGCCTCGGGTACCCGGTATGGTTTTAGCCAGACTTTCGCCTAAGGCTCAGTGACAATGTAATGCCGAATTGTGGAAGTGCGTCCAGGGAGATCCGAAAACACATCCGTGTTCCAGCCAATAAACTCCCTGACCTCCTGAGTCTGCTTAGAGTAGAGGCTGTCAGCAATTCTTACTGTGGCAGTCGCTTCCCTTGCTTCAGACGGAGAAGCCAAAACCGCTTCCCCTAGAAAACCTGGCCGTGGGCTGTCTTCAGTACAGGTTTCACTATCTTTCCACGGTTTAAGTAGATTTACATGGTACACCTGCTCCGGCTTTCACCTCCCTGGCTGGTGTATCTTGTAATTTACCTCTCCACCTGGCCAGGAACTTACTGTCCACGGTCGGCACCAGATCCAAAATCCAATCACGCGGGTTAAAGATCCGGACCCGAGCCTTCCAATTATAGATACTACTCTGGGCTCGCTGAGCAGCCTCCATATGCTCCCTGACAAGAGGCAAAACGGTCTCTATCAGCTGTTGCATCTTGCTAACATACTCAAGGACACTTTTATGCAGAGCGGGTTGCTGTTCCCACGCCTCGTTGGCCATATAGAAGTTCAAAGGGAGAGAACCTAGTAGAGGCCTGGGTTAGCTCTCGCACAGCGAACATGAGACAGAGCAGAAGAAGGTCCCAATCCTTCCCATCTTTAGACACCACCCTTTTTAAGATGGTTTTTAGTGTTTTGTTAAACCTTTCAACTAGACAGTCCGTTTGCGGATGGTACACAGACAGGCACGGACTGGCCCACAGGGGTACAGGGGAATCCCCCGGTGGGCCCCTGAGCAAGGTGGGCCCCTAGTCTCCCACCCCCTGCACAAGTGGCACATGACACATTAGACTTACTGCACTGCATACATATATTCAATGTACAGCACCTCAACCGGCCTATGTTCATATAAAAAATTTGTTAGATTATTTATTATATTTGAATGTACCCATACGGTGGGCCCCCAAAATAAATTTTACTGGTGGGCCCTAGGTACCCCAGTCCGACATTGTACACAGACGTCCGTAACTGTTTGATATGCAGCAACTTACAGAGTTCCCTCATGACCTTAGACATAAAAAAGGTTCCCTGGTCAGTCAGAACCTCTTTAGGTAGCCCCACTCGGGAGAACATCTTCATTAGCTCCTTAGCTAAGTCTAGGATGACCAAGATGTGTTGGTGTCCTCTAGTGGACTTCGGTACTGGGATATGAGGTCCATAGCGATTCGCTCAAACGGTACCTCGATGATCGGGAGAGGTACCAAGGGATTGCGGAAAAGGTGCTGGGGGCTAGTTGCCTGGCAGGTCAGGCAAGACTTACAGAATTCGTCCATCTCCCTAAACACACTGGGCCAGTAAAACTGTTGTAGTATCCGGTCCTGTGTTTTCTGCATTCCCAGATGACCCACGAGAACATGTTGGTGGGCTTACTAACACGAGTTTGCGATAAGCCTGGGGCACCACCAACTGTTCAAAGGGTTCACCCCGCAACTGGTTTACTCCATTAAAAATATTCTGCTGAACCACAAAACGGGGGGACAGCAACTCTACCCCAGCTTGTTGTGGTTCAACATCTACTATTAATACTAGAGGTGGGACGAATCCAATTTTTTTCGAATCCGAAAAGGTTCTCGAATATATCGAATCTCGAATCCTGTACATAATTGTGTGAACGCACGGTGTAAGAAACAAAGTCAGACCGCGTCAGTTTGTCTGAACCTCCACCTCCCAGTCACGGTCGCACCCTATATGACCGCGATGACCCCTGCTATGACCCCTGCTCCTATCACTACAGAACATACAGGGTAATACAGCGCACATACCTCTTACATCCAGTGACGTCTCCTTTGATGTAGATGTTCTCTTTCCTCATCTTCTCCTTTCAGACCTTCAGACCCGACACCATTTTTCGTCTCTGCAGTTTGACAAAAAAAAATCTTAGTTTACTACTTTTCCATCATCCTCCCATCTTCTGGACAAATCATCCTAACACCCCCAATACTGTGCCGCTGTGCTCCCCAATACTATACTGCAGAAACAGATAATACCCCTGATAATACTAGTACCACACAGAGCCCCCCATATAAAATACCCCTTCTTTGTGGCCTCAGTAGATGCCCCCATAGTGCCCCCCAATAATGTGCCAATAAGTGTCCCCATAGATGCCCCCCTAATCATGTGCCAGTATCAAGTGCGGAGTGCCTCTCTCCTCCCCCCCATGTGCCAGTATTATAGTGCCATCTCCCCCCATAATGTGCCAGTATCATAGTGCCATCTCCCCCCATAATGTGCCAGTATCATAGTGCCTCCCCCCCCAATGTGCCAGTATCATAGTGCCTCTCACCTCTCCCCCTGGCATCCACAGATCCCCCATCCTATAACAGTGCCATCCACAGACCCCCCATCCTATAACAGTGCCATCCACAGACCCCCCCCCCACCCCATAACAGTGCCATCCACAGACCCCCCCACCCCATAACAGTGCCATCCACAGACACCCCCCCACCCCATAACAGTGCCATCCACAGACACCCCCCCCCACCCCATAACAGTGCCATCCACAGACCCCCCCCACCCCATAACAGTGCCATCCACAGACACCCCCCCACCCCATAACAGTGCCATCCACAGACACCCCCCACCCCATAACAGTGCCATCCACAGACACCCCCCCACCCCATAACAGTGCCATCCACAGACACCCCCCCACCCCATAACAGTGCCATCCACACCCCAACCCAGTGCCATCCACAGACCCCCCCCCCCCACCCCATAACAGTGCCATCCACAGACCTCCCCCCCACCCCTTAACAGTGTAATCCACAGACCCCCCATTGCCGCTCCAGTACAGTTATAAAGTGTGTAATTTAATTAATAATGAATGATTCATGCTGCCCCCTCTGTCTGTAGTACATTCAATATATCCGACTTACAGGGCTACTGACATCGTAATGCAGGCCGGCCGGGCAGACGAGCGGCAGAGTGACTGACTGACGTCACCTGCCTGCGCCGCCTGCTTTATGAATGAAGCAGGCAGCGCAGGCAGGTGACGTCAGTCAGTCACTCTGCCGCTCGTCTGCCCGGCCGGCCTGCATTACGATGTCAGTATCCCTGTAAGTCGGATATATTGAATGTACTACAGAGGGGGCAGCATGAATTATTATTATTAATAGAATACACATTTTATAACTGTACTGGAGCGGAGGGGCAGGAGCACAGTGAACGCACCGGCCCCCAGCTCCTCCTCCCAGTCCCTCCCACCGGATTCGTATCAGGTAAATTACGTCGGGATTCGAGTCCACGAATCCAGCAAGATTCGAGGGATTCGTGGATTCGACGAATCCCCCCGTCCCATCTCTAATTAATACATTTTCCAAGGCTCGGGATAGGGTGGGGTCCCGGTGTTGTGCAGTACCAAAATTATCCCCGGAGACATTGAGGTCTGCCAGCTCAGGCCCCGGAAGCAAGTCCTCCACGTCTCCCACCATTACACTCAGTGGGGTTGTCTCCCCCTCTTCCACCGAAGTGTCGGTCACCCCTACCGCTGGCCCTTCGGCCTTGGGTTCCCAGGGTTCTGGCCTCCCCCCGGAGCAAGACCACTCTGCTGGGGTTACCCCTGTCTTATGGGTCTCAGTCACTTTTGTAGCAGGCCACAGTGTCGGGAAACCAGGGAAGTCTCTCCCTATTATAAGTTCGTAGTGTAAGTTTGTGGCAACCGCCACTTCGCGAGTCCACCTGCCGACCCCGTGGCTAGAGACACCAGGGCGGTGGGATAGTCTTTTAAGTCCCCATGGATGCACATGACCCCGACTTTCCGGCCAGAATACTCAGCGGACCTTACCAGGGGAGCCCTTACTAGGGATACCAGACTCCCTGAGTCCAGCAGGGCCTCTGCTGGAGTGTCTCCCACTTCCACCTGGCACAGGTGCTTTAGAGTTTCTGGGGTGCCTGCTGTACGCAGCTTTCTGGCATATAACGACTGATGGAAGCCATAGTTCGTGTCCATTGGTTCCACCTGATGGGGACAGTCGGCTCATACATGGCCAGGCTCCCGACACCTCCAACAGACCATCGGAGCTGCGTCCTTAGGGGTTACATGCTGGGCAGGTTTGGTTGGCACAAGTCCCCGTGTCTGGGGTGGAGATTTATGGGGTTTGACTGCCCCCTCCCGAAAGAACCCCTCTTAAGATTCATAGTAGCCTAGTAGCGCTCTACCAGGTCCACCATCTCCAGGGCATTGCCAGTAGACACCTGGCTGATCCAATGCTGGAGAGGGGGTGGCAGTGCCCTCCAGAAGATATCAGCCAATAGTCTATCCAGCATAGCCGTGGGATTCAGCACATCAGGCTGTAGCCACTTTTGCAAAAGGTGGAGTAAGTCATAATATTGGGGTCTCGCGGGCTCAGCCGGCTTAAACCCCCACTGATGTACCTGCTGGGCCCGGACTAACACATTCACCCCCAGTCTGGCAAAAATCTCACCCTTTACTTTCTAATAGTCGGCCGCTTGATCGTCCAGCAAGTCGAAATATACCCGCTGGGAATCGGATACCAGGAATGGGGCAACGACCTCAGCCCACTGGTCTCGGGTTAGCTTCTCCCTTGTCGCCACTTTCTCATACATCGCCAGGTAGGTTTCGATGTCTCCTACTGTCTGCAAAGCCATCACATGTTGTAGCAGCAACTGGTTGGTCTTTTGCTGCTGCTTATTAGCCTCGCATTAGTGCAGGTTTCTCTCCCACTGCTGCCGATTAGCCTCCATGAGGCCCTTCACAACAGTCTCCATTTGTTATGGGGCACAGGTTGTAATACAGCTAGCTTAATGTACGACATACAACCGTGCCTGAAAAAATGCAGAAACCAAAAATATCGGCGTTCACGCCAGCCTCACTGCTCGTGCACGCATCCTCCTCCAATTGTGGGGATTCGCTCTGGTAGACAGGACAAGCGGACGCAGTATAGAGGCAAAGACCAGTTTGTAACTCAAAAACTTCTGTGTTTTATTCACACTTATGGCAACAAAACAGTACGACAGTCCATTTGCAGTTTTGGTGTTCGTTCACACCTAGACAGTTCATACAGCAAAAACAGTCACCTTTTATCCTAGGTGTTAATCCACACCCGGTCAGCATAGCACAGGACAGAGCAGTCCTCCCGGATTCAGGCCTCCAGCCTGGCACAAGGCTCAGATTCCACAGAGATTGCCAGAGCTCCAATGTCAGAGAGAGATCATCACCACCACCTGTGGACCCATTGACTTTTATTGGTCTGTAGACCGTATTTTCAGGGCCAGAATAGGAAATGTTCTATAATTTGTGTAACAGACATATGGATGCAGACAGCATACGGAGAGTATCCATATTTTGCGAAACCACGATTTGCAGACCGCAAATCATATATGGTCTTGTGCATGAGGCCTTATAGTCAGTGCCATCCATAAGATGACGTTCATTTCATTTAGATCAGGACTCGGAGAAGGCCACTTCAGAATAGTCTAATTCTTTGCTCTTAGCCATTCTTGGATGTTTTTACCTTTGTGTTTTGGGTCATTATCCTATTGGTGGACCCATGACCTGCAACTGAGACCAAGGTTTCTGACACTGGACAGCCCCAAAACATAACCGAACCTCCTCCGTGTTTCACAATAGGTACAATGTTCTTTTTTTTGTATGCTTGATTTATGCGTCTGCGAACATTGAGCTGATGTGACTCGCCAAAAAGCTCCAGTTTTGTCTCATCTGTCCAAAGGACATTCTCCTAGAAGCTTTGTGACTTGTCAATATGCATTTTGGCAAATTCCAGTCTTACTTTTTTCTTTCAACAGTGGTTTCCTTCATGGACGTCTTCCATTAAGTCCACTTTGGCTTAGATAGCGATGGATGGTGCGATCCAACACTGATATACCTTGACTTTGGAGTTCACCTCTAGTCTCTTTGGAAGTTGTTCTGAGCTCTTTCAGTAACATTCGTATTATCCATCTCTTCAATTTGTCATCAATTTTCCTCTTGTGACTACGTCGAGGGAGGTTGGATACAGTTCCGTAGACCTTGAACTTCTGAATAATATGTGCAACTGTAGTAATAGGAAGCTGTTTGGAGATGGTCTTTAAAGGCCTTTACCTTTAACATGTTTGTCTATAATTTTCCTTCTAATCTCCTGAGACAACTCTCTCCTTAGCTTTCTTTGGTCCATGTTCAGTGTGGTACCCACCAGGATACCAAACAGCACAGTGACTACTTTTAACCTCTTAAATAGGCAGACTTATTACAAGTTTGAAGACTCCTGTTATGCTAATTACAGGACACACCTTAGTTTTACATGTCCCTATGATCAAATTATTTTCACTCTTTTCTAGCAGTATTTTTGTCCAGGCCAGTTTCATTAGTCTGTTTTATAAATTATTCTGTTGAGCCATAATTCAAAAGAATTATCAGATTTTCAGTAAATTTTTAATTATTACTACTTTTGTCAGTTTCAAGTTATTACCGTGACCATTGTGGATTTTTCTTTAATGAACAGAAGGATACCAACAATTTGTGTGTTTGCAGTAGGGAGGAGGCAGCAAAAGAATTACACCCAGGTTCTTCCGACTCTACAAGACTCTGTGAAATGTTACTAATTCTACTTCGGTAGTTGTCAGGGCATTAAGGCGCGCGAATATGCTGTGCATGTGACATTAATTGCTCCTGGCCATTGCGCCAGTTCTTGAAACACTTCTGGCCAGCAGAATCCATGACCTGAGCATACTTTAACAGACATTGTACTTTTTAAAGGCGATGTATACCTTTGGGGTAAAAAAATAATTTATTATTGCATTGTACTTATTTGGAGCCAGAAATCTTTTTTTCAATGTATTAACAATATGGAATCCATTTTGTGTACAGAGCCAACATGCTCTAGTAGCTGCCTGTAGATTTTCTGTCTTTTCCGTCATCTGGGGAGCAGACATACGCTCAATCCTTATCTTACTGATAAGAATGGGGCTTAAATAAGTGTTTATGATCTCTAAATAGTTTAGAGATCAGGGTTATTAGATGACTGCACAAAGCAAAAATGCCAGTCACACAGTTAGAAAAACAGTTAACCCTTTGTAACAGAATGGCTCAATATTTTTAATAAAGACCAAGTGAAAATATGATTTTTAGCCAAAAATTTGTAAAATGCAATCATACAAAAAAATTGCCTCCAAAAGGTGTACATAGCCTTTAACCGGTTTGACTTTTGGCTAGACCTAAAAGAGTTATCCGAGCAGTCCCCTGGTTTTAACCCTTTAACCACTATACAGTCATCTGGAATTTACTGCAAGAGAGCCACTAGGCAGCCACCTCTTGAAATAGTCCCAGTGTAGTTGGCAGCTTTTCCACGTGGTTCAGAAAAAACTGTGTAAAGCATTACTCATAGTCAGGAAACAGGCGAAGGTTAGGGCAGGAAGAGTTTGTGTGGATCCATTAAACAAGTCTGATGTCAGGGGAGACAGTGAAGGGTCAACACAGTAAACAGGCAGATCTGGGCAAGCAGCGGAGGTTAGAGTCGGTAATCAAGCAGAGTTTGGTACACCTTCATTAGGGTTAGCAAGCTAGAATATCTAAAGCTCAGGCACCTTCCTCCTGGGGAAGGCACCTTAAGTACACATAGGTTGCCAGATATAGCTAGAATAAATCAGGACATGTGATCACCTTATAAAAGGAGTTCTCCTAGAGCTTTTCCTCTGGTCATCAGCATCTGATTGGTGGGGATCCGACCCCCCCCCCCCCCCCCCCTCCCCCAATTAGCTGTTTGAGAAGGCAGCGACACTCGCAGTAGCACCATGGCTTTATCACTGCTCACCAAGCACAGCACCAGAGAATGTATAGAGGCTGTGCTTGGTATTGCAGCTCATTCCCATTCACTTTAAAGGGGTTGAGCTGTACATAGGCCATGTGACCAATGAATATGATGTCACATGGCCTGGAAAAAGCTGGCAATTACCACGGTGCTACTGCAAACACCACTGCCTTCTCAAACAGCTGATGAGCAGGGGTCCGGGGTGTTGGATCTCCACCGATCAAATACTCATGAGGTCTCCAGAGAATAGGTCATCTGAAAAACTCTCAGAAAACAACAGCAGCAGCACGTGCATGCACTAGGGACAGAGGAAGAGGGCTTGGCAGCAGGCGCATGCCATGGCCTGCAGGAGCAGCAAATGGAATGCAGGTGCCTGTGCCTGCTACCAGCAGCAAGATAAGGAGAAGCAGGAATGGGCCACCAAGAAGAGGAACAGCCCTGGTAAGTGTTGCGGGGTCCATGCTCACACAGAGGAGTACGGCAACTGTGGGCACTGGTTACCCTCATAAAACGTTGAATTTTGTGGGCCGAGTTGCCATTTTTAAAAGTCATTCTGGAGTACATACAGTATATTAAATAACATTTTATTTTTAGGTGGAGATTTATTTTCATTGCATTCACTGTATGGTATACGAGTATGATACTAACAAATATATGCAGTTTTTATCATGTTATTGTAATGATCAGTGGGTGTGGGACCACTGTATCAATCAACTGGTTTAAACTTTGGGTTAACCTAAAGGCGTTACCTGGCAGTCCCCTGATATTCACCCTTTAACCCCTATACAGGGAAGCCAATAGGCCACTACCTCCTGAAGTAGTCCCTTTGTAGTTGACAGCTGACCTACAAGGGACAGAGACACCAGAGCAAAGCACCAAAGGATTAGGCAAAACTTGTAGTCTGTAACAAGCTGAGGTTGGGGCAGACTGAGTTTGCATAAATCCAAGAAACTGTCCAAGGGTCAGGAGGCAGAGGGCGAGAATCTAGTAATCTGGCAGAAGTCAGTACATGGGCCAACAAGCAGATTACAACACCCTTGCTGGATCTATCAAGCTAGTAAACCTACTGTTCACGCAGTAATTTACACAAACAGCACAGCATACAGCAGCAGAGCTAACTAACACAGTAGAAGCAGCTGCACACAGAACCAAAAGGAGGGTTAACCCTTGCCATACTGCAGAATTAGGTAAGGTTCAGTTAAGAATATCTCTAATAGATACACAGGACAGAAAAGCCAGGACCCACCACAGGCAGCCAATGTAACAGATATACTACTTGCATAATTTAAACATACTCCTCCTCCAGGCAGGCTGATATTACAGCCAGTTGAATGGGGAGAGTGGTTTACCCTTTACATCTTGGGCAGTGTAGCAGGTAGAGAGATGGCTAATAATCTAAGCTTTAAAACAAGACTAGGACTGAATCATTGGCTGCTATAGATAGAAAGATCTAGCATTAAAGGGGTTCTGCGCTTTGTTTAAACTGATGATCTATCCTCTGGATAGATCATCAGCTTCTGATTGGCGGGGGTACGACACCCGGGACCCCCGCCGATCAGCTGTTTGAGAAGGCAGCGGCGCTGCAGCAGCACCGCGGCCTTCTCACTGTTTACTGCTGCCCGAGTGACGTCACGATTTGTATCAACTGGCCTGGGCGGGGCTAAGCCTCCATTCAAGGGCACGGAGCTTAGCCGCACCCAGGCCAGTGATGCTAGTCATGACGTCACTTGGCCAGCGGTAAACAGTGAGAAGGCCTCGGTGCTGCTAGAGCGTCACTGCCTTCTTAAACAGCTGATCGGCGGGGGTCCCGGGTGTCAGGCCCCGCCGATCAGAAGCTGATGATCTATCCAGAGGATAGATCATCAGTTTAAACAAAGTGCAGAACCCATTTAACCCCTTAGGGACCGGGCTCATTTTCACCTTAAGGACCAGGCCATTTTTTGCAAATCTGACCAGTGTCGCTTTATGTGGTGATAACTTTAAAACGCTTTGACTTATCCAGGCCATTCTGATAATGTTTTTTCATCACAAATTGTACTTCTTGACACTGGTAAAATGGAGTAAAAAAAATTCACCAAGTTTCAATTTCTCTACTTCTATTATACATAGTAATACCTCCAAAAATAGTTATTAATTTATATTCCCCATAAGTCTACTTCATGTTTGGATCATTTTGGGAATGATATTTTATTTTTTGGGGATGCTACAAGGCTTAGAAGTTTACTCACTTTGTGAGGCTTACATAATAGAAACCACCCAAAAATTACCCCATTCTAGAAACTACACCCCTCAAGGTATTAAAAACTGATTTTACAAACTTTGTTAACCCTTTAGGTGTTCCACAAGAATTAATAGAAAATAGAGATACAATTTCAAAATGTCACTTTTTTGGCAGATTTTCCATATTAATATTTTTTTTTCCAGTTACAAAGCAAGGGTTAACAGCCAAACCAAATTCAATATTTATTGCCCTGATTCTGTAGTTTACAGAAACACCCCATATGTGGTCAAAAACTGCTGTACGGGCACACGGCAGGAATGCCATACGGTTTTTGGAAAGCAGGTGAGGGGGTGGATCATGTGATATTTTTATAGAGCCAGTTGTCACGGATGTGGCAATACCCAATATGTAAGGTTTTCTTTTTTTTTCTTTTTTTTTTTTTACAATTTTATGTGTTTTGTTTTGGAAAATCATTTTTTTTTTTACGTGGAACTTTATTATGAAAAACACTTTTTTTAACTTTATATTTTTTCCCACTCTGGGACTTTAACTTCTGGGGTCTGATCTCCTCTGAAATGCATCCTGCATTGTAATGCATTGACAGTCAGCTTGTATGCTGACTGCCAGCCTGTGAGACCCAGCCTAAGGGGCTGGATCTCACAGGCTTCTGTAGAAGGCAAGCCCCGATGTGAGTCAAAGCTGACTGCGGCATACAAGGGGTTAATACGCCGCCATCGGTGTTTTCACCGATGCTGGCGTATGCAGCAGGAGCCCGGCTGTCAGTGACTGCCGGGTCCGTGCTGCTGATCATGTACGGCGCTGGTCCTTAAGTCATGTCCACCAGCGCTGGGGTCCTCTACGGGTTAAGGCTATATTCACACGACCAAGTAAACAAACAGCTGTTAAAAACAACAGAAACAGTCCATTATTTAACAGCTGTTTTTTTTACAGATGCCTTTCTGAAAAACGGCCATTAAAAATAGTCCCTGCATGTGACTGTCTGTTTGAGAAAACAGACAAAATAGGACATGTCCTAAATTTAATGCCTGTTATTCCCAGGCCGTTAAAAAATGGCTGGGTAAATAGGCCAAAGACTGCAGTGGTTCTGAAAAAGGCCATGTGATGCCCTTTAAAAAAAATAAAAATATGGTCGTTTATTACTTTTGTGTCAATGTACCCTAATTTTTATCTGTATTTTTCGAACTAAAAGACACACCCCAGGTTTAGACAACAGAAAATTTTAAAAAATATAGTTTCTACTTATTTAACCTTCCCTGATGGTTTAATGAAATAAAGATTTCAATGTCACTAAGGGCGCATTCACACGACACTGCAGTGTTTTGCAGTTTGCAAATCAGCAAAACACGGATGCCACCTGTATGTGTTCTGCAATTTGCGGAACCGGCGGCCCATTATAGAATAGGATAAGCTCTATATTTTTTGCGGGGGCCGCAGAACGGAACAACAGATGCAGACATCACACGTTGTGCTGTCCACATCTTTTGCGGATCCACTAAAATAAATGGGTCTGCTCACGTCACGAAAAATCAATAATATCCCTCCTTCTCATCCCTCTCATGCTGGTGCACATAAGGCAAGAAGTTTAGGGGGAGGGGTCTGGGTCCCGTCTGGATACGTTTTGTCACACTCCTCAAAAGGGGCCATTTTGTTGGATTCCTAGCTAGAAGGAATCTTCTAGCTAGTAATAGTACAAAACAGATTTGGTTACCATCACATGAAAAAAAAAAAAATCACAGAAAACCGATAACAACACAATAGATGCAAGCATTATATATGAACTAAGCCCTCACTCTGATATGATAAAATCCGAGACTCTCAGCCAATATAATTTGATCAAAACACATCTGTGCCCGCCTACCCGCGCATTCTTGTGAACTTTTGCCCCTCCTATAAAACAGACGGCCTTGATTAGATGGTACATATAGCTGTGCGTGCTCCTCCTCTCATTGGTTGCTGGAAGCACATGGAGGTAACTAGGAGCAGCACACTATATGTGCAGGATCTGCTCTGCTGAACATAGATGCCCAACGGCATAGGTAGGTTTAGAGTAGGATGTGCCTGACTGAGACCACCTTGGCGTGGGTAGGCGGGCACAGATGTGTTTTGATCAAAATATATTGACTAAGAGTCTCATATCAGAGTGAGGGCTTAGTCCATATATAATGCTTGCATCTATTGTGTTAGTGCATTATTATCTGTTTTCTGTGATTTTTATTTTCAGAAATGTAGCCATGGACATCCATATATTCATCATATCGTCAGTGGTGGATCCAGAGCCTGGTCTCGGGAGGGGCACTTTCAGATTATTTTCTGTCCGCCGCCACAAAACAATGGTGCTTATAGATAAGACTACACAGTGTATGCTATATGTGTATAACAAACATATTTCACATGAAAACTTACAATTACTTGACTTGGCCCTTGGGGATCTCGGACACCACTTCAACACTTTGGCTGGGGGGCTCGGTGGAGCTAATGTGTTTTATCCTAATGAGAAAGATTTCATAATAAGGATTTGGAGAAGGGGCAGAGGAATAGCAGAGCAGGGAGAGGATGGTGCTGCTACTAGGTGGTCATACCATTGGGGAGTAATAAAGCCCCCCCAGTAGAAATAATTCTCCTTATAATGTGACAGTGCAAAAAATACCCCCTTGTAATGCCCCCAGGTGAGCTAATGTCCCCATAGTGCCCCCATAATGTGCCAGTATAAAATACCCCTATAGTGCCCCCAGTAAATGCCCCCATAGTGCTCCACACCCTCCTTCCTTCTAGTGCCCCCCATAATGTACCAGTATAAAATGCTCCAGTAGATGCCCTCAGTGTCCCCCATAATTTGCAAGTATGAAATACCCCTTCTTAGTGCCCCCCGTAGATGACCCCATAGTACTCCTCTCCCCCCTTCCCCATAGTACCCACCATTATGTGTCCCAGTTTAAAATTGTACTGTGCAGAGCGCCCCATATAAAATACCCCTTCTTTGTGGCCTCAGTAGATGCCCCTATAGTGCCCCCAATCATGTGCCAGTATTAATAACAGCCCCCCATGTGCCAGTATTAACAGCCCCCCATGTGCCAGTATTAACAGCCCCCCATGTGCCAGTATTAATAACAGCCCCCCATGTGCCAGTATTAATAACAGCCCCCATGTGCCAGCAATAACAGCCCCTCATGTGCCAGTAATAACAGCCCCCCCCCTGTGCCAGTAATAACAGCCCCCCCCCCTGTGCCAGTAATAACAGCCCCCCCCCCTGTGCCAGTAATAACAGCCCCCCCCCCCTGTGCCAGTAATAACAGCCCCCCCCTGTGACAGTTAAAGTATTGTATATATTATTTTTTTTTTAAACACAAAAAAAAACACATACTTGCCTCCATGTCAGCGATGCGATGTAGGCCTCTTCCGGCCTGTGTCCCGCGCTGTATGGCTCAGGCGGCGCGATGATGTCATCGCGCCGCCTGCGCCGGCCTCTGATAGGCTGCCGGCCTAGTGCCTGCAGCCTATCAGAGGAAGGGAGAGGGACACGCCTCTCCCTCCCCTGCCGCAGCAGTCATCTGTATCGCTGTCCTGCAATTGCTCAGTTGCATCTCCGCCCCCCCCCCCCCCCCCCGGATCCGCCACTGCATATCGTGCAGGAGGTTTTTATCTTTATTTTTTTTCTCTGTGATTTTTGCATAGTTACCACCATGTGGAATTTATAGAAACTGCAGAATACTAAATCTACCAAGATAAAACGCCTTCCCCACTCAAATATATACAAATATATTCCGGTTATAGCAAAAGTCAGTGAGAAAATACATGTTCACTTTCTAGTGATAGTTGTTATTACTCAAGAGTGTAAGGCTGTTATTGGGCATAGTGGACATTATAGAGTGTGGATATGAGAAGAGAGAATTACAACTCCCAGGATGTCTCGACTGTTATTATTGGCAATAGTGGACAGTATAGGGACAGGAGTAGAAGAGGAGAGAATTTCAATTCCCAGCATGTTCAGGCTGTTAAACGTTACATGGAGAGGGGTATAAAAGGAGATTTTTTGTGAAACTCACCTGTAAAATCTTTTTCTCGTCTTTTCCATTGGGGGACACAGACCATGGGTATAGCTTAGAGGTATTAGTAGGAGGGACACTATGCAAATATAAAAGAGAGCTCCTCCTCCTCGGGCTATACCCCCAGGCTCCACCAGGAGGAACTCAGGCGTTGCAAAAGCAGTAGGAGAAGGAGACAAGAAAAAAATAATGGAAGCCATCGGACCAAAGACCATGAGGTCCAACCACAAACAGAACAGAACTGAAGACCCCTCCTGCAACAGGCAGAATGGGTGGGAGCTGTGTCCCCCAATGGAAAAAAGACGAGAAAAAGATTTTACAGGCGAGTTTCACAAAAAATCTCCTTTTCTCGTACTTTTTTCCATTGGGGGACACAGACCATGGGACGTCCCAAAGCAGTCTATGGGGTGGGAAAAAACATCAGCACCGCCAGGAGGAACGTCCATCGGTCAAACAGGAACCACAGCCTGCAAAACCCTGCGGCCAAAGACAGCATCACCCAAAGCCAGCGAATGCAACTGATAAAACCTCGTAAAGGTATGTAAGGACGACCAGGTGGCCGCCTTACACAGTCGAGACGCAGAGGCACGATTGCGCCTTGCCCAGGAAGCTCCCACCGCCCCCATTGTGGAGTGAGCGGTAATCCAAGGCGAGGAACCATACCACGAGCGCGGAGATAGCCGAGCGGATCCATCGCGCCACAGTGACCTTGGAGGCCGCCAGACCCTTACGAGGTCCCTCGGGAATCACAAAGAGGGAGTCTGAACGGCGGACGGAGGCGGTAGCCGTCAGATACACCTTCAGGGCCCGGATGACATCCAGGGAATGGAGAGCGCGTTCATTGGGGTTTGCCGGAGAAGGACAAAAGGAGGGCAGTACAAGATCCTCGTTAAGGTGGAAGGGAGAGACCACCTTGGGCAAAAAGGAGGGAACCGGACGGAGCACCACCTTATCCTGGTGAAAAAACAGAAAAGGCTCCTGGTAGGAAAGTGCGGCCAGCTTCGATACTCGCCTGATGGAAGTTTTGGCCACAAGAAAGACCACTTTCCAGGTGAGAAACGTCAGGGAGACCTCCCTCAGAGGCTCGAAGGGGGCCGTCTGGAGGGTGCGAAGGACCAAATTGAGATCCCAAGGCGGCAAAGGAGAGACATACGGAGGAACCGAATGCACCACCCCCTGAAGAAAAGTCCTCACAGGACCCAGAAGATCAAGGGACTTCTGAAAAAAGACAGCCAGAGCCGAAACTTGACCCTTCAGGGAGCTCAACGACCGTCCCATACCACAGAGATGGAAAAACGAAGGGGAGGAAAACCTGAGTTCTCACAAAAGGTCAGGAAGGCCTTCCAGGTACGATAGTAAATCCGGGAGGAAGCCGACTTCCTCGCTCTGATCATGGTTCTAACCACCGAGTCCGAGAACCCTTTCTTCTTCAGGATGGCAGTTTCAACAGCCACGCCGTTAAACGAAGAGACTGTAAATTCCGGTGGAAGAGCGGGCCCTGAGACAGTAGATCTTCTCTGTCGGGAAGAGGCCATGGGGCGTCCGCCAGCATCCGAGCCACGTTCGAGAACCATGCGCGGCGAGGCCAATCCGGGGCGATGAGAACGGTCGGAATCCCTTCCACCTCGATCTTGCGCAGAATCTTCGGCAGCAGAGGAAAAACAAAGAGAAGGCTGAAGTCCTGCCACGGAGACACCAGCGCGTCCACCCTGTACGCCTTCGGATCCCGGGCGCAAGCCAGGAACACCGGGAGCTTGTTGTTGAACCTGGACGTCTTCAAGTCCACATCCGGACGGCCCCACCTGCGGCAGACGTTTTCGAATACATCCGGATGCAGAGACCACTCGCCTGGATCCACCTTGTTGCGGCTTAGGAAGTCCGCTGTCCAGTTGTCTACTCCTGGAATGTATACAGCTGACAATACTGGAACGTGCGACTCCGCCCACAGCAGAATTCTCGTCACCTCCTGCATCACCATCCGGCTGCGGGTTCCGCCTTGATGGTTGATGTAAGCCACAGCCGTGGCATTGTCCGACTGAATCCTCACCGGGCGGCCCGCAAGGAGAGGAGACCAATGGGAGAGGGAGTGGAAAATCGCCCTCAGCTCCAGAATGTTGATCGGGAGGCGAGATTCCGCCGCCGACCAAACCCCCTGAACCGTGCGAGACTGGAGAACGCCGCCCCAACCCAGGAGACTGGCATCGGTGGTGACGATCGTCCAGGAGAACGGCAGGAAAGACCTTCCCGATCTCAGGTTCATCGGGGACAGCCACCAAGGGAGAGCTGCCCAAACCCGCTAAGACAGGCGGATGCGATGGTCCAGACCACGAGAGGTCTTGTCCCAGAGGGAAAGGATCTCCTGTTGCAGCAAACGAGTGTGAAACTGGGCATATGGAATGGCCTCGAAAGAGGCTACCATAAGACCCAGGACCCGCATGCATTCCCGGATGGAGAGACCCGGGGAGTGCAACAGGTGCGACACTGCCCCCTGGATCTGGGAGGACTTGGAGACTGGAAGAAAAACTTTGGCGGCCAAGGTATCCAAAACCATCCCGAGGAAGGAGAGCTTCTGGGACGGGAGGAGAGAGGATTTTGGGAAGTTGATCAACCAGCCAAACTGTTCCAGAGTCTGAACAGTAATCCGGACGCAGTCCTCGGCCTGCGGAAGAGAGGGGGCCTTTATCAGGATGTCGTCCAGGTAGGGCAGCACAGGAATGCCCCTGGTGCGAAGAAGCGCCATGAGCGGCGCTAGGATCTTCGTAAAGACCCGAGGAGCGGTCGCTAATCCGAAAGGAAGGGCGACAAACTGATAGTGCCGGCCACCAATGGCGAAACGCAGGAATCGTTGGTGAGATTCTGCGATAGGGACATGCAGATAGGCGTCCTGGATGTCCACGGACCCGAGGAACTCCCCTGGAAGAAGAGAAACAATAACGGAGCGTGGGGATTCCATTCGAAACCTCCGCACCCGCAGAAACTTGTTGAGCAGTTTCAGATCCAGGATCGGACGCACCGACCCCTCCTTCTTTGGGACTACGAACAGGTTTGAATAGAAACCTGTGCCCTGTTCCTCAGGGGGAACTGGGGTAATAACCCCCCGGTCCAGAAGGGAAGAAACTGCCATCAAGAGATCCGAGGCTCGGGCCGGATCCCCCGGAACGCGAGAAGGGAAAAAACGTTCCGGCGGCCTGGACGCGAACTCTATCTTGTAACCCGACGTTACAACTTCCAGAGCCCAGGCATCCTGAACATGAGCCCTCCAAACCTGCTGAGAAGAGAGCAGGCGGCCCCCCACCACAAGGGGTGGGGGCGTCCCTTCATGCGGAAGACTGCTTGGGGGCAGCAGGTCGGGCCGACTGCGCCCTCGGGCGCCAGGAAGGCTGGGGCTTGAAGGAGGGCTTCTTGCAGGAGTCCTGTGACCCCCCAGCGGAGAAAGCAGACGACGTCCTGCTAGAAGAGAAGCGGCGAAAGGACTGGTGCCGGGAACCAGAAGACCTGGTCCGAAAGGGGCGTTTGGACCTAAGTTGGGGAAGATGAGTGCTCTTGCCCCCAGTAGCGGCAGAGATTAACTCGTCCAGTTGAGCCCCAAAAAGTCTGGAACCCTCAAAAGGGGAAGTTAGCAAGGGAACGCTTGGAAGAAGCGTCGGCGTCCCATACCTTCAACCAGACCTCTCTGCGCTGAATGACCGAGAGGGCTGAACTGCGGGCAAAGAGGGAACCAATGTCCATGGAAGCCTCGCAGAGGAACTTGGAAGCCTGAGACATCTGGAGAACCAAATCCAGTGTGTCAGCAGACGTATCTTGTTCTGCCAGGTCTTGGTGGTGGCGCTGCAACCACACCGAAAGAGCTCTGGCCACCCATGCCGAGGCAAAGGCAGGTCGCAGGGACGTGCCCGCCAGTGAGAAGATGGATTTGGAAAGAGAATCTAGGCGCCTGTCCACAGCGTCCTGTAGAGAGGAGCCGTCAAGGACAGGGAGGGCCGTGTTTTTGGCTAACCTGGCCACCGGGGATCCACCTTAGGGGGAGAAGACCACTTCTCCACACTGTCCGCCGGAAAAGGATAAAGAGTATCCATGCGTTTGGTGGCAGAAAACTTTTGATTAGGACGGTCCGAAGCCTTGGATATGACCGCGGAAAATTCCTCAAGGATCGGAAAGACGGCAGCCTCCGGTTTTTTGGGTGGGAAAGGGGCGAACTCCCTCCTAGTGGAAGGGGGAGAATCCCCTTGGAGATTAAAGGTGTCACGGACAGCCGCTACTAAGTCAGCCACCATGGTGGAGAGCTTAGGCGGAGGGTCCCGCTCCATGACCTCGTCCGAGCCGGACAATTCCCCTTCAGACCTGCGCTCCCTGGGGGGAGACGGAGTGGAAGGTGCCACAGGGTTGGAAACTGCCATACGTTCCATAAAGGACATGGCTGCCTTAGCGACTAAGGCCAAATCAGCGGCCGCACTGGACATGGCGGATGCCCAAGCGGGAGCCGCAGACTCCGCAGGGGCCAGGGGTGGGCTGGTCTGGATAAGAGAAGGGGGAGAAGGGCGATCCTGTTCAGAGACAGGGCAGGAGGCACAGGTACCAGTGACCGAAAGTGGAAGAAGACACTCCATACAGGACCCTATTGGGGTCTGAGAAGAGGTCTTAACAGACTTACGCTTAGGCATGATGGCAACCCACAAAAAAAGATCTAGAAGCAGCAGCTAGAAGCTGAAAAGTCCTACCACCCAGGCACAGCACAGCACAGCAAAAACCACCAGAGAGGAGCAGGGGAGCAGCCACACGGCGTGAGGAACTTCTTATCAGACAGAGGAAAGAGCCGGAGGCTCCGCCCCCAGGATGTGCCATAGAAGCATGAAAAGAGCGCGCGCTTCACTGCCTGTGTTATATGAAAAAATGGCCCCCGACACCGAACGCGGTGTAGCGGGGGTTAATGAAGGTACAGCACCCCCTGCAGAGGAGTCGGATGGCCCCCGCAGAAGCAGGAGATCCGCCGCTGGTGTGTGCTGCTGCGGTAGTAGAAAGCGGCGCCGCTCAGAGAACAGAGACACCGCATGGAAAAGTGGGAGCCGAGTGATGATGAGACCCAGTAAGGGTATATGCCCTTAATAAAGTGCCTCCAGAAGCCCCAGCGCCCCAGACAGAATACACCCAATTCCCCATTCACCCAGGCGGCCCATAGGTATCAGACAGGGTGGGTGGGGGTGGGGCAGAGAGTCTTGTAGTATACTTATCTGCTCCTGAAGTCTTCTCCCTCAGATCGATACCAGCTGGGCTCACCTCTTCAGACATCTGACTCACCTGAGTTCAGTGCTCTGGATGGAGGGCAGCAGCAGGTGACCCAGGAGCTGGTGGGATGCCGGAGCTAACAGGTCGAGCCCGGATCCACTTGTCTTCTTGGGGGACAAATAGAGGCAGCCAGGCAGCGTCCGAAAACGGCGGCGGGCACTCCACGGGGGACCAGGAAGGCGCTATGCCGACCTGTGTCCCCATCTAGAAGAAAATAACAAAAAGGAGTAGAATAAAAAAAGTGTCATCCTCCTTCATCAGACACTAAGCAAAGACTGAGTTCCTCCTGGTGGAGCCTGGGGGTATAGCCCAAGGAGGAGGAGCTCTCTTTTATATTTGCATAGTGTCCCTCCTACTAATACCTCTAAGCTATACCTATGGTCTGTGTCCCCCAATAGAAAAAAGTACGAGAAAGAGAGAACTACAACCCCCACCATGTTGACTGTTAAGCATTACATGGACAGGGGTATGAGGAGAGAACTACAACTCCCAGCATGTACATACTGTAAAATATTACATGAAGTGGGCTAAGATGCGAGAACTACAACTCCTAGCATGTTCGATCAGTGGTCATTACATGGAGAAGGTTATTATTGGGCATAGTGGACATTATAGGGGCAAGAGTATAAGAGTAAAGAACTTTAACTCTCAGCATGTACAGGCTGTTAAACGTAACATGGAGAGGGGTATAAGAAGAGAAATACAACCCCCAGCATGTCCAGACTGTTAAGCTACATGGAAAGGGCTATAAGAGGAGAGAACAACTCCCAGCATGTACAGACTGTAAAACATTACATGAAGAGTGCTAAGAAGAGAGAACTACAAATCTAAGCATGTCCAATCAGTGGTTATTACATGGAGAAGGTTAGTATCTGACTACCACCAACCTCACACATAGAGCACAGGAACTCTGCCAACATCGTGACCACTAAGGTCCTTAAAGATCCTTCACTTCTGTGCACTGCTGGGAGGATTTGTGAGAAGCTGCTGACGTTTTGCAGAGTCCATACTCTTTCACACTGTCGGTCTCCAGCCGATAATGGAGATGAAGAGATAAAGGAGACCCTTCACTGGATATTTATTTAGCAGCTTTCTGCAGCATCTTGCAGATGTCTATGAAGAAAAGAATACAAACCTTCCAGAGCAGGTTATGCTTCATTATTCTTGTTTTTCAGGGTTTAGTGGCCCTTTAATAGTTTTGCAAGCTCTTAATAACCTTAGTGTGTCATCTGCTGGTCATGTCGGTGTCACAGTGGAATATGTGCTACTTTTATTAGTCAGTGTGTGATGTATTACATAGTTGGGGTTGCAGTGATGGTCTTCACTTCTCCCTGGCACCAGAGATGAGGTATGCTGATGACCTCTCTGACCCTCAGGAAAGGTTAGGTTTGGGAACTCTACACTTCTACAGGGATTTGGCAATGCTTCAAAGCAATCCTCTCCGCGGGGGGAGGGGCAGATGTGTTTCTGCATGTCTCTGAGACTGGGGGTAGTAGTCAGTTGTTGGGAGGTGTGAGAACAAGCTGAGGGGTTCTCTCTTTCTGGATTTGCTTCAATACGGGACTTGGAATATCTGTAACTTTACCTGAAACTTTATGTGTTAACTCCAATTAACTGCTCACAAGTGTCAACTCCTATTGCTCAGTGGCTATCTTCGTCAGTCACAAGCCGATTTCGTAACAGTAGTTACCTCATTAAATGCACCTACCCAAGTAAATGTATCCTGTCTTTGCTCTGTAGTGTCCCGCCATGCTTCTTCTGCTAGATTTTTTTTAGCCATTTTTTCACACTCCATGATCATGAAATTATACAAATACACACACACAGCTCTGCAGTATGCACATTATAAAGACACAGAACAGTATGCATGTTATACACACAGCTCTGCAGCACAGATATTATACATACACACAAAAATATTATATACACACAAACAAAACTCTGCTGCGTGATAACTGGTAGATTGTGAGCAGAGGTGAGAGCTGTATTTACATTCAACAATCAACTCCGCTGTAATGGGACAAGCGACTGTTATTGTGATCGCTCATCCCCAGACAAATTCATTTGTTCTGGGTAGCAGATCCTTGTTTACACAGGACTATCTGCTACCCAGAAATGATCATGTGTGCCATATCAATGAATCCTCATTAGGCGTTTGCTCATTCATTGGGTGATCGGAGGTGCAATTACGTAGGCAATTATAATTGGTCCATGTTAGAAAGCCTTTATGCTGTTTGTCTTACCCATGTAATGTATTGTTTACCTGAATTATTTTCTATTCATTTCTTCTATTGTTTGCATTATTTAGTGTAGTAATGTGTACAGTATAGTGCTGGAAGGCCTGTATATCCCACCCAGAAGAAATGATACCTAAAATCCAGAAAGCTGCAGTGGTTTCAGTAAAGTGTAGTTTGCTGAGACAGTTTTGTCTAGATTATGTTCTGGGCTGGATTTTATTTGACTGGTGGGTAGGTTTAGTAGTGGGATCTGCCAGTGCACACCCTTCCAGTACACGTATTGCCTTTAGCTGAGGAGATCACAGGTGAGGTCAACTGGGCTGTAATCAATGAGTGATAAACCAACCCTCAGTGTATGAGTCTGAGAGAGAGGAAATGACCCTAGAGCGGGGGAAGCCTGCAGAAACGCTGTGTGGTCTCAGCCAGGAGGGCTGAGGGGCCATGAGGCTGTGTGAAACCGGATCTCTCCCCCGTGTGGGACTATGCCTGGAAAAGCCTAGGTAGCTGGCTGGCTTTCTGGCTATTAAAGCCTGATTCCCTGTGTGTGACCTGCGATCAATAGATGAGCTAGATCAGAACTTTGTCTTAGGTAGAGCCCAAATGGGCAGGAGTTTGTTTTGATGTTAATGTTTGTGCTGGTGCTGAAGAGCCAAAATAAAGCACCATTTGGACTTGAACCTGGTTGTCTGAGGAGGAGTCTGACAGTGCCGACCCCTGAGAGAGAGCGATCCCTTAGATCCATTAATTATTAAATGTGTCTTTATGTGTGCACATATTTTATCTCTTACAATCCTAAAGTAACCTACAGCTTTACACAGGTACACAATTTCCATTTTTTAATTATGAAATTTAGTACAATGCCCAAAACGTGGCACACATATCTATTTATATAAAAAAAGAAAGAGTGATAGAAAAAAACAAAACAAAGAAAAGATCACTGCTCACCGGAAAGCTTCTTTTGACAGTGTTAGGCCCTTATGCGCGTAGCCTCGTCCATATTTCAGTCTGCAAACAGTGGATCAGCAAAAAACTGATACCTTACAGGTGCATTCTGCATTTTTCTCACTCCTATCAACAGAAAATTAGCAGAACAGACACACAGATCTGCAAAATAACATGGATGTGTGCATGGCACCATAGAAATAAGTAGGTCAGTGTGCTCTCCACAAAGAATGCAGATAGATGAAAGATAAGGTTGTGTGCATGAGGTCTTAGGTGATCTGTCCTACGATTTCCTTCTTGATGGAGATTATTTAATTGCTCAGAACAATATAGCATAGCCACCCATAGAAGATCCAAATAATTGAGAAAGCCCAACTGCAAAAATGCAAAGGGTAGAGGTAGTAAGTGCGCACTGCACACTCTTCATCATTTTCCAATCAAGCAGTCTAACTGTCCTCAGAAAACCTTCCCTTCTGATTTGTGATGCCGTTACTTTTTACGTCTTAATTTAGGTTTTTTGACAGGTCGCAGGTAAGGATTATCTATCAGGGTCTCCTCGCCACCCTTCATTGAATTCTGCTGCAGAACTGACGAATTTTCTTTTTCAGCGCCTGACTCATCCTACAAGGTAGAACAAAAGTAGAAATATTAGTAGAGTGAACAAACAACAGAAAAACAGTTTCCATTCTTTTACCAGCCCTTATGTAAAAGAGGTATCCACACCAGATCTAGACAAGTGTGTAGAGATCCAGAGTGGTTACCTCAGATTGCAATTGCACAGTGGATTCTGCAGCTTCTAAACTGATTAAGTGGCCACAAAATTTTGCCTAAAAACTGTTATTGCACCTACCAAACCGCACAGCCATTAAATTCAGAAAGCTGCAGGCTTCAGAGTGGCGCCATGTGCGGCAACACTAATACAGACACAATGTGGCCAAAAGCCATGGTTGTCAATTTAGAAATGTATAGGAGGAAAGGAACAACTCAGTCTGAAGAAAGAAAAATGCTCCAAAACTGTTATATTATAGAGAATTATTTACTAAAACAAACACGCCAGGAGAGCTGACAGGTTGTGTGAACCACCAAGGTTTAAGCTCTAGCCCTATAATCAGTGTTTAAAGTCATGACATATTAAATATGTACTATGCTTGGCAATAGGTGGGTTAAACGCATAAGAAATGATATGGTATAACTTCGAAATCCCAATGTTAGCTGTCTAAAATACAATAAAAGTAAAAAGCTCAAAAAAGTTAAAAAAGAATAGAAATGTAACTGTGCAAAAGAAAAAAAAAGAAAATAAACAGAGATATGTTAGTCAGAAAAAAACACAGACATAAAGGGGCACATTTATTAAGACCAGCGTTTTAGACTCCGGTCTTAATAAAGCCCTACACTAGCGGTGGATCCACCGAAGTTATTTAGGGGTGCGGGCCTCTACAAAACTTCGGCGGATCCACCGCCGCTTCTAAGGGCTGTTTCACACGAGCGGATGCCGTGCGTGTCATCCGTAGCGTGAATGACAGCCAAGCCCTGCAATGGACAGCCTCTCTGTGATCTTTTTACTACAAAATCATGTTGACAACTTTATCGCACTGTGATTTTGTAGTTAAAAGATCAAAGAGAGGCAAAGAGCATTATCAATCATATTAATGCTCCATGTCTCTGCTGTCCAGAGCACAGCTGGGCTGTCATTCACGCTGAGTATGACACGCACGGCATCTGCTTGTGTGAAACAGCCCTAAATGTAAGACGGCTTCCTAGCTGTCTTACATTTAGACCATTTTCTACGCCTAAACCAGGCGGGGAGAAGTCGCAGATTGCAATCTGCGCCAGAAATACACCTAATTTAGGCGTATTTGTGTTTAGTAAATAACCCCCAAAGTCTCTCAATACTGTATATACTACCTGAAGGTGCATGGAGAGGTTCTCATTATCAGTCTGATCGTCTTGCTCAGAAGAGTCCGTTTCCTCAACCTGCTGTAGTTCTAGCTCCGATGGGAGAAGAGCATTCAAATACGGAATGGACATAGGACGAGCAGCAATCACTGGGGTATAGCAGAACATAAGAGAGTCAAGGCACAGGTCTTACATAAAAATATTTAGAGGTAGTCTGAGTGTTTAATACTGATAACCTATCCTTCACAAGTTGTGACGTCTCACGAAGACGCTCCTGGACTCATCCCTGCAGGCTCCTCCACGTGTGCGTTAGCTACTGGCCGGAGCAGCGCGCGAGGTGCGAGTAAGAGCCAGAAGCGTTCTACTAGATATGTACAGCGCTGCTTGGAATAACAGGACTACAATGCACTACTGAACGATCGTCCATCAAATACAGGTAGAGACATTGCCGTAAGTGTCCTGTATATATGTATGATCTTTTTATCCTCTCTGTGCCAGCGCCGCTATTCTACCAGCAGGTTTAGCAATCAGTTACTTACTATTGGTGAGATCAGGCTGGACTCTCACCCCTAATATCAGGCAGCGGCAATTCTGGTGAATACATCAACCTCAGAGAGCACCCTATGGCAGCGCAAGTGTCTTTAACTTTACAAATTGAGATTTATAATTTCTCTTTCTCCAGAAAAGTGGCTTTAAAAAGTCACAAGCAGTGTTTTTGTGACTTCTTAAATGCGACTTTTTGAGAGAAAAAAAGTCGCAAGTGCTTTTTTTTTTTTACACCATCCTCGCCACTTTCCAAAAAGGGGAGTGGCAAAGGTGGGAAGGGGCATGGTGAACAGCAGAGACAAATTTATCTTTATGTTTTCTGGTGCAAATGAAGCAAGAAATCTACGGCAGCTCTGAGTTGTTGTTGATTTCTGTTTAGGCAATCAAATTGAAGGATGATGAGGCCTCGTCATAAATGTGGTGCATCCTCCGTCAGTGCAGGGGATATCAAGACTGGCGGACAAAGCGCCTGTCTTGATAAATCTCCCACATTATTCCCAGAGAACCACTTTAATTATTTTAATCTTTCTCATATCTACAACCCTCCATGCCTATTATCAATTTAGTTGCTCTTTCTACTTTTTATAGCTCCAGGGCATCCTTTCTTTGAACTGCTGCCAAGAACTGAACTGCATATTTCAAATTAGGCCTCATGCACACAACCGTTGTTGTTATATTCCGTGTCCGTTCTTCCGTTTTTTGTGATTTTCTGCGGACCCATTGACTTTCAATGGGTCAGTTGAAAACTCGGCTAATGCACTGTTTGTCATCCGCATCCGTGGTTCCAGTCCGTCAAAAAAATATAACCTGTCCTATTTTTATCACGGAAAATGGTTCGCGGACCTATTCAAGTCAATGGGTCCGTGAAAAAACGCGGAGGCACACAAGATTGTCATCCGCGTCTGTTTTTTTCCTATCATTTGCATGGCAAACTTGACTTCGACTTTTTTTTTACTTTCCTTCATGTCTGGTGATCCTCCAAAAATAAAGGAAGACACACGGAAGCAAAAACGGAAACTGATCACGGAACAACGGAACCCCATTTTGCGAAACGGAACACAGTACAAAAGCTTTGTAAAGTGGTCATATTACATCCCTGTCTCGCGTTAAAGGGAACCTGTCACCTGGATTTTGGGTATAGAGCTGAGGATATGGGTTGCTAGATGGCCGCTAGCACATCCGCAATACCCAGTCCCCATAGGTCTGTGTGCTTTTATTGTGTAAAAAAAAAGATTTGATACATATGCAAATTAACATAAAAGAGTCCTATCTTACTTGTGTGACCAGAGAAGAGTCATATTTTCAAGCTCTGACTCATCTCAGGTTAATTTGCATATGTATCAAATCGGGTTTTTTTAAACAATAAAAGCACACAGAGCTATGGGGACTGTATATTGCGGATGTGCTAGCGGCCATCTAGCAACCCATGTCCTCAGCTCTATACCCAAAATCCCGGTGACAGGTTCCCTTTAATACAGTGAGCAAAAATATAAACACAACACGTTCGGTTTTGCTCCCATTTTGCATGAGCTGAACTCAAAGATCTGAAACATTTTCTACATACACAAAAGACCCATTACTCTCAGATATTGTTCACAAATCTGTCTAAATCTGTGTTAGTGAGCACTTCTTTACCGAGATAATCCCTCCCACCTCACAGGCGTGGCATATCAAGGTGCTGATTAGACAGCATGAATATTGCACAGGTGTGCCTTAGACTGCCCACAATAAAAGGCCACTCTGAAATCACACAGCACAATGCCACAGATGTTGCAACATTTGAGGGAGCGTGCAATTGGCATGCTGACTGCAGGAATGTCTACCAGAGCTGTTGCCCGTGCGATGAATGTTCATTTCTCTACCATAAGCCGTTTCCAAAGGCGTTTCAGAGAATTTGGCAGTACATCCAATCCAAACAGCCTCACAAGTGCAGACCACGTGTAACCACACCAGCCCAGGACCTCCACATCCAGCATGTTTACCTATATGATTGTCTGAGACCAGCCACCCGGACAGCTGCAGCAACAATCGGTTTCATAACCAAAGAATTTCTGCACAAACTGTCAGAAACCGTCTCAGGGAAGCTCATCTGCTCGTCGTCCTCATCGGGGTCTGGACCTGACTGCGGTTCATCGTCGTAACAGACTTGAGTAGGCAAATGCTCACATTCGATGGCGTCTGGCACGTTGGAGAGGCGTTCTGTTCACGGTTGAGTCCCGGTTTTCACTGTTCAGAGCAGATGGTAGACAGCGTGTGTGGCGTCGTGTGGGTGAGCGGTTTGCTGACATCAACGTTGTGGATGGAGTGGCCCATGGTGGCGGTGGGGTTATGGTATGGGCAGGCGTATGTTATGGACAACGAACACAGATGCATTTTATTAATGGCATTTTGAATGCACAGAGATACCGTGACGAGATCCTGAGGCCCATTGTTGTGCCATTCATCCACGACCATCACCTTATGTTGCAGCATGATAATGCACGGCCCCATATTGCAAGGATCTGTACACAATTCCTGGAAGCTGAAAACATCACAGTTCTTGCATGGCCAGCATACTCAACTGACATGTCACCCATTGAGCATGCTTGGGATGCTCCGGATCGGCGTATACGACAGTGTGTTCCAGTTCCTGCCAATATTCTGCAACTTCGCACAGCTATTGAAGAAGAGTGGACCAACATTCCACAGGCCACAATCAACAACCTGATCAACTCCATGCGACGGAGATGTGTTGCACTGCGTGAGGCAAATGGTGGCCACACCAGATACTGACTGGTTTTCTGAGCCCCCCCCAGTAAGGCAAAACTGCGCATATTTCAGAGTGGTCTTTTATTGTGGGAAGTCTAAGGCACACCTGAGCAATATTCATGCTGTCCTATCAGCACCTTTATATGCCACACCTGTGAGGTGGGATGGATTATCTCGGCAAAGGAGAAGTGCTCAGTAACACAGATTTAGACAGATTTGTGAACAATATCTGAGAGTAATGGGTCTTTTGTGTATGTAAAAAATATTTCAGATCTTTGAGTTCAGCTCATGCAAAATGGGAGCAAAACCTAAAGTGTTGCGTTTATATTTTTGCTCAGTGTACATGACAATATTCTGCTGGCCTTAAGGCTGTATTAGACAGCCCAATTCTGTCGGCAACTGTCGGGAAGGAAGTGTTTCTTCCCGGCCCCGGCAATCGCCTGCTCTATAGTGGAGGAGACAGCTGCAATTACATGCAGCAATCTCCTCCTCATTATAGGGAGGATTGATCGTTATACCATCGCTCTTCCCTATACTGAATCGTTATTTGCCGGCAGCAGATCGTGATTAGACACCACGATCTGCCGCCTGCAAATTATAATTTTTAAACCTGTCAAAAGATTTGAATTTGGACTGCGCTTGCTCGTTCATCGGGTAATCAGCAGTAGTATTACAATGCCAGATGATTGCTAGCGTTACTACAAACGTTCGTTAGCGATCATCTGGCAGAAAATCTGCCTGTCTAATGCAGGCTTTAGAAGCAGCTGATTGATATTGCAAACTGTTTAGTCTATGATCTACAAGTACACCCAAATCCTTCCCGGTGTTACCTGCCAGGACATGTAAATTATAGGTACCTGCATAACTTTACATTCATCTACATTGAATTTCATTATTGGTGTCTGGCCTAAAATATATTATTTATCTAATGGATCAGTAATTAACATTATCAGCTGCAATAACCCTTTAAAGGTTTTTTGTTTTTTTCTGTATTAATGAGTTTTGTACCTATGAGCCATAGCCTGCATTACCTATTGAAAGATTCATACTTGCCTGCTTCACTTCAAACCTGCATGCTGGTTACAGCCGGTCCTTTTTCTGGTCCCCAGCTTGTTTTCTTCCGACTGGATACAGACATGACCTGTGCATCGCTTAGGCTTATGACTGGCTTTAGCTGTAACATGCCATTTGGGGACACATCATCAGTGAAGTCAATCATTGGCTGCGGCGGCACATTTGACCATGTCCATAACTGGCCATAGAAAACAAGCTGGGGCCCAGAAGATAGACGAGTGGGAACACGAGCGCTTTACTGAAGAGGTGAGGAGCATGTAAGTATGAATAAGACATGGAAGCTATGGGCACAAAATGCATTACTGGAACACCCCTTTACACAGTACACAGGTAATAGAACAATAATAAGAAGATGAAGTTATGAACACTGTGACAGTAATATGGACTGAACAGAGAGTTAATATTAAGTTATCTTACAAGGAAAAGTGCTTGTGTCATCTTTAAATAGACTCTGTGTCTCGCCTGTCTTAGCCATAAATCGTGTAAGTGCTCTTTCCACGTCTCTACGCTGAGATGCTGCTTTTTCTCTCAAGACTTGGTAATCTGCAACTGGCTCACGACAGGTCTTTGTAAAGAAAAAGAAGAAGCCAAATTAGCTTAAAGAAAATCTTAAAGAAGACTTTTATCCAAAGTAAAAAGCACATAAAATGTGACCCATATAAATGATATTATTACTATGTGATAAGCCCCTCTTGGCAATCCCTTTAAAACTTAGTTTTAAAGGGATTGTCCAGCCTTTAAGTAACGACCTATTCCCAGGAAAGGCCATTAGTAGCTGTTTAGCAGGGGCCCGACACCACTCTCCCTCATAGATCAGCTGTTTGGTTGTAGCTCGGTCACCGGAAGTCAGTGCTGCAACTACACACCACTAGTCACCACTCACTTCAATGTGAGCAGAGCTGCGGACATTGTCCCCTACAATGTTGTCAGTCAAGTGTAGTTCCAGTGCCAACTTCTATCGACGGAGCTACAGCCAAACAGCTGATCAACGGTGCTGAGGAGTGTTAGACCCCTGCCAATCAGCTAGTGATGGCCTATCCTGAGGACAGGCCATGACTTAAAATAGGCTGGACAACCCTTTTAATAAGTTTAGTGAAGCCTGACCGTTTCATGCTATTTTTCTCCCTTCCCAAATAACGTACGTGTCCTGTGTAGGTATAGAACAGAACTTGTAACAAAATGGAATCAATATTATTTTCCCACTCTTCTTACCGGAGTTTTAATGTAAGTGTGGGGATCTGGAAATTCTGGAAGATGACTTGGAATATGTGCAGGATGCGGCTTGTTCTGCCCCGCTATCAAAGCTTTTGGGACAACAGGATTATTTGTCACAGGGGCTAAAAGAAAAAATATAAAGTTTATAGAGTCAAATTTACAATTACATGGCTCAAAGAAACATTTAAAATTCATAACCATTTCCATTTAAACATTAGGCTGGCCCCTTTAATACAATTACTTCTTAAAAACAGTCTGCCTTAAAGGGGTCCAGCCTCTACTAAGTGACAGCCTACCCTCACGAAAGAACATCATTATCTGATGAGTGGGGCTCTGACACCTCACACCCCCGCTGATCAGATGTTCAGGTGTAGCTCTGTCACCGGAAGTCTGCGCCAAAACTACACGGCACCATAAACTGTGTAATGGAGGGAGCTCATTACTACAGTGCTGCTCCCAATGGGAGGAGCACAGTAGTGAAAAGCGCTGTCCACAGTTGATGGAGCTGTGTAACCCTGGTGTCCCGGGTGACTGAGTTACACCCAAACAGCTGATCAACAAGGGTACAAAATGTGGGACCGCCGCCGATCAGGAGCTAGTGAGGATAGTTCATCACTTAGTAAAGGCTGGAAACCCCTTTAAAGCAGAAGGACCACTCAGTTTTAAGTAATTATTGAAGGCAGGTTCCATTTCCATATGTCTGATCCTTTGCTCCCCATTCACATAAATATGGTATGTATGCTTCACCAATCTAAACATACATGGTGGAGCGAGAGGATTTTTTGGACTGTAAGCCTTTTTTTTTTTCTTATTTTCCTCCTCCATCTTATAGTCTGAAATCTACGGTAGCTGTTAGCTGACCAACAAACCATGTATATGTATATAAAAAAAAAAAATTATATATGGAATCAAAAGGATAAGGGATGATGGGCGTAGCAATTCATACTAAAACTAATGTGATGGCTGGGTGATGTGAAGAAATCCTTTAAGGTACTGTAAAAGGCAATGCGTTTGGCACTGAACTGGTATCTTCGTCAGCAGACACTAAAACATTCAAATTCCATTTAACAATTCCCATAGAAGACTTACGTGCAGTTATCACCATCCTCTGAGAGCGCTTGGCATATGCGGGCAGAGTGTCCACATTAAATCCTGCAATCAATTCATAAAATTATTAAAACTTCAATTTGTGGTAAAAATCAAACCAATAACTAGACAATGTACAGTAAGTACTCACCCATTTCAATTAGGGCAACTACAATGTCTGGTAAAGTGGGTTGTGTACGTGCAGTGTGTTCACAGTAGGATTTTGCACTGCGACCAACTTCAGTGAGATCTGTGGTTAAAACACATCAATATAAACCATCATGATGCTTTACCGGTATATATTGTCATCCCTGCGCATAATGTGTGTGTGTAGTAGAAACAATGTTGCATGTCAACATTACAACATTCGGTTGAAAACAATGCTATGGGAATTAACTCTCCATATATGCCATTTCTCAGTGTCCACAAAATCAGGAGAATCACTTTAACCCTTTCCCTGCCAAGAACTAGCTCATACATCCTCGGAAGGTTGTACTTCAATAACTCATACATCCTTGTTACTGATGGCTGTGCCGAAGGATGCTTTAACAGATCTTGTTTTAAAGCTGCCAATCTTAAGTTTTAAAAGGGTTCTCCAGGATTTTAATACTGATGACCTATCCTCTGGATAGGTTATTAATATCAGATTGGCGGGGGTCCGAAACCCGGCTCCCCCGCTGTTCAGCTGGTTGAAGAGAAGGCTGCGCTCTGTGCGAGCACAGCCTTCCCTTCGTTTTTTAGGATAGTGACCTGAAGATAGGTCATCAATATTAAAATCCCAGAAAAACCTTTAAAACAAGACTAGGATCATGGTGCTAGCTCCGATACAGCTGTTAGAAATAGGACTGAGTGAGAACTGAATATAGCTGCAACTCTCAAGCCAATCTCCAAGGGCTTTAGCTCCGGTTGTATGGCAGCTAGCACTAAGGTCTTGTTTTAAAGCTTAGATAGTAAGTAGTGTCTCATATCTCTAACTGCTATATAGCCTCAGATATGCCATGTTAAAACAGCCCCTCCTCCCCTGTAATCTCAGCCAGCATAAAGGAGAGAGAGGACAATTCGGGATGTGCTGATAGAGTGCAAGGAGAAGAGAGAAGTAGAGATTCAGCCAAACAATATTCAGCCACTTTTCAAACAGGTGTAATACAAGGGCTTTTTGTGCCCATATTATGGACACAATATCCAGGCCTCCCACTATTCATCAGAACCAGAGGCCTGGATATTGTGTCCATAATATATTGTGTCCATAATAACCATTTCATTTCAATGGGTCTGTGTACATGAGCGTTGTTTTTCACGCATCAGTTCTGCGTTGCGTGAAAATCGCAGCATCTTCTATATTCTGCGTTTTTCACGCAGCCCTGGCCCCATAGAAGTGAATGGGGCTGCTTGAAAAACGCATTGCATCCGCAAGCAAGTGCGGGGGCGATGCGTTTTTCCCTGATGGTTGCTAAGAGATGTTGTTTGTAAACATTCAGTTTTTTATCAAGCGCGTGAAAAACGCATCAAAACCCGCAACCCGCGCGGAAAAAAACTGAACAACTAAACGCAACAGCAGACAAAACTGACTGAACTTGCTTGCAAAATAGTGCGAGTTTCACTGAACGCACTCTGAACGCATCCGGCCCCAATCCGCAACGCCCGTGTGAAACCAGCCTAAAAAGACAGTTTTGAATATTTTCTTGAAAAATTAAAAAATTGCTTCCAAACTTCTAAGCCTTTTAACGTCCTAAAAAGATAAAATAATATTTACAAAATAATGTCAACATAAAGTAGACATATGGTGAATGTTAAATTACTATCTTCTGAGGTACAAATATCTGTCTAAGGCCTCATGCACACGACCATTGTGTGCATCCGCGGCCGTTGTTCCGGTTTTTTCGCTGACCCACTGACGTTCAATGGGTCCGTGGAAAAATCGGAAAATGCACCGTTTGGCATCCGCGTCTGTGATCCGTGTTTCTAGTCCGTGAAAAAAATATGACTTGTCCTATTTTTTTCACGGACAACGGTTCACGGACCCATTCAAGTCAATGGGTCCGTGAAAAATCACGGATGCACATAAGATTGTCATCCGCGTCCGTGATCCGTGCCCGTTTTTTCCTATCATTTCAAAGGCAAACTTGACTTAGATTTTTTTTTTTCATTTTTCATGTCCGTGGATCCTCCAAAAATCAAGGAAGACCCACGGAAGAAAAAAACGTTTTTGCGGACCGCAAAAAAAAAACGTCCGTGTGCCTGAGGCCTTAAAAGCAGAGAAATTCAAATTTAGAAAATTAATTTTTCAGATTTTTTTTTTTTTACACATAAAAAGGTAAAACATATCAAAGCAAATTCATCACTAACATGAAGTATGATGTATCATGAGAAAACAATATTAGAATCACTTGGATAAGTAAAAGCGTTATTACTAGTGACCAGTGATGGCCAGTTCGCATTGTTCGCCCGCGAACATATGCGGGCTGCCATCTTTTTTCATAAGTCCAGCGAGGCACAGGTAAGCCCTCAGGCTACTTTACACTGCCGTTTTGATGTCCGTCTGACAAAACTGAGCCAAACGGATCCGTCCTGACTTACAATGTAAGTCAATAGGGACGGATCTGTTTTTACTGACACAATATGGTGCAATTGAAAACGGATCCGCCTCCCATTGACTTTCAATGTAAGTCAAAACAGATCAGTTTGCATTATCATGAACAAAACATTTGTTCATGGTAATGCAAACGGATCCGTTCTGAACAGATGCAAGCGTTTGCATTATAGGTGCGGATCCGTCTGTGCAGATACCATACGGATCCACACCTAAACGCAGGTGTGAAAGTAGCCTTACCTGTGCCTGTGCGCGATCCGGTCTGAAAACTAGTGCGGTCAGCGGGAGCAGGCAGTTCCGAGAACAGCCACCGGGGGCCTTCATCGGGCTGTTCTCGGAACTGCCTGCTCCTGGTGACCGCACTTGTTTTCAGACCGGCTCGCGGCCCAGGCACAGACAGGTAAGGGCTTACCTGTGACTCGCCGGACTTGTGAAAAAAGATGGCAGCCCGCATATGTTCGCGGGCGAACAATGCGAACTGGCCATCACTGCTAGTGACACGTGTCAGATTTGAAAAATGGGGCTTTGGCATTTTGTCCAAACTGCCTTTTGTTGGAAGAAGGTAACGGCTATGTATACTTTCGGAGGCAATTTTTTTTTTTATCATTGCATGTTATTCATTTTTGGGTAAAAATCATATTTTCAATTGGCCTTTATAAAAAAAAAACGGAATTAGTCTTACCAGTAATTCTGTTTCCATGAGATCATCACGACGGCATACAAGGAGATTGACCCCTGACCTCTGTAGGGGCAGGAACAGAGAAAGGTTAAATACCCTCCTCCCACCACCAACACCAGTGTTTCCAAAATCACACAGAGCAACCCGGTGGTGGAAAATAGTGAAACAAAGGTATTACTTCATACCTTCTAGAGACCTACTAGGTCAAAAACGATTTAAATCATAGGGAGGGAATAACGTGCCGTCGTGATGATCTCATGGAAACAGAATTACCGGTAAGACTAATTCCGGTTTTTCCATAGCATCATCACGACGGCATACAAGGAGATATAAAAAATATATCAGTTAAGGGGGGGCTACAGCCTGGAGGACTTTCCGCCCGAAGGACAGATCAGAAGATCTGGAAAGATCCAGGCGATAGTGCTTTATAAATGTATGAATGCTGGACCAAGTGGCAGCACGACAGATTTCCTCCAGAGAAGCCCCAGCTCTCTCCGCCTGAGGGGAAGACATGGCCCGAGTGGAATGGGCCCTAATGTTGACTGGACATGTAAGGTTTTGTATTTGGTAACAAAGACTAATGGCTTCTTTGAGCCATCTAGCTATAGAGGACCGGGAGGCTTTTTGGCCCTTAAATCTTCCTCCAAACAGGACTAGAAGATTGTCAGATTTCCTAAACTTCCCCGTCACCGTGATATAGTTTAGGACTGCCCGTCTAACGTCCAGAGAGTGAAACGCTGATTCTTTATTATTAGAGGGGTGCTGGCAAAAAGAAGGTAGGGTAACCTCCTGGCTCCGATGAAAATTGGATACGACTTTGGGGAGAAATCCAGGATCCAAACAGAGAATAATTCTATCATCTAGAATACGGAGGTAGGGTTCCCTGATTGATAGGGCTTGTAATTCCCCTACTCTGCGGGCCGAAGTTATCGCAATTAAGAAGGCCGTTTTCAAGGACCATAATTTTATTGGACAGTCAGACATGGGTTCAAAGGGTGGTAAAGTAAGGCCTGTAAGAACGACGTTCAGATCCCAGGAAGGGACACGGGCGGTGATCGTTGGGCGGAGCCTCGTCGCCGCCTTAATGAATCTTTTGATCCAACGATGGCCGGCTATATCTTGGTCAAAGAAACAACCTAGGGCTGAGATTTGGACCTTCAAGGTAGAGGGTCTAAGTCCCAGGTCCAGACCTTGCTGTAGGAAATCCAGTATTCTTTGGATGTTGGGTTTACGCAAATGTGGCGATTCGTCCCCACTCCAGGAACAAAAACGTTTCCAGATCTTAAGGTAAATTGCTGACGTTACCTTCTTTCTGGAGGCTTTCAAAGTAGAAATAACTTCGTCTGACAGGCCCTGAAGCTTCAGGGTTTGGGACTCAGGATCCAAGCCGCCAATTTCAGAAACTGCGGGTTTGGGTGTAGAACTGGACCCTGCTGGAGTAGATCCCCCCGCACAGGAAGGAGCCATGGATCTTGTAGGGAAAATTTTTGGAGGGATGAGAACCAGCTTCTCTTTGGCCATAGGGGAGCGATCACAATCACCGTGGCCTTGTCTTGAAGAATTTTTTGTACCACCTTCGGAATTAGAGGAAGTGGAGGGAAGGCATAGCACAGATTCCAATGCCAACGAATGGCGAAGGCGTCTAAGGCATGAGGTCTGTCCCTGGGGTTTAGGGAACAGAATGTTTCCACCTTTGAGTTTGCCCTGGTGGCAAATAGATCCACGTCGGGCATCCCCCATTTCCTTACTACTAGCCCGAATATTTCTGGACTTAGAGACCATTCTGTATGGTCGATTCTGTGGCGACTGAGAAAATCCGCTTCCTGATTTAGTATTCCCTTCAGATGAACTGCCGATATCGAGGCCACATTCTGTTCTGCCCAAGCAAAGATTTTTGTTGACAGTGCTTGTAGGGTTACGGACCGCGTTCCCCCTTGATGGGAAATGTAGGCAATGGCCGTAGTGTTGTCCGACAGCACTTTTATGTGATGATGACACAACATCTCCTCTGCTACCTTTAACACCTCCCAGACTGCTCTCAGTTCCCTGAAGTTCGATGACTGGGATCTGATCGAATCTGGCCAAGTGCCCTGGAACATACAATCCCCCACCTTTGCACCCCAGCCGGACAGACTTGCGTCTGTTATTACCTGGACCTGGGGAGTCTTCTGCCACGGATTTCCCCGTGATAAGTTTCCGTGGTCTTTCCACCAATTTAGGGACTGCAGAATCTGAGTTGGTGGACTTACTTGATGATCTATAGAGGATTGGCACCTGTTCCAGACACTCAGGATCCAGGACTGTAGGGGTCTGAAGTGTATTTGACACCAGGGAACTGCCTGAATACAGGATGTTAGCAGGCCCAGCAGACTCATCGCCTCTCTGATAGAGCAGGATCTTCTTTTTTGAAAGGACCTGATCTTTTGTTGGAGAACTGATATTTTGTCTCGAGGTAGGAATACCGCTTGCCTTCGGGAGTCTAGGATCATCCCTAAGAAACGAACTTCCCTTGAGGGGGTGAGGACGGACTTTCCTTTGTTCACGATCCACCCCAGATCGTCTAGGATGGAGAGAAAAAGCTTCAGGTTCGAACTGATTTGGCTGAGACTTTCGCTGACTAGAAGGAAATTGTCCAAATAAGGGATTATCATAAGTCCCTGTCTTCGGGCAAAGGCGACCATCTCTACCACTACTTTGGTAAATATTCTTGGCGCAGATGAAATCCCGAAGGGAAGGGCCCTGAACTGGTAGTGATGGACGTTCCCTGATATATCCTGGATTGCAAACCGGAGAAACTTCTGTGAGTCGGTGTGAATGGGAATGTGGTAATAAGCGTCTTGTAGGTCTATTGTGCACATGAAGACGTCTTTGCTTAGCAGAGGGATTGTAGATGCTAGGGTCTCCATCCTGAATTTTTGATAACGGATGAATCTGTTTAGTGGTTTCAGGTTTATGATAGTCCGAAAAGTGCCTTCTTTCTTCCTGATTAGAAATAGGGTAGAATAGAAACCCCTGCCTCTTTCTGGAGGCGGGACCGGTGAGATTACATTCATTAAGTGAAGTTTCTGGACTCCTTGCCAAAGGTTCATTTGGAACCGTGTCAGTGAAAATTTGTTTGGGGGTCTTGAAGACCACTCTATTTGGTAGCCTGCCCCGACTACCTTGGAAATCCAGGGGTTCTGGGAGATGGATTCCCATGACCCCAGGAATCTTGAGAGTCTTCCCCCCACCCCGACGTCATTGCTTATCGGAGGATTTTGGGTGGGAGAAGGATTGGCCTCTTCCTTTTCCTCCTTTTGGATAGCTCCAACGTCCTGATTTCCCTTTCCCCCTGTAGTTTTTTTTCTTGACCCGAGGAGGGGCGAAAAGGATACCGGCGTCTGGAGGGGCGATCTTCCGGAAACCCCTTCTTTCTGTCCGCGGCCTTCTCTAGAATCTTATCTAGCACCGGGCCAAACAAGGGTATGGAACAGAGCTTCAATTTAGACGTCTTGTCCCCCGACCAGCACTTCATCCAGAGGGCTCTTCTGGCTGCATTGGAAAGTGCCGCGTCTCTGGCGGAGAATCGGACTGATTCGGCAGAGGCATCCGCCAGGAAGGCCGTGGCGGATTTTAAAAGAGGGAGAGAACTAAGAATTTGTTCCCTAGATGTTCTATCCTTAATATGAGTTTCTCCCAACCAAAGATACATGGATCGGGCGACTGAGGTAGCCGCAATATTGGTTTTAATATTGAACATGGACGCCTCCCAGGATTTCCTGAGAAGACTGTCCGCTTTACGATCCATTGAATCTTTAAGTTGGGAGGTATCTTCAAATGGGAGAGATGTTTTCTTGTTCACTTTGGCCACCTGTACATCGATCTTGGGAATTTCATTGAAAATTTTAGATTCCTCTGGATCAAAAAGCAACCTATTTTTGAACGCAGCCGGGACTCCCAGACGTCTTTCTGGATCTGCCCACTCATCAAGGACCATATCCCTAATACTCTCGTTAATGGGGAACACACGAGTTTTCTTGACCCTTAGGCCCCCAAACATTTCTTCTTGTACTGAATGGGTACGTTGCACTTCCTCCACGCCCATGGTCGACCTTACTGCCTTTAATAGGTCGGACATTTCTTCTGTAGAAAAGTAATATCTACGACTGTCATCCACTGAGTCTGTATCAGAGACTCTCTCCCCCTCTTCCCATGACTTAACGGAGTGGGCACTTTCATCCGCCATAACTTCTAGGTCCGGAGGGGACGGAGACCTAGCCCGCTTCCTCTTAGGTTGCGGCAAGTCGGGGGGATTAGTGGACAGGTGGGCCAGGGATGAACGGATCTCTTCCTGAATCATAGTTTTCAATTCCTCTTTTAAGGAGGGTGCTTCATCCCGTACAATATTAGAAATACAAGACTTGCACAACTTTTTAGGGTAGTAGTCAGGAAGTCTGCTATTGCAGGAGATACATTTGAGTGTTTTTTTGATTTTTTTTGGGGCTTCTTTAGCCTAAAAGAGAGGAGAAGGCAGGGCATCAGGGTATGACCACTAGAGGGAGAGAGAGAGAGCAAGAGGGGGTCAGCAGAAGTGAGCTAGCTGCCCCTGAAAATAACTTCCTCTCTCTCTTTTTTCCCCCTTCCACCTATTACAGCAGGAGAGGGGGATCAACAGACTCCCTGACCTGCACAAACAATACCCCCGAAGGGGACTCACAGTTGGTAGCAGCGCCGGTGGCTCAGCTCTGGGGGATCGCTCAGATGCCGACATCGTCCTCTCTGCAGGCAAGGGTTCCGCACCAGTGGGGACCGATCCTGGGAGCGTTTTGACACGGGCGGTAACCAGCGTTTATGCCTCGGTTTTAAACTGGGCTCCACGCTGCCGCCGCGACGTCACTTCCGGGTCGCCGGCCGTGACGTCATAAACATGCGCTCCATGCGCTGGCGCGCACCCAGCTATCGCCCAAGTAGGCTAGGAGGGAGTCTGCGCCAGGGAACAGGCCCCGGAATAACCAGGACGAGATAGGCCCTGAACCCCCTGCCCAGCGTTAGTACTTGGACCGCGGGAGGGCAGGGGGACGCCATGCTGGATGCCGGCGTTTTCCCAAAGGTAACGGAAAAATAAAAAATAAACAGGTTCCATTTCCTTAGCTTCATCTCCCTGCATACAGGGAGACCTTTCTCTGCCCTGTCCTCTGTAGGGACAGGAAACACTGGTGTTGGTGGTGGGAGGAGGGTATTTAACCTTTCTCTGTTCCTGCCCCTACAGAGGTCAGGGGTCAATCTCCTTGTATGCCGTCGTGATGATGCTATGGAAAAAATCTTGAGCTGTTCTGTCACAAAGGGTTAACTGTTTTTCTAACTGTGTCACTGGTACTTTTTCACTTTGTGCTGGTCATCTAATAAACCTTATCTCTAAACTACTGAGAAGTCATAAAAGCCAAGTTCTTATCAGTAAAGTAAGAGCTGAGCTATGAGTCAGAGAGCAGAGATAAGGAGTCAGTCAGCTACCTGCCTGACTGAAGAGAGAAAATTCACATGCAGCTAGTAGAGTATGTCAGCTCTGTACAGAAAAAAGGATTCCATATTGTTAATAAAAAAAAACAATCAAAAACTTTTTTTTAGCTGAAAATAAGTACGATGCAATAAAAAAAAAAAAATGCCCCCAAAGGTGTACATAGCCTTTAAATTCAGTGTTTTCTGCGCGGATGCAATCAGTTTTGGTGCGTTTTTCATGCGCATGAAGAAAAACTGAAGAATAAAGGTACTTTCACACTAGCGTTATTCTTTTCCGGCATGGAGTTCCGTCCTAGGGGCTCAATACCGGAAAAGAACTGATCAGTTTTAGGCCTCATTCACACGACCGTTCAGTTTTTTTGCGGTCCGCAAACCGCGGATCCGCAAAAAACGGAAGCCGCCCGTGTTGCCTTCCGCAATTCGCGGAACAGAACGGGCGCCGGCAATATAAAAGCGCGGGCAAGAATAGGACATGTTATATTTTTTTAGCGGGGCCGCGGAACGGAGCCGCGGACAGCACACGGAGTGCTGTCCGCATTTTTTGCGGCCCCATTGAAGTGAATGGACCCAAACAACGGTCGTGTGCATGAGGCCTTATCCGAATGCATTCTGAATGGAGAGCAATCCGTTCAGGATGCATCAGGATGTCTTCAGTTCAGTCTTTTTTACTTTTCAGGACGGAGATACTACCGCAGCATGCTGCGGTTTTATCTCCGTCCAAAATTCCGGAACACTTGCCAGAATGCCAGATCTGGCATTTTTTTCCACTGACATGCATTAATTCCGGCGACGGACCTGCCTGTCGGAATCCTCTGCCGCAAGTGTGAAAGTACCCTAACACTCAACATCTCCTAGCAACCATCAGTGAAAAACACATTGTGGAAACTCACTCGTGTGAAAAATGCCCTATGGTTTCCTTACCTGGAACAGTTATCACTAGGATTGAGGGAATCGAGCTTCAGATCATAGATCCCAAGTCGATTCGTTCAAAAACTTTGTTTTTAATGCTGTTTCCATACAGCATTAGGGCTCATGCACAGAAAGGTATTTTCTTTCCGTGTCCGTCCTTTTGCGGACCGTATGCGGAACCATTCATTTTAATGGGTCCGCAAAAAAAAACGGAAGCTACTCAGTGTGCATTCCGTTTCTGTATGTCCGAATTTCCGTTCCGCAAATAAATAGAACATGTCCTATTATTGTCCGCATTACAGACAAGGATAGTACTGTTCTATTAGGGGCCAGCTGTTCCGTACCGCAAAATAGGTCATCCATATTTTTTGCAGATCCGTTTTTTGCAGACCGCAAAATACATACGGTCGTGTGCATGAGTCCTTAAATGTATTGGCTCTGTGTAGGCAAAATTCGTATTTCCTGAAGACTTTGGTGAATTACTACTGTATTCATATCTGCATATTTAAAAAGATTTTAAAATAGGAATCCGAAGTGGGCTTTGGTACTGGCTAAGAGGAAATGAATGTACGCAGCATACTCCATTTACTAAGATGTAAAGAAATATGTCTGATAGACTTGTACAGAAAGTACCACATTCACACAAGGACACAAAATGTTAATGTGATCATGGGGGCCCGAAGAACTCCGACTTCCATCATTCAAACATCAATTTGATCGTGGGGGCCCGAAGAGCTCTGAATTCCATCATTCAAACATTAATGTTAACGTGAGGGCCCAAGGAGCTCCAATTTCCATCATTCAAACATTAATGTTAGGGCTCATGCACACAACCGTATGTATTTTGCGGTCTGCAAAAAACGGATCCACAAAAAATGGAAAACACGTTCGTGTGCATAAGCACATAATGTGGGGGCCCGAAGAGCTCCGACTTCTCTCAGACAATGCTGTTTCTGCCATTGTTGTAGTTTATCTTCTTTTAATACATCCAGATATTACTTTATAGTCCCTAGTGAACTCTGAAATTCTCACACAGCGGTTTTCTGAAGAGTTTGTGTATTTGTAGAGCTTTTGCCATTTCTGACACAATATAGATTGCTCCACATGGCCACTAAATATAAGCCACTATGCTCTGAATAAAAAAGGCCACTTTAACATGACTGGCATTTCTAAAGCCAGTCTTCATCTAGTTTGCAGTGGCATGAGATGGAGCAAATCTACTCAGAGGTGCAGATCTCTTAATAATGTTGGCGCATCTTGGCACACCTGTGCCCCAGAGTCTGCACTCTACAGCAGCTATGAGATGTCAGAGATTTCAGGTGTAACTTGTGCCAGAAAACTGGTGCAATTAATCTTAAATCTGTTAAGCCACGTAGGCACCTCTGTAAAAAAAAATTGCAACTGTAGTGTAAAAAAAAAAAAAGGGGCAAAAAGTCAAACATTTTTACGCAAGTCAGGGCTTACACAAAAAGCAAAAGCCCTTTGAGCAAACCATAAGACAGACAGACTTACAGCTCTGCAACATCTCCGTCAGCGTTTCTACTGCTGCCTTCTCTGCACTGTCGAATCCAGCTTCTGTGAGCAAAGAGCTGACAACCACCTGGAGTGTCCTTCGGCGGGCCAATATGTAGTTATCCGAAGGGTTGGAGGTGCCACGGCAAGATCGCTTAGGATTAAAAGGAGAAAAAAGTAACAATACAAAATAACTAAACTACTTAGCTGCCAATAGAAGTGACATTTTGTATTACCTTTATTAAAGGGGTTGGCGAGTTTCCTATCCTCAAGAGACGTCGTCAGTGCAGGGAACTGGCCAACCTCATCAACAATGGTATTTTTGTACCATTAGATTGAAGAGGCTCTGTTAACAGGATCAACCCTATACAACCAGGCATATAGCTGATCAAGCTGATTAAAACTATTCCTTTATTTTCACGGAAAGTGCCGGTGATCAGGGGAAATTCTGACTTTTAGTCCTATGCAGATTAGATATTTGGCTTATCCGGTATGAGCACAGCTCCAGCGCTGCCCCTGGTGCTCAATATTAACGCCTTTCCTTCAAAACACCCCCCCCCCCCCCACACACAATTTGCCGGCACTAGACTTCACGTCTAGCGCTGAGATCTTCGGCTTCTTCCGTGTTGCATCCGTTTTCTTTTTGCGGATCCATTGTAACAATGCCTGTCCTGGTCCGCAAAATAGACAATATTAGGACATGTTCTATCCTGTTGCGGAACGGACATACGGACACGGAATCCACGCAGAGTCATTGCTGTTTTTTTCAAGCCCCATTGAAGTGCCCTGGAGTGGATGGAGCGCTAGTCACAGTTGCTGTGACTCCATTCACCTCTATGGTACAGCTGGAGATAGCCAATAGAGTTGATCGAGCACTTTGTGCTCGAGTAGAGCACCTCGGGATGCTCGGGTGCTCTACCGAGTACCCGAGCACAATAGAAGTCAATGGGAGAACCATTGTTATTAGTAACTACATATATGAAAATTGAAATTAGGGTCTAAATGTGACAGTTATCCTTTAAGAAATACTTATAAATAACTTTAATAATGCCTTGTCTGTTGTGAGCTTGATGTGCAATAGTTGCTGTGACCAATGGGGGTGCACTCCCCAAGTCACACACTTGCTAACTATATAGCACTCAGTACTTAAACGTCCTGTGTATTTTATAATAGTATGATCAGCCACTGTTCGCTTGTTGAACTGTACTGACGCTAAGCTGCACTTTTCACTTTGAACAGACAGGTTTCAGAAGCTAAAAACACTAAACTCTGTCCCCCAACATGTTTCGCCAGCTAATCTGGCTTCATCAGGGGTTCCAGACAGCATTGGTGGTACAATTGTTCAGGTAGTAAGACTCCTACACTCATAAAGCCTATGCACTAAGGGAAATGGTTGCCAAAAATTTCAAGGAACCGGCAGTCCAATACACCCTTTATTACACATAAAGGAGGGTATCATACACACTAGGGCAGCACGATATGGGAATTTTGTGCAATTGCGATTAGGGCCCTAAAAATTGCGATAACGATATGCGATGCAATATTTTAAGGGAATTGTGCTAGAGGTCTATTTGCTTGGATTTTCCCGTATGAGCCGCTGACGCCGCCACAGGAGCCCCTGCCGTGACCCGTCACCCAGGTACTGTATTTTTTTGCTTTATAAGACGCACCTAGGTTTTTGAGGAGTAAAATAAGAAAAAAAAGATTTTGAACCAGAAGGTGTGCTTTTGGTGGATTTTGAACTAATGGTGGTCTGGGTAAGACATTGTTATGGGGGATCTGTGGATGGCACTGTTATGGGGATCTGTGCATAGCACTGTTATGAGGGATCTTTGGATGGCACTGTTATGAGGGATCTGTGGATGACGCACTGTTATGGGGGACCTGTGGATGACGCACCGTTATGGGGGGGGGATCTCCGGTTGGCACCGTTATGGGGGATTCTTTGGATGGCACCGTTATGGGGGATTCTTTGGATGGCACCGTTATGGGGGATTCTTTGGATGGCACCGTTATGGGGGATTCTTTGGATGGCACCGTTATGGGGGATTCTTTGGATGGCACCGTTATGGGGGATTCTTTGGATGGCACCGTTATGGGGGATTCTTTGGATGGCACCGTTATGGGGGATTCTTTGGATGGCACCGTTATGGGGGATTCTTTGGATGGCACCGTTATGGGGGATTCTTTGGATGGCACCGTTATGGGGGATTCTTTGGATGGCACCGTTATGGGGGATTCTTTGGATGGCACCGTTATGGGGGATTCTTTGGATAGCACCGTTATGGGGGATTCTTTGGATGGCACCGTTATGGGGGATGTGTGCTATGACACATAGGGCCAATGGGGGGGACCAGTGTAAGATGCTATATGTGTGGATAACACACATATAGCATATTATGCTGGTCCCACTCATGGCCCTATGTGTCATAGCATTACTTTATTAATGTCCCCTCATGTGTCCTAAACCGCGCACATAACTGTCTTTGTATGTAAAGTCTTTCTTTATTGCTGAAACAATCGCTCTCCTATTGATAAAATCACCAGCCTCTGTACTCACTATGAATGCACTGCAACGAGCGGGCCGGCCGGCGCATGACTTCAGTCAGTCACGCTCCTCCCACTTCATTAATGAAGCAGGAGCGCGACTGACTGAAGTCATGCGCCGGCCGGCCCGCTCGTTGCAGTGCATTCATAGTGAGTACAGAGGCTGGTGATTTTATCAATAGGAGAGTGATTGTTTTAGCAGTAAAGAAAGACTTTGCATACAAAGACAGTTATGTTTGCAGGGCCCGCCACTACTTGCCTCCAGCCCCTCCCCGCACTGTAACTGATGTATCGCCGGCCGCGCTGTGCAGCATAGCGGCCGCCGAAACATCAGTGTCAGCCACGTAAAAAGTCAACCATCGCTTTATGAGACGCACAGTGCGTCTTATAAAGCGAAAAATAATCGCAGCATTTTTGGGTCGGCCAAATCGCCATATCGCAATCGGTGATTATCGCGATACGATTGCTTTGCCGATATACCGTGCAGGCCTAATACACACTAGGGGTGGGCGATATAGGCGATATGCGATAAAATTTGTGCCACGATATGGATTTTGTGCATATCACCTATATCGCCGGACCGCGATATGACCACGGAGCTACCCGGAAGTGATGTAGCTGCACCGGAAATCACGTGGACGTGTTGGAATCAGCTGGAGGAGGGGGTGTGCGCGCTGCGCAAGCGCATTCGGCTAAAGTATAGTAATCTGGCAGAACACCCCCTCCTCCAGCTGATTCCAACGCGTCCACGTGACTTCCGGTGCAGCTACATCACTTCCGGGTATAGACTTTTGTCCGGGTATAGAAAAGTGGCAGAACACCGGCCACATCCGGCCCCTATGACTGCACGCTGCGATCCGCCGCAATTAACCCCTCAGTTGAGGGGTTAATCACGCGGATCACAGCGTCCTGTCAGAGGTCGGGTGCCGGGAATGTTTTTCAGTCTCTGCATTGGTGGCAGTGGGCAGTTCCGATCGGAGTCCCAGCAGTGTAATGCTGGGTCTCCGATCGGTTACCATGGCAGCCAGAAGTCACGCTACTGAAGTCCTGGCTGCCATGGTATGTTAGTGAGCAGCATTATACTCACGTGCACCGTGGCCGCCTGTCGCTCCTTCTTCTGTCTGTGCGGCGCATTGCTAATGCTTATAGCATTAGCAATGCGCCGCACAGACCTATGAGAAGAAGGAGCGCCCGGCGGCCACGGCGCACGTGAGTATAATGCTGCTCACTAACATACCATGGCAGCCCAGCATTACACTGCTGGGACTCCGATCAGAACTGCCCACTGCCACCAATGATGAAGTGGGGGGGACCCTGTGGCCACTGCCACCAATGATTAATACTGGGGAGAGAGGGTTTGAGTTACCAGAGGGGGCTGATAAGAGGGAGAGGCTGGGGGGGCGGATCAGAGGCTGGGGGGGCGGATCAGAGGCTGGGGGCTGCCCTGGTAACCGATCGGAGCCCCAGCATTACACTGCTGGGACTCCGATCGGAACTGCCCACTGCCACCAATGATGGGGGGGGAGGGGGACCCTGTGGCCACTGCCACCAATGATTAATACTGGGGAGGGAGGGGAGGTTTGAGTTACCAGAGGGGGCTGATAAGAGGGAGAGGCTGGGGGGCACATGAGAGGCTGGGGGGCGGATCAGGGGCTGGGGGGCACATGAGAGGCTGGGGGGGCGGATCAGAGGCTGGGGGGGCGGATCAGAGGCTGGGGGCTGCCCTGGTAACCGATCGGAGCCCCAGCATTACACTGCTGGGACTCCGATCGGAACTGCCCACTGCCACCAATGATGGGGGGGGAGGGGGACCCTGTGGCCACTGCCACCAATGATTAATACTGGGGAGGGAGGGGAGGTTTGAGTTACCAGAGGGGGCTGATAAGAGGGAGAGGCTGGGGGGCACATGAGAGGCTGGGGGGCGGATCAGGGGCTGGGGGGCACATGAGAGGCTGAGGGGGCGGATCAGAGGCTGAGGGGGCGGATCAGAGGCTGAGGGGGCGGATCAGAGGCTGAGGGGGCGGATCAGAGGCTGAGGGGGCGGATCAGAGGCTGAGGGGCACATGAGTGGCTGGGGGGCACATGAGTGGCTGGGGGGCACATGAGTGGCTGGGGGGCACATGAGTGGCTGGGGGGCACATGAGTGGCTGGGGGGCACATGAGTGGCTGGGGGGCGGATCAGAGGGTGGGGGGGCGGATCAGAGGCTGGCTGCCATGGTCAGCTCCCTGCTGTTGTGTGCACAAAGCACAGGGCAGCAGGGAGAGTGTAAAGTCCTATTCACCCTAATAGAGCTCTATTAGGGTGAATATGACAAGGGTTCTAGCCCTTAAGGAGGCTAATAGTTATTAAATAAAAAGTATAAAAAATAAAATAAAATAAAATTTATTTAAAACACCCCCCCCCCCAAATATAGAAAACAATATATTGCGATATATATCGCATATCACACATGCTTAAAATTATATCACAATATAGATTTTTGGCCATATCACCCACCCCTAATACACACCATTGAAAAATTATGATTGATGGCCTGCTGGTGACCCTCTAAAACATTAGGGGTGAGGACCTGCTGCCGAGCTGACCATCTAAAAACTTTTGTGGGCGAGGGCCTGCTGCCGGGGCTGACCATCTAAAAAAAAATTGTGGATGAGGGTCTGCTGCCGAGCTGACCATCTAAAAATTTAGGGGTGAGGGTCTGCTGCTGACCCTCTAAAACATTATGGGCGAGGACCAGCTGGTGACCCTCTAAAACATTATGGGTGAGGGCCCGCTGCTGAGCTGACCCTCTAAAACATTAGGAGCGAGGGCAGCCTAATAAGCATCTTGATATGATGGAGGAGGAGGACGAGAAAAGGGAGTTTGAACCATATACCCTTTTTTAGTGGTGGAAGGGGTGCATGGGAATACAGTGTATTCAATACACAATTAAAGCCACATTTAGAGTGCCTTTATGTTCAGCCGCTTTCCTCTGGTGGAGTAGAGAAGTCAGGGGCAATCCAGGCCTTGTTTATTTTTATAAGAGTCAACCGGTCAGCATTTTCAGATGACAGGCGGATTCGCTTATCAGTTATTATGCCCCCAGCAGCACTAAATACCCGCTCTGACAAAACAATGGCGGCGGGGGACGCCAGCACCTCTAAGGGGCAGAGCGCCAGTTAGTGCCACGTGTCCAGCTTGGACACCCAATAGCTGTAAGGCACACAGGGATCACTGAGGACGCTGACACGGTCTGCTAACTTACTCCTTCACCATCTTCCAAAAATTTTCCATCCTTGTGACACTAGGCCGCGAATCAGGGTGAGGGTGCTGGCGGGGTGTCATAAAACTGTCCTAGGCCTTGGAGAGTGTTGCCCTGCCTCTGTTGAAACTGGTGTGTGTTCCCCTAGTCTCCCCTCCTCGGTTGGCCAAGGAACTATGTACTCTGCGGCCAGCGTTGTCAGCTGGAAATTTTTAAAGCAATTTTTCCACAAGGACCTTCTGGTATTGCACCATTTTGCTCGTCCTCTCCACCACAGGAATGAGAGATGAGAAGTTCTCTGTAGCAGGGTCGAGAAAGGTGAACAACCAGTAATCGGTGTTGGCCAAAATGCGTACAACGCGAGGGTCACAGGAAAGGCAGCCTAACATAAAGTCAGCCACGTGTGCCAGAGTCCCAACAGACAACACTTTGCTGTCCTCATCAGGAGGATGACTCTCACTCTCCTCATCCTCTTCTACCCATCCACGCTGAACAGATGGAATAAAACTTCCATGGGTATTACCCTCTGTAGCGGAGGCAACCATCTCCTGCTCCTACTCATCATCCAATTCACGCTGAGAAGACAAACTGTGGGTGGTCTGGCTATCACCCTGTGTAATTTCTTCTCTCTTCCACATGCAAAGCGTCTGCCTTAATTGTGAGCAGCGAGCGTTTGAGCAGACACAAAAGTGGGATGGTTACAGTGATAATAGCGTTATCACCGCTCACCATCTGTGTTGATTCCTCAAAGTGGTGTAAAACCTCACAGAAGTCAGACATCAATGCCCACTCGTCGCTTGTGAAGAGCGGAAGCTGACTGGAAAGGCGACGACCATGTTGCAGCTGGTATTCCACTACTGCCCTTTGCTGCTCACAAAGCCTGGCCAACATGCGGAATGAAGCGTTGCCAGACCGGCGGAAGCTGTCGATGACTTGCGGAAATGGGCACACACGCGGCGCACCTTCACCAATAGCTCAGGCAAATTGGGGTAGGTTTTGAGAAACCGCTGAACCACTAGGTTAAACACGTGGGCTATGCATGGTAGGTGTTCGAGCTTGCCGAACTCCAAAGCTACCCCCAAGTTACGGCCATTATCAGACACAACCATGCCTGGTTGTAGGTTGAGTGGCGAGAGCCACAGCTTGGTTTGGTCCCTTATCCCCTGCCACAGCTCTGGGGCGGTGTGCTGTCACCTAAGCAGATTAGTTTAAGCATGGCCTGTTGCCGCTTCTCCCCTGCAGTGCTACACTGCTTCCAGCTACTGACTGATGGCTGACTGGTGCTGCAAGATAATAATTCAGAGGTGAAAGTGAAGGAGGAGAAGGGGGGGGGGGGGGGGGTTGCAGCCACTAACGTAGGTGGCGGCGGAAACCCTGATGAAAGTAGGGCCCGCAATCCTTGGCGTCGGTAGCCCCTGTGCCATCCCAGGGTACGACTCGCTCACGGCCTCCACAACGTTTACCCAGTGTGCAGTCAGGGAAATGTAGCGTCCCTGGCCAAAAGCACTTGTCCATGTGTCAGTCGTTAAGTGGACCTTCCCAATAACTGCGTTGGTCAGGGCGCGGGTGATGTTACTGGACACATGCTGGTGTAAGGCTGGGGAACTGCACACTGTGAAAAATATTGGCGGCTGCGGACAGAGTACCGCAGGACTGCCGCCATCAGGCTGCAGAAAGCCTCAGTGTCCACAAGCCTAAATGGCAACATTTCCAAGGAAAGGTGCGCATTTAGTGCTATGATCTGTGGTTGGGTCGCTGGTATTTGCGCTTTCGCTCAAAGGTCTGGGGTATAGACATCTGTACGCTGCGCTGGGACACAGAAGTGGATGTGCTAGCTGATGGTGCTTGCGAAGGTCCAGGTGCATGACGGGAGGCATCCGGGCCTGAGTCTTGGACAGGGGATTGGCCAGCACGTAAAACAGGGGAAGAGGAGGCAGTGGTGTGACCCGCAAACACTGGTTGTGGACCCAGGCGTTCAGCCCACCTATTAGGGTGCTTTGATGCCATGTGGTGGATCATGCTGGTGGTGGTGAGGTTGCTAGTGTTCACACCCCTGCTCATTTTGGTACGGCACAGGTTGCAAATGACAATTATTTTATCATCCACACTTTCCATAAAAAAAGCACCAGACTGAGGAACACCTACCCCTTGGCAAGGGAGATTGCCGCAAGGGGGTGCTCAGTGGAACAATTGCAGGCCTGTTCGCTGTGGCCCGCCTTCTCCCTTTTGTCACCCCACTGCCTCTTCCAGCCTGTTGTGGTGCTGTGGATCCCTCCCCCTCTGTACTGCTGTCCTCGCTCGGCTTGCCAACTTCCCAGCTTAAGTCAGTGACTTCATCGTCCAGCACCTCCTCTTCAACTTCCTCACTCTGGTCATCCTCCTGACTTGTTGACCTAACAACCTCAGTTATTAACAACTGTGTCTCATCCTCATCATGAACCTCTTGAGACACTAATTGCGGTTGACTTATTGGCAACTGTGTCTCATCATCATCCACCTTGTGAAACACTAATTGCCGTTCCCCACCGTCATCTTCTTCTGACTGTGGATGCTCCAGAGTTTGGGAATCAGGGCACAAGATCTCCTCATGTCCCTCTTCAAGCGGGTTTGGCGAGAGAGCCAAATAAAGAATTGGCGATGAAAAGAGCTCCTCAGATTATCCGAGTGTCGGATCACTTGTTTGCCAAGACTCTCCATGGTAGGTGGAAGGAGTATCAGGGTGAGGATTCTGTTGACCAGACTCTTGGCTACTGAGACTGGACTTTGTGGAAGACAGGGTGGTGCTTAACCGACTGGAAGCATTATCTGCTGCAATCCAACCGACCACCTGGTCGCACTGGTGTGACTTCGAAAGTGGTGTCCTGCTCCGCCCTGCAAACTGGAACATGAAGCTAGGTATCGTGGATGAGTGTGTTTCTTGTGCTGTGGCAGCAGGCACCATTTCACCACGCCATGGCCTCTGCATGCACCATCAGCAGCACGACCACTTCCCTGTCCATTACTGCTCGCCTTGCGCATATTAAATGGTAAATATGCCTGCAAGTATGTCACACGTACAGTAGCGCAGGTTTTGTAACTGTATGCGCAAATAAAGTACACAGAATGTCACAGATATTTTTAGGATGCGCAAACGTTATACAGGAGGAATAGCCCAAGTAATGTCGCTGTCACCACCGGCTAATAAATAATTACACTGAATTAATGTCGCTGATATTTAGGATGGGCAAACGTTATACAGGAGATGTAGCTCAGATAATGTCGCTGTCACCAGCAGCAAAAGAATTACACTGAATGTCACTGATATTTCAGATGCGCTAACATTATACAGGAGGTATAGCGCAAGTAATGTCACTGTCACTAGCAGCAAAAGAATTCGACTGAATGTCACATATTTCGGATACGCAAACGTTATACAGGAGATGTAGCGCAGGTAATGTAACTGTCCGCAGCGGACACCGTCTACGGAAAAAGTACACTGGATGTCACAGATATTTTTAGGCTGCGCACACGTTACACAGGAGATGTAGCGCAGATAATTATGCTGTCTGCAGCGGCCTAACTATTGCAAGCTATCTAGCCCAGATTGCGCTAAAAATATATATTGCTGCCAGATACAACTATAGTCCTTAAAAGGACTTTTGGGTGTATAACAAGTATAAAAACTAAAATATTCCTATTTCACTCCCTAAACAATTTCTCCCTGACTAAGGCTACATGCACACGACCGTATGTGTTTTGCGGTCCGCAAATTGCAGATCCGCAAAAAAACGGCTGACGTTCTGTATGGCATCCGTTTTTTTTGGTGGATCCATTGTAATAATGCCTATCCTTGTCCGCAAACTAGAAAAAAAATAGGACATGCACTATTTTTTTTGTGGAGCAACGGAACGGACATACTGATGCGGACAGCACACGGTGTGCTGTCCGCGTTTTTTGCGAACTCATTGAAATGAATGGGTCAGCATCCTATCCGCAAAAAAACGGATCGGACACGGAAACAATATACGGTCGTGTGCATGAGGCCTAAGACTGAGCCGAACACGTGTCATTGGGTGCTATATAGCACTCTATGACGCGTTCCGGCCAGCCAATCACTGTAATGCCATTAACCAACATGGCTACGGCATTACAGTGAATGGCAGTACTTACCTGCATGTCAAACAGCCAACAAACGTGCGGGGAGGAGACTCGAGCATGGTGTGCTCGCCCAACACAAATAGCCACGCGTCCCACAGAGCTGAATGAAACCGCTCTGGACTGCTGGGGGTCCTGGCAGTCAGACCCCCACAATCAGATACTTCTCGTTTGGAATTGTCTTTTATTTCCGCCACGAGCATCCGTATATATTACGTGTACGTTTTCTCCTGTAAGACCAGGGCCACTTTACTCATCACTTCACACATTTGACAAGAGAGGAGACAAAAAAAATAATGCAATTTTGTTGCCCAGTCAACAAGATTCTAAAATATGCTGCAATTTATAAAAAAAAAAAAAAAAAAGGCAAAAACAACAATTTGATGAGCTTTATTCTGCTGTACAGGCGCAGCCAGATGTATGTGCTCAGTCTACACTATGCAGTTTTGGTGACGTTAATTCACGCAATTTCAGGGTGGGATTATCTTCAGGAGCATGTGAATGGTGTTACATAATGGCGGACTTGATGAGGATTTCAGCGCATAATCGTCACCGACATCCTGCATGTGTAACTATCCCCGAGCCCCTCAGTATCTGCGCCCTTACCGCTCGCACATTATCCATATACCGGACTCCACATAGCCCGAACCTATTACCCCCCACATCCCGGCCTATCACGATTACGCTCTTAGTTTACCACGTGACTAGATTCCGCCTATCGCTGACTTCCTTGTACTATGCGAATAGTTGGAAATCCCGACATATTGTGGCCTCACTAATATGACCACAACGTGTCTGTAGTAACTGCTGCGCCCGGCAGAATTTCGTTACCCCGAAGATGTAAGGTTACCGTGTTAGAGCTTCCAGAACTGGCCACAGCCACAGAGCCTTCTGCCATCTTGGATATGACGTCACTGCGTAAAGGATGATGGGAAATGTAGTCTTGTCTCGCTGCCGTCAGTCATTGGTGGAGAACTGTCCAGTACTGATAACTGCGAGGAAAGCACAGCACATGTGGTGACATGCTATGAGAAGGACAGGACACTGGTACTGAGCCAAGAATAACCTTGTGTGTGCAGAAAGAGAATTGTCCCCTGCATTACTGTCACAGCCATGCTCTCTGCTCCTCATGCGTTATTGTGTGCTGTCAGTTGATCCGTACACACTTCCGTGTTCTTCTGTATCCGCAGGGCCGTTCTGGTCCATGCTGCAGATGAGAAGCGCCATTTCTATTGATGGAAGTGAGAAAAATGCAGAGAGCACATGGAAGGTGTTCATATTTCACGGATCCTTGGTTGGCGAACTGCATGAAGCCTCATGATGATGTTCTGCAGCCAGGGGCGTAGCTATAGGCTCATTGGCCCTGGTGCAAGAATTCAATTTAGGCCCCCCTACCCTCAATACCATTTCCTAACACCACCAGACCCCTGCACGCCCACCGTGCCCATGCCCATATTGATGATGATATAGCTGCTGCTTGTGCTGGAATCAGTCTATGGCCGTAAACGGTCAGCAGGAGAGCACTGACGCCGTGCGCTTCATGCCGCCACTGTACTACAGTAATAGACTCATATAGATCATACTGTCAGCAGGAATCCAGGCCGGGATACCACGGACCGTTCACGGCCATGTGCATTCGGCCTATATGTGTCATTCTGCAGCATGGGAGGTACATAGTTCTTAATTTTCCTTCACTTATTCTTTCAGTTTGCTTCATCATATGCCAGCAGGGCTATTAACATCGCTGCCAAGCCCGCCATTATTGCTCACACAGGGCTGGTCAGCACTGGAAATATGGGATTGCAACTGCAACCCCTATGGGTGCAGTGACTGTCACCATATTGCTGTGAGTGACTGATGATATAGCTGCCGCTTGTGCTGGAACCAGTCATTCACGGCAATATGGTGACAGTCACGGCTCCTATAGGTGTTGCACTTGCAATCCCATATTTCCAGTGCTGACCAGCCCTGTGTGAGCAATAATGGCGGGCTTGGAGGCAATGTTAATAACCCTGCTGGCATATGATGAAGCATTTATGATGATGATATAGCTGCCGCTTGTGCTATGAATGTGATGGTCTGTGGGCAATAGACCATCACATGATTCATAGGACTCTGCTGTGACATCTACCAGTACTTGTAGGATAGCAGTGGGTCCTCTTACTTGCAGAGCTCATTTGCAGCTGCACATGTGGCTAGAACGGTGCTAGTAAGAGGACCCACTACTGCTATCCTATGTGATGGTAGTGTACTCTAGGTACTAGCAAGCACCCAACTGCCAGAGCAGAGACTGCCTCTGCTAGTCACCTCGCCACGGCCGCCCTCACCTCACTCACCCTGCAGCTAGTCCTTATTATTACTACAATTATATTGAAAAATGTATGAAATCTGATGGCAGGAACCTGACAAATTCTCTGTTTCTCTTTTCAGATTTCAACAGGATAAAGAATGCAGTCTAAAGATGTCTGGTGTTTTGTCTTTTTTTTTTTTAGTTTTCATTTTCACAGAGCCGTAACTTTTTTATTTTTCCGTTCACATAGCTGTACGAGGGCTTGTTTTTTGTAGGACAAGTTGTACTTTCTAATGGCGCCATTTAACATGGCATACAATGTAGTGGTAAGCTGGAAAAATATTTCAAATGGGGTGGGAGCGTTAACAGTTTTGTCCCTACAGGATTCCCTATGCGACAAAATTGACCTGTTCCCTTCATTCTCTGCATCAGTACAACTACAATGATATCACATATGTATAGGTTTTCTTGTGTTTTAATACTGAAAAAAAAAACTTTGGGAACTTTTTTTTATTTTTTTTACATCGCCATATTCTGACCCCCTATAAATTTTTTATAGTTATGTGATCCGACCTGAGTGGGGGCTAATTTTTTTGCGGGACGATCTGTAGTTTTTATTGATACCATTTTGCAGTGTGTATGACTTTTTTATCACATTTTATAAAACGTTTTAGGTAAGTGAAATGAAAAAATGTCGAATTGGCCATTTAGATTTTTTTTCCGTTACGCCATTCACCATATGGGATAAATCTTATTATATTTTAATAGTACGGGTGTTTTCGGATGCAGCAATGACCATGATGTTTAATATTTTATTGTTTATGTATTTAGGTTTTTATTTATAGGGAAACTTTAAAAAAAAAAATTTAGGTACCTTTTTATTTAATTTTTTAGCCCCTCTAAGAGGCTACAATATTCACTAATTAGATTTATTTTAGCTTGTACTGTAGTTCCATAGAACTACAGTATAAGCTCAATTGGCAGTTATCCTATGTTGTATCGTATGGGGGAGCCAGTCCTCACTAGGAAACACGCGCTTCCAGGTTTTTCCCCATTTAGGTGCAGTGGTCACACTTGACATCTAAAGGGTTAAATGCCTGCAATCAGCATTAGGCCTAGTTAACACGAACGTATGTCTTTTATAGTTTTTTGCGGTCCGTTTTTCACGGATCCGTTGTTCCGTTTTTTTTTTCCGTTGTGTTTCCATTTCTGTTCCGTTTTTCTGTTCCGTTTTTCCGTATGGCATATACAGTATACAGTAATTACATAGAAAACATTGGGCTGGGCATAACATTTTCAATAGATGGTTCTGCAAAAACGGAACGGATACGGAAGACATACAGATTTATTTCCGTATGTGTTCCGTTTTATTTTGCGGACCCATTGACTTGAATGGAGCCACGGAACATGATTTGCGGGCAATAATAGGACATGTTCTATCTTTCAACGGAACGGAAATACGGAAACGGAATGCAGACGAAACACATTCCGTTTTTTTTGCGGAACCATTGAAATGAATGGTTCCGTATACGGACCGTATACAGAACACAAGAAAACGTCCCGTACACTCGCCAAAAAAAACGTTCGTGTGGACTAGGCCTTGTTGCCAGTCACAGACATTAGCTGCGGTTTAAAGACTACATGTATGCAGGGCTGTAGAGTCGGTAGATAAATGGTCCGACTCCTCAGTTTTTCGAACTTCCGACTCCGACTCCTCTGTATTTAATATGCAAATGTATTTTATACATTCCTTGAAGGAAAGAAAGGCAACATACATGTCATTACCACAGAACTACTGGCTAGGAAGCTGCTGCCTTCTCCTTTGTGTGCTGATCTTCTGCTGAATATAGGGCAGTGGGGGGATCCAGGAAGGGGCATTTATTTTAAAACATGATTTCCCTAGTAGAATCCCATAGTCATTTTTAAAGTTTAAGCTAACAATCTGAGTTTACAAGTTTTTATAGCCTTAGCTGAATGACAGCAGTTTTTCAAATGGTTTACAGCTTCAGTCTTGAACTATTGACTATCCATTCCCTTCAGTTATACAAGTGTCTTTAGTCCTGCAAAAAACATAGTTACTTAATCAGTTATCAGTGAGAGGCTAGGTTAACCATGGGCGTTGTGTTCCTGTAACAGTGGAAGACAACACAATGGAAAGTATAAGTATTGCCGCTCCTTAACTGTGCGTTGCGTGCCATATAGTGAAGCATATGAAAAGCATGCTTCTTCATGGTCACTTAACGTGTTCGTTTTGCGGTAACGTGACGCACTGCATGCATTGGCCTTTATTCTTACAGTAGAGAAGTACCGTATTTTTCGCAAAAGTGGGGGAAAAATAGCAGTGCGTCTTATGGGGGGCGAATGCTGCGACCGTCCGGTGAATAGGCTGAGAGGGAGGAGGGGCTGGAGGCCGGCATCTGTTTCTGTAATGGCAGCGGGGCCCGGTGCAGTCACTGTATTCTACTACACCGGGCCTCGCTCACTGTACAGGGAGTGCAGAATTATTAGGCAAGTTGTATTTTTGAGGATTAATTTTATTATTGAACAACAACCATGTTCTCAATGAACCCAAAAAACTCATTAATATCAAAGCTGAATATTTTTGGAAGTAGTTTTTAGTTTGTTTTTAGTTTTAGCTATTTTAGGGGGATATCTGTGTGTGCAGGTGACTATTACTGTGCATAATTATTAGGCAACTTAACAAAAAACAAATATATACCCATTTCAATTATTTATTTTTACCAGTGAAACCAATATAACATCTCAACATTCACAAATATACATTTCTGACATTCAAAAACAAAACAAAAACAAATCAGTGACCAATATAGCCACCTTTCTTTGCAAGGACACTCAAAAGCCTGCCATCCATGGATTCTGTCAGTGTTTTGATCTGTTCACCATCAACATTGCGTGCAGCAGCAACCACAGCCTCCCAGACACTGTTCAGAGAGGTGTACTGTTTTCCCTCCTTGTAAATCTCACATTTGATGATAGACCACAGGTTCTCAATGGGGTTCAGATCAGGTGAACAAGGAGGCCATGTCATTAGATTTTCTTCTTTTATACCCTTTCTTGCCAGCCACGCTGTGGAGTACTTGGACGCGTGTGATGGAGCATTGTCCTGCATGAAAATCATGTTTTTCTTGAAGGATGCAGACTTCTTCCTGTACCACTGCTTGAAGAAGGTGTCTTCCAGAAACTGGCAGTAGGACTGGGAGTTGAGCTTGACTCCATCCTCAACCCGAAAAGGCCCCACAAGCTCATCTTTGATTATACCAGCCCAAACCAGTACTCCACCTCCACCTTGCTGGCGTCTGAGTCGGACTGGAGCTCTCTGCCCTTTACCAATCCAGCCACGGGCCCATCCATCTGGCCCATCAAGACTCACTCTCATTTCATCAGTCCATAAAACCTTAGAAAAATCAGTCTTGACGTTTCAGCTTGTGTGTATTGTTCAGTGGTGGTCGTCTTTCAGCCTTTCTTACCTTGGCCATGTCTCTGAGTATTGCACACCTTGTGCTTTTGGGCACTCCAGTGATGTTGCAGCTCTGAAATATGGCCAAACTGGTGGCAAGTGGCATCTTGGCAGCTGCACGCTTGACTTTTCTCAGTTCATGGGCAGTTATTTTGCGCCTTGGTTTTTCCACACGCTTCTTGCGACCCTGTTGACTATTTTGAATGAAACGCTTGATTGTTCGATGATCACGCTTCAGAAGCTTTGCAATTTTAAGAGTGCTGCATCCCTCTGCAAGATATCTCACTATTTTTGACTTTTCTGAGCCTGTCAAGTCCTTCTTTTGACCCATTTTGCCAAAGGAAAGGAAGCTGCCTAATAATTATGCACACCTGAACCCCCATAGAAATGCCTATTCTTGTCTGCAATTGCGGACAAGAATAGGACATGATCTATTTTCTTGCGGAACTGCGGACAGGAAGATCGGGGCGCGCTCCGGAAATGTGGATGCGGAGAGCACATAGAGTGCTCTCCGCATCTCTTCCGGCCCCATAGAGGATGAATGGGTCCGCACCTGTTCCGCACAATTGCAGAACGGGTGCGGACAACACTTACGGACATGTAAATGGAGCCTTAGGCCTCATGGACACAGCCATATTTTGTATCCGTGTCTGATCAGCATTGTTCGCGGATTCATTTGTATGGGTCTGCAAAAAAAAAACTACAACACATGGATGTCATCTGTGTGCTGTCCACGTGTATGTGCGTCCTACAAATTATAGAACATGTCATAATCTTGTCCATATGGTGGATAAGAATAGTCATTGAGTGAGAAAAATGTGGAGTGCACACGGAAGGAATCCGGATTCTGTGTATCCGTGGTTTGTGGACGCGGTCGGGTGCATGAGGCACTATGGAAGCACGCTTGCTGACCTCTGCAGAGGAGCTAATTTATCAAAAGGTTCTGGAAGACAAAGTAAATATCAGGGCCACTCATGTAATAGCGTGCTCAGGCGGATATTTGTTATGTCAGATTATGTAAGGAATTGTGAGAACAGCAGTTTATGGTATGGACGCAATCTTTACAAGAGATTTTTTTATTCGCCTTCAGTAGTACAAACTGTACATTGCCGTCACTATCCTAGGTAAAAAGTGTATCAGATTTTCACGCCTTTTTTTCCTCATTTTACATCTAACAGGTTTTGCAAACATTCATCAATTACTGAGTAGATAAAATGAAAAAATGCTCCGGCACCCAAGGACGTTCTGTGCAAAAAATCCCGGTCTTTATTTATTCTTCACCAAAATACAGGTACAGACAGCAACAGTGACACGAGGACCCCACTGCTCCCCACGATCTACGCGTTTCGAACGGTGTCGTTCTTACTCATGATCTAAGGTGTCTGGCGTGCACCTCGCTGAAATAAGGCCCACCCTCAGGACATCCGCCCATAAGGAGGAGTCTCAAACCAGGGTGAGTCAAAAATCAGCTCGGTGGACGCAAGACACCTGTGCAAACAGGTTCACCCGTGACATAAAAACATTTCCATACCTGAAGTGCTACAACATAATTATATAATATAATACAACAGATAAAAAGTAGCAAAATGTAATTGCTCTACTCCAAAACAAAAACCAAACTGTATAATACCAAAAAGCATGTATGCATAGGATTCGCAATTTGACAGTCCAGCAAGATATAAGTACATTAAAGTTGATCACCGGGAACGAACAAGTGGTATATATCACAGGGAAAGGCATATCAGAGGAAATATATATATATATGTATATATATATGTGTGTGTCTGTATAGACACACACATATACAGTATAGCATGCACAGTGAGGTTGATGAAATTCCATGGTCCTATGTCAATAAAGCCCCACAACACCAGGTTCCCCACAGGGGGTTAAATAAATAAGCTGTTGGACTGTTCACTCTCAGCGGATTATCGCAAGGTGTGAACAGAGTTGAAGTTTATGTACAGAGATCAATCCAACATGTTGTAATAATTATGGTGCATTTGGGCGTTACCGACAAGAACACCCCTTCCCTCAGAATATCTTCTATCCTTACATCAGTCTATTAAAAAGACGCTCTGTCTGAACTCTGTCATATTCTCCAAAGAGGCGGACTGGTCTGTAAAGTAGAACTGGACATGCTGTTTCATTATATTGTAATTTTTATGTAGCCCTAACATTATTAAAGGACTACAGGGTGTAACTGGGACAAATAATTTGTGAGTATTGTATATACTGTTTGATAACAAACCCGCAGTGTATTTAATTGTTATTATTTATAATTTGGTCTCAGTATAATTATATTATCCTACTAACATACCATGCTTGAAACAGATATTGATATGTCAGTAGTTTTTATACATTTTTTTATTTTTTATATGTATATATATATTTCTCAATATTGTCCGTTGCTACCACTATCGTCTTTCCCTCATTATCTCCATGTTCCTGTACACATTTTTATATATATCATTTCGATATTTCAATGTTATCACCGTCTATCCAGATATAATTCTGGGAGTTGTTATATAAGGAAAATGGAGAAAGGAGGGGGAGAAGAAAAAATAATAAAATAAAGAAAAAATAGCAACATACAATATATCCGTCTTTGCATTCACCATTTGATATAGTAAGTTCCCATATGTGCTGGAACACATCAGTTGATTATAATACCCGGCATCACAATTATGACATCACAACGTCGGTCTCTTGAATGGGCCATAAGAGACATTCTCATGATAATATACATGTCCGAATCACATAGTAGTCATAAAGCAGTTGGGTCATAGGTATCGGAGAGAGTGCATACAATTAATTAATTAAAATTGACTAAATAAAATATGTATGGATAAATATAAAAACAAGGCAAAACCATGTTTATACTGCATATAGATATTAATACAAATACATTAATTCTCTTTTGAGATTAAGACCGTATGGGACTCTGGTTTTGAGTCTCCAGATCCAAAATGCTTCTCTAAGAAGAATTTTTTGTTTGATATCACCCCCTCTCTGGGGTAAAGTGACACGTTCAAAGGCAAAAGTATTTAGTGTATCTGTACTACGGTTATGTATATGTATGAAATGGTATGCCGCACTAGATACTCCTGTAGCTGTTGGGTTATGTATATAGTTGAGATGTTCGCGCAATCGATCTTTAAATTTTCTGATGGTACAGCCCACATATATTAAATCGCAGGTGGTGCAAACAATGATGTAGATTACTCCCATCGTGTTACAATTTATGAAGGTCTTGACAGGGAAAGCTTCAGTATGCGTGGAATTATAGAATTGTTTGGTATTTTTAGCAACTTTGCATGTTTTGCATCTGGTATGTCCACATTTCGAAAAACCAATATATTTTAACCATGTAGATGGATTTTTGGGGCATATCGAGGTGTACATAGAGGGGGAAAGTGTTTTTCCCAAAGTGTCAGGTCTTTTATAAACTACCCGGCAACCCTGTTTTAGAGTATCCCTCAAGATGTCGTCCTCGTACAAAATAGGTAGGCATCTGTGAATGATATTCTTAATTTCAGCAAACTGTCTGCTGTATGTGAGTACTATTGTTGGTATAATATTACTTTCATTTTTTTCACAGGTAACTTCAGACTTAACACTATTTTTGTTATTATATCCATCACTCTCTCCATTAATGGTAAGATTTGTCAGTTCTCTTTTGATATTAAGATTAAGGAGTTTGGCTCTGGGTTTATTTTTCGCAATTTTAAGACCCCTGTGTAACATCCATTGGGGGTAACCTCGCATTTGTAGGCGTCTCCACACTTCAGTACATTCCCTGTCAAAAGCTTCCTCTGTACTACAATTTCTCCTGGCTCTTGTGAATTCACCAACAGGAATACTTTTGATAGTGTGAAGTGGGTGATGAGAGTTGGCTTTGAGGATGGTGTTGCCGGACACCTCCTTGCGGTAGGTCTCCGTCAACACCACCTCATCTGCCACCCCAATCAGTGTCAAATCCAGAAAATGAATGGTTGTAGGATGATATACTTGTGTGAATCTCAGGTTATATGTGTTCTGGTCAAGATAACAGGCAAAGTCTGGTATGGCAGACACATCGCCCCCCCATATGAGGAGCAAATCGTCGATGTATCTGCCATACCAGACGATGCACCCAGAATAAGGGTTGTCAACCGAGAAGACATACTTCTCCTCCCGGAATGCCATAGCTATGTTAGCCAGAGATGGGGAGAATTTGGCTCCCATAGAAACACCTGAGATCTGGACATAAAAGACCTCATCAAATACAAAATAATTATGTGTTAGCAGGTACATAGTAACCTCCAGCACATAATCAATGAAGATGTCAGAGTAACCACTATATTTTTGCAGGCTATACTCCAAGGCCAGGAGAGCATATGAATGGGGAATGGAAGGATACAGCGCTGCAACATCCAAAGTCAGCCATGTGTATTCTTTAGACCAGATAAAATTATGCATATACCTGAGTACATTATTTGTGTCTTTAATGTGTCCAGGTGATCTTTTCAGGCCTAACTCTACTGCCATAGCGCTTATTCTGCTCTATTGCATCAAATATAATGATAATTATAGTCAATTATAGACCACTATCTATTCTTACAAACTGTCCAGGAATGTCTAGATGGCTGGCAAACTGTCGGGAGTGCACATTACCAACAAAATCATTGAATGGAAGATGGCTTCTATTGCCGCAATAACAGGAGAAATAGAATAGAGAAAAGAGAAATAGATTTTTATAGAGCTGTCAGTGACATAACACTCACAATGAATATAAATATGCACCAGTTCTATAATCTGCCTTTTTTCACACAGTGTTATCTCATCACTGTATGCTCAGCAGATAACTTATCTTTCTTGGTCATGTTCACACTTCAGAGTATTGTCCAATCAGAAGGCAGAACTTAAGGGGCCTGTCTGTATTTGGAAGCTTGGCAAGACTACATGCCAAAGGTTTCAAGGCTCAGTATATCTAAATTATGCCATTACTAATTCTAGGTGCCAACTGAATTACTGTCATCAAACATATGCATGCAAAAAAAAGTCTTTATATAGAAATATATACACAGGGATGCACCGCCAACGAAGAGAGGTGATTACCTAATGAAAAGTGGGGGGCGGTGGCAGGGTCATGGGCAATGAGCGCTTACATTTCTCCTTATTCAGCTGTATTGTCATCCTCAGGACAGTGGGGCGACATTGGAACAATGTCTCCCTGCTCCACCGTTGTCTCTGATGTGCCTGTAACCTGCCAGCACAGGTGGCGTGATGATATCATCATAATCATGCCGCCTAAGCCGGGCTGCATACAGCTCAGGACACAGGCCGCAAGAGGCCTGTGTCCTGCACTTCATTGTGACAGCCACATGGAGATAAGTATTTAATTTTTTTTGTTTTTTCGGCAGCATGCTGTTGGGTCTTTATGGGGGGTCATTATTATAACTGGGGGGAACACTATGGGAAAATTGGTTCTACTGGGGGGACTAAAAAGGAGCATGTTTCTAATAGCACAGAGGGCAATTTTTGTACTGGCACACATTATCATGTAGAGGCCCCGAAACACCGGAATGCAGACCAGTACTACGCCATGGATCATCTGGTACTGGTCCATAGGGAGCACCGGAGTTGACCGGCAGGGACAGGAGCGATTGGCTCCTGTGCCACGCCATTTAGTCTCATAGGCTTAAGGTCACCAGGCCTGCACCTTAGTGCAGGATCCTCACAACGTCATCATGCCACCAGAGACCTGGCGCAGGAGGGTGCAATAATGTTCACAACGCAGGCAGCCTGGCCAGCAAGCTGTAAGAGGCCTGCATGCCAGACAGCCGGAGGGAGGTCAGTATTTTGATAGCTTTTTTTTATATGTGAGCACTACGGGAAAGGGGTTGGTGCATTATTTACTGGGGGGTACTATACACTGACGTGCAAAAGGGTAACAAACTTTTGACTTTCAGACTCCATCTCTCACCATCCACTACCATTATTTTATATTTTATATATTATCATCTTGGCCATCTCATACATAAATTGGACTTGCAACTACTTAGCATATGATTAGTTATGTAGATTATTGTCATGTAACTGCATTGTTACTGTTTGGCTCCTAAAATTCTAAATTTTTATTTTTATTATTTTGTAAATCCACCTTTGACTTTCAACACTGCCTGAATCCTTCTGGGAATGCTCTCAATCAGATTCAAGTATATCTCGACCGAAATCTGTTCCCAGGTCTCTTCTACACGTTCCCAATGTTGGTGCATACTGGTCGACTCACTTGGGTACGAATACAGCTTTTTCTTCAACTCTACCCACAAGTGTTCAATTGGGTTGAGGTCTGGGGACTGTGGGGGCCAATCCAGCACCTTTCATTTCATTGTCATTAAACCATTTCTTTGCCAATCTCGACATATGCTTCGGATTATTGTCCTGCTGGAACACTATGTCGTCTTTTTTATACGCATAGTACTCGTGTACGAAGTAATTTGTCTTGTAGGATGCTCACATATAGCTCAGCTTTGAGACCAAGTCAAGTATCCAACGAATTTAGCTGTGAATCAACCCCATATTGTCATATTTCCTCCAACAAAAGTTCCTTTAATTTTTCAATCCTTTAGCCTGTTTCCCTTGTTTCTTCCAGGCCCATTTGCACCCATCAGAACCCAGTCTATTGACTTTTATCTCATCGCTCCAACTCAACCGTTTCCAATCCTCTACTGTTCGTACTTTTTTGCAACCGCGAGCCTACCCTTCTTATGACGGTATTGTCGAGGCTTCTTCACCTTTTTTTGGCCACCATTCTAGACTTGTGTAATGCACGTCGCAGGGTGCTTGCATAGACGTCTGTGATCTCACTGTTATGAAGCATACTACTCTGCCGTGTTTGTCGCACCAGAACTGATAGACCTTGTGATGAGCCGACTTTTTGACTTCGATATTTTACCTGGATGTCCACCTCTTGGCTTTGGAATACATGGACAGACTTTATTTCGTATTCTTCTAACTGTCAATGCACTCACATGATGCAGTTTGGCAATTTTCTTGGCCGAGATACCGCTATCGATGAGGTGGATGATGCTGTTTCTTTTGGGAAATCTTCTTCATGGCTGCTTCTGGATTCAAACCAGTGACCTTTCGCTTGGGAATCAACCTAATAACACACTGAGCTATTAGGGAATGTGAGAACAGGTTGCAATTCGTAGTATACAAGAAGAAAAAGATTGTTCCACCACCAGGAGCAAAAGAGTAACAATGCAGTTACATTACAAGAATCTGTATAACTAATTATATGCTAAATAGTTGCAGGTATAATATATGTATGCGATAGTCAAGATGATTGTCTATAAAATGATGGTAGTCTCACAATCGAATCTGTAGTGGATGGTGAGATATGGAGCCGGAAAGTTAAAAGTTCAAAACATTGTTACCCTTTTGTTCAACAGTGTATGTAAAGATGCCACAACTAGGAACACTTTATGTAAAGAGGCCACTCCTGGGGGGCACTATATTTAAGGGGCACAAAATTTAAAGTGGCCACCACTGGGAGGTACTTTATGTAAAGAGGCCACTACTAGGGGAATTATATGTAAAAAGGGCACTACTGGGGGGGCATTATATGTAAAGAGGGCACTAATGGGGGGCATTATACATGAAAAGGCCGCTACCAGAGGGAATTATATGTAAAGAGGAAGCTACTGATGGGCAATATACATAAAGAGGGTACTACTGGGGGGCATTATACATATATAGGGCACTACTAAAGGGGGCATTAAATCTACTGAGGTCTAAATGGGGATGATTACTAAGTAGGGGCATACAAGGAGACTAAATGGTGTGTTCCATTATGCTGAAACAAGTTGTAGTCAAAAGACATCATTAGAGTGATCAGTGCAGGACTCAGTGAAAGGGAATGACTCCAGTCAGAGCAAAACATTGTCCTGCATGAAACCAGTCCCTTGTACAAATAAGGTGGTGGACCACTGTTATAATAGACATTTTTTTGTACTGCCAAAAATAAGGGGGCATTTTTATGCTGGTACACATAAGGGGGCATTTTTTGTACTGGCACACATTATAAGGGGGATATGTTTGTACTAGCACACATAAAGGAGTATTTTTGTACTAGCATACATTATAAGGGGGTATTTTTTGTACCGATAAATGTTATAAGGGGGTATATTTTGTACTGCCACAGATAAGGAGGCATATTTTGTATTGGCACACATTAAAGAGGCATTTTTTTCTACTAGCACACATGTTAAAAGGGTATTTTTCTACTGGCACTACATAAGGGGACTTTTTTGTACTTTAACACATTATAAGGGCCTTTTTTTGTACTGGCACATATTATAAGGGGGTATTTTGTACTGGCAGACATTAACCCCTTATGGACTGGGCTCATTTTCACCTTAAAGGGTTTCTGTCACCCCACAAAACTCTTTTTTTTTTTTTTTGGATAGTTATATCGCCTGCGCCGATGACGTCTTCTCTTTCGGTGATGTCATCGGCGCAGGCGCACTGAGGGAGTGCTGAGGAGACGAGCCTCCTCATCTCACAGCGCCTGCGCCGAATGACCAGAGGCGCGCGATTTTTGAAATACTGACAGGGCCGGCCGGAGGAGGAGATCACGGCTGGCCCTGTCAATCAACAAGAGGAGGGGGCGGATTTCTGCTGCGGCTACCAGCAAGTAGACGCCCTACTTGCTGGTAGAGCCCTGATTTGCATATTATAAAACTTCGTTTTCTAAAGAATCGGCCGCATGAAAGTAAGTAAGACTATTATATTCTCCTATATCGCGCTATAAGGAATATAACTATCCAAAAAAAAAAAAAAATTGTTTTGTGGGGTGACAGAAACCCTTTAAGAACCAGGCCATTTCTTGCAAATCTGACCAGTGTCACTTTATATGTGAATAACTTTAAAACGCTTTTACTTATCCAGGCCATTCTGAGATTGTTTTCTCTGCACATATTGTACTTCATGACACTGGTAAAATAGAGTAAAAAAAAATCATTTTTATTTATAAAAAAATACCACATTTAGCAAAAAAATTTAAAAATTTGCAAATTTCAATTTCTCTACTTTTATAATAGATAGTAATACCTCCAAAAATAGTTATTATTTTACATTCCACATATGTCTACTTCTTGTTTGGATCATTTTGGGAATAACATTTTATTTTTTGGGGACGTTACAAGGCTTAGAAATTTAGAAGCAAATCTTGAAATTTTTCTGAAATTTTCAAAAACCCACTTTTTAAGGACCAGTTCAGGTCTGAAGTCTCCTTGTGAGTTTTACATAATAGAAACCACCCAAAAATTACCCCATTCTAGAAACTACACCCCTCAAGGTGTTCAAAACTGATTTTACAAATGTTGTTTACCCTTTAGGTGTTCCACAGGAGTTAATGACAAATAGAGATAAAATTTCAGAATTTCGATATTTTGGCAAATTTTCTATTTTAATCCATTTTTTCCAGTAACAAAGCAAGGGTTAACAGCCAAACAAAACTCAATATTTATTGCCCCGATTCTGTAGTTTGCAGAAACACCCCATATGCGGCCGTAAACTACTGTACGGGCACACGGTAGGGCGTAGAGGGAAAGGTGCGCCGTGTGGTTTTTGGAAGGCAGATTTAGCTGGACTGGTTTATTTACACCATGTCCCATTTGAAGCCCCCCTGATGCACCCCTAGAGTAGAAACTCCATAAAAGTGACCCCATCTAAGAAACTACACCCCTTAAGGTGTTCAAAACTGATTTTACAAACATTGTTAACCCTTTAGGTGTTCCACAAGAGTTATTGGCAAATGGAGATGAAATTTAAGAATTTAAATTTTTGGGCTAATTTTCCATTTTAATCCATTTTTTCCAGTAACAAAGCAAGGGTTAACAGCCAAACAAAACTCAATATTTATTGCCCCGATTCTGTAGTTTGCAGAAACACTCCATATGTGGTTGTAAACTACTGTACGGGCACACGGTAGGGCGCAGAGGGAAAGGTGCGCCGTGTGGTTTTTGGAAGGCAGATTTTACTGGACTGGTTTATTTACACAATGTCCCATTTGAAGCCCCCCTGGTACACCCCAAGAGTAGAAACTCCATAAAAGTGACCCCATTTTGAAAACTATGGGATAAGGTGGCAGTTTTGTTGGGACTATTTTTAGGGTACATATGATTTTTGGTTGCTCTATATTACATTTTTGTGAGGCAAGATTACTAAAAATAGAAATTCTGAAATTTCATCTCCATTTGCCATAAACTGTTGAGGAACACCTAAAGGGTTAATAAAGTTTGTAAAATCAGTTTTGAATACTTTGAGGGGTGTAGTTTCTTAGATAGGGTCACTTTTATGGAGTTTCTACTCTAGGGGTGCATCAGGGGTTCTTCAAATGGGACATGGTGCCAAAAAAGAATGCCTTCAAAATCTACCTACCAGAAACCATACGGCGTTCCTTTCCTTCTGCGCCCCCTGCCGTTTGGTCATACAGCAGTTTACGACCACATATGGGGTGTTTCTGTAAACTGCAGAATCAGGGTAATAAATATAATGTTTTGTTTGGTTGTTAACCCTTGCTTTGTTACTGGAAAAAAACGGTTTAAAATGAAAAATTTGCCCAAAAATAGCTGTTTTGGCACAGTTTTTATTTTATTTTTTTGACCGTCTTCCTCTGAGGGGTTAGGTCATGGGGTATTTTTATAGAGCAGATTCTTATGGACGCGGCGATACCTAATATGTCTACTTTTTTAAAATGTATTTAGGTTTTAAACTATATTATCCTTTTATAAAAAAAAAAAACATTTTAGTATCTTCATAGTCTAAGAGTCTTTTTTTAAAAAGTTTTTAGCCGATTATCTTAGATACGGGCTATTTTTTTGCGGGATGAGAGGACGGTTTTATTGGCACTATTTTGGAGGGCATATGACTTTTTGTTCGCTTGCTATTTCACTATTTGTGAAGTATAGCTGTTTTGGCACCGTTTTTATTTTTATTTTTTTACCGTGTTCATCTGAGGGGTTAGGTCATGGGGTATTTTTATAGAGCAGATTCTTACAGACGTGGCGATACCTAATATGTTTTTAGTGTCTCAAGTCTGAGAACCATAGTTTTTTTTTTCTGATTGTCAGTGGCTAAATGGAATAAAAATTGGGGAAGGGGATTATAAATTTAGTACTCTATGGAAGTGTAGTACTCCCTGAAGCAACCAATAATGCAGAGGGACACGTGTCACACTGAGTGGTGGTGTCCTTCCGTATCCCCCTCCTGTGACACACTCTGCACCTTTTTTTGGTCCGTCCCTTCTTCCCAGTATGGGGGACCACACCTGGAAAGTGTTGGCTAGGGACGATCCGGGCGCCTCCAGTTCCCAAGGTACTCCAGCCTGCTGTTTCCCAGTCAGAAAAGATCAGGGCCTTGAGGACTGCCTCATAGAACTGGAGGAATTTCCCTGTGTTGCCAGCACTCCGGGACAGCACAAAAGAGTTGTACAAGGCAACCTGTACCAAGTAGACCGCAACTTTTTTGTACCATGCCCGGGTTTTGCGCATGGCATTATATGGCTTGAGGACTTGATCAGAGAGATCAACTTCTCCGATTGTAGTCGACGATGGACCATTGCCGCGGTACCTCGCACAGGGACAGGGGTGATGCCGTTACCGTGAATTGTGGACAGTACAAGGACATCCCTCTTGTCCTTATATCTGACCAGCAACAGGTTTCCACTGGTAAGGACACGGGTCTCACCCCTGGGGATAGGTACCTGGAGGGGGTGGGTAGGGAGGCCGCGTTGATTTTTCTGCACGGTCCCACAAGCGGACGTGGATCTGGTGGCGAGGGACTGGAACAACGGGGATACTAGTATAAAAGTTATCCACGTACAGGTGGTAACCCTTATCTAGCAGTGGGTGCATAAGGTCCCACACAAGTTTCCCGCTAACACCCAGAGTGGGGGGACATTCTGGGGGTTGAATACGGGAATCTCGCCCCTCGTACACACAAAACTTGTAAGTGTACCCTGAGGTACTCTCACAAAGTTTGTACAGCTTCACGCCATACCTCGCCCGCTTTGAGGGAACATACTGGCAGAAAATGAGTCTCCCCTTGAAAGCAATGAGAGACTCATCAACCGCGACCTCCCTTCCAGGTACATAGGCCTCCAAAAATTTGGCCCCAAAGTGATCGATGACCGGCCTGATTTTGTACAGGCGGTCATAGGCAGGATCACCAGGAGGGGGGGGGGGGGGGGACATGCTGCATTATCTGAATAATGGAGGAATTTCCGGATGGCCTCAAACCAGGAGCGTGTCATGGCCGTACTGTAAAGTGGGGTCTGGTAGAGGACGTCCCCACTCCAGTAATGCCTGGCACTAGGTTTCTTGACTAGGCCCATATGTAGCACAAGGCCCAAAAATGTCCTTATCTCGGCTGCACTGACTGGGGTCCAGCCACCGGGCCTAGCCAAAAAGGAGCCAGGGTGTTGAGCAACGAACTGTTGGGCGTACAGGTTCGTCTGCTCCACCATTAGATTTACCAGTTGGTTACTGAAAAAATGACTAAAAAAGTCATATTCAGTGAAGCCCACTGTGGAAAGCTGGATTCCTGGTTGGCCTACAAAATCAGGAATCACGGGCTCAAATCGCTCTGGGGTACACCAGACAAGTTCACCGGTAGGGGGCCCTGGTGGACTTAACTAACTAAAACTAGTACGAGCCCCAGAGCTGCTCGTACTAGTGTGGGCCACAGGGTCCCTAGCATGGCGGTCCCCTTGCTCCGCCTGGCGGCTCATCATCATCGCTAGAGGACGCGGATGACAAAAGGAAAGTGGGGTAATCCTCGTCCTCACTGGGCGTATGCCTCCTCAGCCGAGAACATCCGGCGGGCCATAGGGGAGTGTGTGTGTGCGTTCGTGGAAATCTTTATTTGGTGTGTGTGGGGGCACGGGTGTTCACGGACTTTGCCCTAAAACTAACAGAAAAAATAAATAAAAACTAAATTCAAAAAAGGTGAAAAAAATAATTAAATTCAAACTCGCTGATCAGCCGTCCGAAGCTGATCAGCGGTGGGGTGTGCGATGCGCTAACAGTGGCCCAACGCTAAGAGTGCCGGCCACTGTCAGCGTACGCAGGAGAAAAAAAAATGCTTGCGCCGCCAAAAAATGTGTGTGGGGGGGGCAAGCTGCAGCACCCCTGGGGGTGTCTAGGGTCACACAGCTGTGCTGTGGACCCCAGACACCCGATTAGGGTGATGCAACAAAAAACTTTATTTATTTTTTTCCACTAAACTTTCCCTGAATATTCCTACCTAACCTAACCTTTCCTTAACCTTTCCCTAAATACCTTTTAGTGCCAGATGGCACTGTGGAGGGTCACAAAGGGGGTGCTGGGCAGATATGGGGGTGCTGGCTCTGGAGATCGATGCAGCGCTCCTCTCTCCTCGCTCCCGGACACAGAAAGGAGGAGGAGAGGAGCGCTGCAATAATATAAACCGCCTGCCCTCCCTGCAGCCAATCAGAAGCTATCCTGAGAGGTGATGTCACCATCACCTCTCAGGATCGCAGGATGGTGATTGCTCGTGTATTATCACACCACCGATCACCATCCTGTTCCGGGTTATCGGGTCCCTCTGAATTGACCTGCGGTTTGCCGCGATTGCCGATACGGGGGGGTCAAAGGACCCCCCCCCCCCTGCGCGCATTGTCCCAGGGTGCCTGCTCAATGATTTGAGCAGGCACCCAGTTCCGATCACAGCCCGCCCGGTACGTCATGTGTTCTTAAGTACCGGGACATCATGACGTACCGGTACGTCATGTGTCCCCAAGAGGTTAAACGGGGTTGTTTTTATACTGGAACACATTATAAGTGGGTATTTTTGTACTAGTGTACTGGAACTTATTATAAGTGGGTATTTTGTCGTACTGGCACACATTATAAAGGGGAAGTTTTTGTTCTGGCACACATTATAAGGTTGTTGTTTTTTTACAGTCACAGATTGCAAGGGACATTTTTTGTACTGACACATTATAAGGGGGTATTTTTTGTACTGGAACACATAAGAGGAGGATTTTTTTGTACTGGCACAAGTTATAAGGCTCCATTCACACGTCCGCAAATGGGTCCGCATCTGTGCCGCAAATTTGCGGAACGGGTGCGGACCCATTCATTCTCTATGGGGACGGAATGGATGCAGACAGCACACAGTGTGCTGTCCGCATTTGCGGAGTGCGGCCCCGATCTTCGGGTCCGCAGCTCCGCAAAAGATAGAACATGTCCTATTCTTGTCCGCAGCTGCGGACAAGAATAGGCATTTCTATAGAGGTGCTGGGTGGGTGTGTTGCGGGTCCGCAAAACACCACGGACGTGTGAATGGAGCCTAAGGGACATATTTTGTATTGGGACACATTATAAGGGTTTTTTTTTTGTACAGTCACAGATTGTAAGGGACATTTTATGTACTGACACACATTTTTTTTTAATATATTTTGTACTGGCACACAATAAAGGGGACATTTTTTGTTCTGCGCACATTAGCACGCATTTATTGTGTATTGGCACAGATAAAGTGCATTTTTTGTACTGCACGCACATTATAAGAGTATTTTTTGTACTGGCACGTATTATAAGGGGGTATATTTTTTACTGGTAAACATTATAAGGGGGTATTTTTGTACTGGCACACAGTATAAAAGTGTATTTGTTTCTACTTCAATACTTTATAAGGGGGCATCTTTTTGCACTGACATATGTACAGTAAGGGGGTATTTTTTTGTACTGGTACACATTATAAGGGGGTATTTTTTAGTGCTGGCACGCATAAGAGTAGTTCCTGTTCTGGCACACATTATAAGGAAATATTTTTCTACTGACACACATCATAAGGGGGCATTATTTGTACTGACACATTTTATAAAGAGTCATTTTTTGTACATGCATGTTATGCAAGCAGGTGTGGACCTACTGCGCCACAGAGCGACTTTACCCTAGAGGGGCGTGGCTAAGTAACTACCTGGTCTTCACTAGAGCCTCTGATGGTGAGGATTGTCTTGGGCTGTTAGGGTAATTACCAGGTACCACTCCAGAGCAGTCCCAGGGTCGATGACAGCTGACCAGGGGCTCAGAGATACCAGTGCAAGCACTGAGGAGAAAGGCGTAGTTGGGAAGTCCGGAGTCAGGGCAGGCAACGATCAAGCAAAGTCCTTAAGGAGAGAGGAGAAAGAAAGGGGAGGGGGGGGGGGGGAAGGGAAGCCATCCTAACAGTGTACCATACATACCGTATTTTTCGCTTTATAAGACGCACCTGATGATAAGACGCACCTAGGTTTTTGAGGAGGAAAATAAGAAAAAATATATTTTCAACCAAAAGGTGTGCTTTTGGTGGGTTTTGAACTATTGGTGGTCTGTGGATGACACTATTATACGGGATTTGTGGATGACACTGTTATAGGGGATCTGTTGATGACACTGTTTTGGGGGATCTGTGGATGACACACTGTTATGAGGGATCTGTGGATGACACTTATGTGATTATAACACCCATCATCCTAAAGAATACACTGATGTACTGTACATTGGTGTATTCTCAAGGATGAGGGGAGTTATAGTCAGATTAAATATAAACACTATCCAGGGACTGTTCTGTAATTGGCATGTGTTTATATTAAATATGACTATAACTCCCCCTCACTCATAGGAATCCACTCATATACTGCAGTACATGGGTGGATTCCTATGGATGAGGGGGGTTATAGTCATATTTAATATAAACACATGCCAATTACAGAACAGTCCCTGGACAGTGTTTATAATAAATACTATAACCTCCCTCATCCATAGCAATCCACTCATACACTGCAGTACATGGGGGATGTACGAGCAGAGAGAAGCAGGGCTGGCAGGCACAATAACAGAGGCGCTGGAGCGCACAGTGTGACAGGCATCCAGCACATAGACGAGAAGTCCGGGACCCTGGAGCTCAGGTCAGTGCCCCCGGCAGCAGCTGGAGGGGACAGGGGGGAGAAGATAATACTTACTGGAGCTGCAGGCTCCGGTCCCGGGTGCGCACCGGACGTGCGGGCTGGTTGGTGGAGGAGGGGACAGGGGGAAAACACTTTTACTTACTGGAGCTGCGGGCTCCCGTCCCGGGCGCTGGCGGCAGCGGAGCATAATAAGTGAAGCCGCCAGCCTGCCCATCCCTGGTGCGGTCTTGTTAAGGAAGCGCGGGCTGGAGGCAGAAACCTTCAGTGAAGCCGCCAGCCCACCCAACAGTTTAATGGCCACCTAATTTGCATCGCATTCGTTTTATAAGACGCAGTGACTTTTTCCCTCCACTTTGGAGGGAAAAAAAGTGCGTCTTATAAAACGAAAAATACGGTACATATAAGGTGCCATTGCCCCCATGTGTCCCCCAAGTGAAACGCTCTGGGGGGCCCGCACATGGATGCAAAGGACACCATTCATTAAATAACAAATTCTTAACAACTAATAAATAAAGAGGTAAGGGTTACCTTAAAATACATACTTTAATAAATAACTGAATCCACAATTGCAACCAACAGTTCATTAAATAAACCCATTTGAAATCGTAATAATCACCGAAATCCACTCAGCAATAGCTGAGTGACAAAGCCCGACAACCCAAGCCTCAACAAGGCGAGGCCCCCCACAATCACTGCAGCCATTTCTCAACCACATTTTGCAAACCCACGTTAAATATGTCAAGATCCACTTCAGACAAATGCACGTTATCTGCCCTATACAGACCTGAAAACTCAAAACCCTTCAGATCAACATATCTGTAGCTAAAACCGGCCAACATCGGAAGAAATTTCTCCATCGCCCTATTCACCCGCTTCCTAATCCTCTCAAAAAAGGCACAGTCCGCTTGCGCCCAACAGAGTCTCGGAATTATCTCCGAAAAGACTAACTTAGTATTTGGCAACATACTGTACACTGCAACAGCGAGAGGTCTTTCTTCACCTCCCACAACAGATCACATGTATTGATCTTGCCAATATCAGTACCACCGACATGAATGATAATCAGATTAGACAAAGGCCACTTAGCAATAAGCTTCCTAATTTCTAACATTACCCTTTTCCACGCTAGACCCCGAACACCCATCCAAAATAACTGCAACGATGAACTGTCAAAAGATAGATTCGTTGAGTAACACCTCTTCTCAGCTTGCTTCTGAGCCCAGTATATAAAAGAATGGCCCAGAATCCAGACTATAACGTGGTTGCCTGCAAAGAATAAATACACATTAGCTGGATAATAATAAATCTGGTCTCACATAAAGCCTGACTCTATGCGAATCCTAACGCCCGATCCTGCGAATCACCGATTCGTCAAGACCACACCTTGCTGCTTCGGTAGCCGCGGCAATTCTAAACGAATGAGACGAAATCTTAAAAGAACTAAGCCCCAGAACACTCAAACATTTCTTTAAGGCCGAATGCACACGGCCGTGTTCCGCGGCCGAGAGCGGTCCGTGGTATGCAGGGCTGGATTCCTGTTCAGAGCAGGAGCGCATGGTGTCATTGGTTGCTAGGACGCCGTGCGCTTCCTGCCGCTGCTGCACTACAGTAATACACTCGTATTGTATTACTGTAAAGCAGCGGCGGCATGAAGTATTAACTGCAACAAGAACTCCCTTATTATCAGTGTGAAATAAAATTCTCCTATTCCTGAATTCTGAACCCCAGATGACAACAGCCAGGTAAAAACTCCAAAAACACAATATTCTTGGTGACACCACACCTGACCCATGCCTCTGGCCATTCCTCAGCGGACCACTTACCGTTCCAAAAAACACCATATCCACAACTCCCGGCGGCATCTGCAAACATGCCCAGCGCTTCAGAATCAATTAAATCATCCTGCCACAAACTAGAACCATTGAAATCCTGCAGAAATTCAAACCAGATTGCCAAATCATCCTTAAAACCCTTAATTAAGCGGATATGAGAACTAGGAGACTTTAAACCTTTAGTAGAAAAATGCAAGCGCTTTGAGAAGACTCTACCAATGGGGATAACTCTCCTTGCAAAATTAAGCGAACCCAAAACTGATTGCATCTCCCTCAAAGTACATTTCTTTTTTCTCAACAAAGAAACCACCAAATACCGCAGTTTATCTAACTTAATTTCTGACAACCGAAATTCCATCCTAGCGGAATCAATCGTGATACCTAAAAACTCAAGACAATGACACGGTAAAACGGTTTTCTCCTCCGCCACTGGAATACCAAATGAACTACACACATAAAAAAAAAATTAAAAATAATTCTGAACAAACACTAGAACAGGGGGGACCAACAAACAAAAAATCTTCTAGATAATGTAAAATCCCACCAAAACAGCTCTGGGAATGCAAAACTCAATGAATAAAACAAGAAAACGCTTCAAAATAAAAGATAACGCAAAACCCATCGGGAGACATTTATCAAAAATAATAAAACCCGTCAAATTGGAAACCTAGCGAACTGAAACCACACGGCTCTACTGGAAGAAGACGGAAGGCTGATTTAATGTCGGCTTTGGCTAAAAATGACCCTTTTCCATAGCACCTGAGCAAAACTAAAGTATCATCAAACTGAAGCAACCGATTTATCTACCATATCATTCAAGGAACTCTTCTCTGGGAATGACAGGTGATGTATCAGCCTAAATTCCCCCGGCTCTTTTTTTGGTACAATTCCTAACGGCGATAATCTAAAATTCACAAAAGGCGGATCTCTAAACGAGCCTGCAATCCTACCCAACTCCAATTCTTTCTGTAATTTCAACCTAACAACATCCCTATGGACATAAACCGATTTTAAATTATTAACCCAACAACAGCCAGTGCCAAGGAACTCAGGAATCTCAAACCCTTCATTGAAACCATTAAAAATCAACTTAGCTTTCTGTCGCTCTGAGTAGCGTTCTAACCATGGGAGCATTGCGGACAATTTCACTGGACTCAATGCTTTTAAGTAACTGTTCTTTGGTACCGGGCTGCTGCTGACTTGACTGAGAGTTTCTTTTGAAGCAACGCACCATGGGGTGTGCGCCCCCACAAAAGGAGCACTTGTGCCTGTAACGACAATTATTTTACCATTTGCATAAGCTTTCATTAAATGCAAAGCAAAGACCCTTTCTTATAGCAAGCTGAGCCGTATTCGCAGTTCTGACTGGGGCAGATTTCTGTGGTAGCGTTAAATTCACCCACAGACCAATGTCCTTAACACCCCATTTAAGTGCAGGGTGAACCGCCAACTTCTGGCGAAAAGTTTCATCATAATAAAACCAGGCTAAGCCCCCAAAATTGCGATACGCCTCAATGTTGATATCCAGATGCTGAAATAAACCAGTACAGAATTCCGGATGCTTCTCACCCAACACAGCTGAAAAAATGCAAAATGCCTGTATCCAATTGTTAAGTGATCTAGGCATAGTACGTCTCCTTTTCTCATCACCTTTGTCATCCTTTTTATCCAACTTAGCTACTTGCTCTTTAACAGAAGGCAGTAATGACATAATGTCAACATATTCAGAATGCCAAATCCTCTCCTTAATGCTGATGCTTAAATAATACCCAAGAGGCGACACTTCACATGCCAGCTCCTCCTTAACACACGTTTCCCTGACACTACTGCCTTTATCCAGAAGCGGAACATAAACATCAGCATTTAGAGATTTGGAGCCTGAGCTCCATACATCCGCAGCAGCATAACCTGTTAACCTGCTCACTGCGTAAACCCTCTGACTACCAGCCCAGAACATAACTAACTTAATAAAACCATTTAAAGCTTCGGGGACAGGGACATCATTCTTACCACACTGCTGTACCTCCTGAAAACTACCAGAGGTTGAGGCTACTGCGTGGCTTGAAGCTTCATGGGGGCCCGGAGCAGGCTCAACAACATACTGTGGGAGCCCCTCAACAGGCGACCCCAGCACCTCTTGACGTCAGCTGACAGCCTCCTGCGCAGGATCGATGGTGCCGTCAGCTTCTCTATTGTTCCGGTCCCTCTGTACGGACCTCTCTATGGTGCTGGAGGACCGCTGACTCTGACGGCAAGACGGAGCTGATGTCTCGCGAGAACAGCTCCTCCTGCGGCCAACATCAGGGGGAGGGGTATAGGCTGCCCTGGCTTTACGAGCTCTCTTGCCTGGGCGCGCTATTGCCCTCCTCGCTCATACCCGGCACAGGAACCACAGGAAGGACCGGACCAGCACAAGAAGCAGCGCAATGTCCTCTCTCCCTCGATCCTGGAACTCGAAAGAAGAAGGAGACAGCGTCAGACCAGCAGGAAGAAGCGATGCAAGCAGCGGTGAGGAGAGAAGCAATGGATCAGCCAGCGACGGATGAAGGGGTGAGTGAAGCGCAGAAGGAGTCGGCACATGACACGGCTGCATCTCCAGGCAGGCTCTTAACCATTCTTCCCCTCCGGCACCCTCGGCCTTCTCTATCAGGCGACAAAGTAAGGCTTCCATCCTGCAGATAGCGATGCGACGATCCGTCTTGAAAACTCGCCCAGAAGCGCCGCCGCACGTGCAATATAAAGACTGGGCACTTCCCGCCACAGCGATAGCCACCAACCAGGGTCCCTGAATCCCCTCTTCAACAGCAGCGGCCAACCAGCTGAGGCCCCAGCTGTCACCACGGCTCACAGGTAATCAAAACAAACCAAGCCTGAGGTAACCTGTAAGAAAAAGCGGGAAAAGGAAAGAGGAGAAAAACGGGGGGGGGGGGAGAAAGGGAAGCCATCCTAACAGTGTACCATACATACATATAAGGTGCCATTGCCCCCATGTGTCCACCAAGCAAAACACTCTGGGGGGTCCGCACAGTCTGTTTAGAAAGGAGCGCCAAAACCAGAGAGGGGGAGGGGTTTGGCTTTATGTAAAGTCCTGTCTAAAGCCCACACTCCGGGAAGATATATGTGAGGGAAATGAACATGTGAAGTCATTGTGGGTAGAAATACATAGAGCCAAAAACAATAATAAAATACTAATAGGAGTTTGTTATAAGCCACAGAAAATCTACTACTAAGGGAACTAGAGGAGGCGGCAAGGCTGTTATTATGGTGGATGTCATAAAGCAGTGGTCCCCAACGACCGGGTCCTGGATGATTTTGTGCCTGGCCATGACAACACGGAGGAGAGATGGTTGGGTGGGAAGGTGTGTGTGCCATGCGCATACAAAACTCTCATCTGCGGCCACACAGCGGGAAGGAAGGAGAGCGTTCCTTCCTTCCTACTGTGACGGAGGCCAGCCACTGCCACCAATAAAAAGGATGACGAAGAGGTTGTAATGGAGGAAATGTAATGATGTCACTGCCCCACCAATGAAAATAAACATGATGGAACAGGGAGGGGGAGAATGTCAGGATCCCGTATATGACAATATGGAGGGATTGGTGAATCCAGCATCGAAGTTGAAAATATTGTGGGTTCCTTTATTCGGTGTAGTACAGATCCCTACAGTGACAGCATCACCTCAGTGTTCCAAATGAACGTCTACGCGTTCGAACAAACATTTTCTTAGTCGTGACTTACACCGAATAAAGGAACCCACAATATTTTCAACTTCGATGCTGGATTCATCATTTTATTTCCATAATTTCACGGTCTTACCAAGGTCTCCATGGATCAGGCAAGTCGACTCAAGGGATAGAGGCAGCAGGTGAGCTGGATATTGTCCACAACATGAATATGGAGGGATTCTCAGGGGATTATGATCATCCCAGGTTAGCTGGCTATTCGTTTTGGCGGGAATTTTTCCCGCCGAAAATGGATGGTCAAGGTGGCTAAAAAATAGCCATTGTATCTAGGGTAGGGAAGGTGAGGCTTCATTGGCCAGTTATATGGCCTATCCTGGGATTGTTGCTGGGCCAGGAAGATTAGGAGCCCCAGCAACAGTAGGGCATTAGTTAATGGTACAGGAGTGTTTATGGCTAGAGGTGTATATAATTGCGGTGGCCGACGGCTTTGTGCTGGCTGCCAGATCGCAATTTGAGGAGCTGCTGCCTGCCTGCCGCCCCGTGTGTTTCGCCCTGCTGTACTTTGCCAACTTACCATGGATGATCTCATCGCAGAGCTTAGAAGACAAGCCGGAGCTGGGGGGACGTCTGCCTGGTTGGAAGCCTGCTGAGCTGACCTGGGGAATCAAGCTTTGTCTGCGGAACTGTCCGTTGCTGAAGGTGTCGCTGAAAGATCACAGAATGTGGCTGCCGAGGATGCGGGTCCCTCTGTTGTGCTTCCTGCGCTGCGCTTCTCACAACGTGAGAGGAGGCAGCGCACATGTTTCTCTCCATCCCCTTCTAGGTCGGGCCAAGTGCGGCGAAGAGGGGAAAAGCGTCCGTCGTCTGAAGTCCGGACCAGAAGTGGCAGCAGAAGTCTGACGTCACATCCGGAGGTACAGCAAAGATCATCGTCCCCCAGGAACTGTGAGCAGCCTTTTGGTTCCGGATGCCGGTTACTGCACAGAAGTTCCCAGCCGGCTAGTGTGTCCCTGGAGCCATCCTCTGCATCGTGCCGCTGCAAGAACCGACAGCACAGGAGTCGGGTTCCGTCGGTGCAGCGCCGATCCCAGCAGCTCCACTCTGGTGTTAAGCGGGAGAGCGTGTGCCTGGAAGATCCTGCCCTGTCTTCCTTGGATTCGCCTGCTCCATTGGTCCAGTCCAGGGCTTCATCCGGTGGTGAGTGCCAAAATGGCTTAGCCCCTGTCAGCTGTTTTTTCCTCTTTAAAGAGTTTAGTCCTCCCCTTGCCTCCGTCTGCTGGTCCGGCGGCTGCGGCGCCCGGCAGTGTGTTTTGATAAACAAAAGATCCCTTGCCCTGTGTGATCTAGCGCAGGGCAAAGGAGCACATCGGAGCATGAGATGCTCCGATGCTAGACTCATGGGGGCGGCCTGGGTGAAAATAAGGGTATATCCGGGTTTAACTCTGAACCCGGACAACCCCTTTAAGGAGAAGATATGGAGAAATGAATTTGTTGACATATTATCTCTTTTGCCTGCATCTAAGGAGTTTGTCATTAAATTAGAAAAGTGGGGGGCGGAGCACTAAGCAGCATCCCCGGCGCGCTCAGAAAACATGGCGCACCAGGCCTATGGGCGGGACTTGGAGGGGGAAGAAGAAGATGACAGAGACTCCATGCAAGGCACCCGCAAACCCGCTCAAGGGACAGACAGCAGTGCACTCACAAAGTCGTTCTTCAAAGCTACGCTGTCTCAGGCTTTAGCTCCTCTGATTCAAGAGATAAGGGAACTTAGGAACAATTTGAGATCCCTGGGCCACCGAGTGGAAAAGCTTGAAGAAGATCAAGGTCAGGTAGTGGTGCACAGCGCAGCACTAGCGTGGTTTCTAGAAGAACATGTCTCTTCAATAAATACTGCATACTTCATGTTAGAAGATCAAGAGAATAGGAGTAGGAGGAAGAATATTAGGATGAAAGGTCTGTTAGAAGTAGTATGACCCGACGAGCTAGAAAATGCAGCTTAAAAGATGTTTGTGGATCTCTTAGGAGAAGACAGAGCTGATAATATAATAATTGAGAGAATCCATCGATCTCTGCTCCCAGCTCCAAAACCAGGGGAGCCACCGAGGGATGTAGTCTGTGAGCTGTTATGCTTCAAAGATACAGCTGCCATACTACAAGCGGACCGACGGAGGAAAGAACTAAGGTACGGCGACTCAACAGTCTCATTCTATCAAGATGTCGCCCCTTCAACTTTAGCCAAACGCCGGGTTCTGAAGCCCCTTACTGATTATCTAAGAAATCAGAAAATATAAGTGGCTTTATCCCTTTGGCCTTACCTTTACAAACAATGGCAGCCGCTGTACAGTTTGTGTGCCGCAAGACCTGGACGCGGTATGGACTGCATTAGAAATAGCGCCGCTACCCATGGACTCTTGGCTTCAAGTAGAGGCCGCTCTACCCACGCTCCCGAAACTGCCAGATCTAACACCTTGGGGAACGGTACCTAAACAAAAAACCCCGAACAATAAAAGGAGGTTATAATACAGACACAAAAGAATAGGTAGCATCCATTCTCTCCCCTGGAAAATAGGAATATTTGATCTGTCTATGATCCACAGACTATCATGCGAGACATAGTCTTCTGCAACCTTCAAACCATATTCGAAATAGAATCTTCACTTTCAGGCCTGCAACACAACAACCCACCTGTATCGTTATGAACATGCAGGATCTTAACCACCCAAAGTAAAGTTGCACCAGTACCTACTACAACTACCTCTATGATATACTTACTGTAATGACCGGCGTCACGCAAAGGGAGGGAAATGGGAAGGCCCTGTCCAAGGGAGAGGGATAGGTGGTGACCCCTGACTCACCTTGCGACTGGCACCTGACTGCCCTGACGTCCCTAGACGGGTTCCTCACCCGTACGCCGATCACGTGCCTAAACCCTGGCTTTCCCTAGGATGAGCCCTGAGTAGTGAACAGGGCGGTGGGATCACTAGTCCGCACCACTGACACTAAGAGGAAAACACCAAGGAGAGGACAGACAATACAGACAAACATATAATCCCAGGTGGGCGACAACAACAGACCACCAAGGCCCAACAGGGATCCGAAGGGTAATGTTCTGGAACAACAACCAGGGAACACAACTACACAGCTCCAGTGGGTCAGTATAGAAGTCCAGGCAGGAAGCTCTATATCTGGCAACCAGAGAAGTGGGAGATGGGAATATAAGGAGGTTGGGATTGCTGGACAAGAAACAGCTGAGGAGGAGAAGCTACGAATCCCTGAGTGAGCCAAAAGGGTTGCAAGGCAAACCCAGAAAGCTACCATTACGAAACAGCACTGTCTTTGTACATCGAGCGCGCAGCCACCCGCTGCGACTTCCTGACCCCGGGTATAACGGAGTCAGGCGTGACTCTTGACACCCTCGTGACAGTGCCCCCCTCTCTACGAGGGGCCTCCGGACACTCAGGACTAGGTCTCTCAGGATGAGAGGCATGAAAAGCCTGAACTAACCTGTCGGCGTTTACCTCAGACGCTGGAACCCACATTCTTTCCTCGGGACCGTAACCCCTCCAATGCACCAGATATTGAAGAGAGCGGCGGACCCGACGAGAATCAACAATTTTGGATATTTGAAACTCTAGATTACCATCCACAACAACAGGAGGGGGTGGCAGCGGTGACAGTTCTAGAGGTGGAACATATTTCTTGAGTAATGACTTATGGAAGACGTTATGGATTTTAAAAGTCTGAGGTAGCTCCAGGCGAAAAAGCCACAGGGTTAATGATGGCTACTATTTTGTAAGGGCCAATGAACCTAGGACCCAGTTTCCAAGAGGGAACCTTTAATTTAATATTCCTAGTAGACAACCACACATAGTCATTCACTCCTAGGTCCGGACCTGGCAACCGTCTCTTATCAGCCATGCATTTATATTTACCTCATATATTTTTCAAGTTAGCTTGCACCTTCTGCCATACCGATGAAAGAGATGATGAAAACCGTTCCTCTTCGGGAACCCCAGAAGACCCCCCCCCTCTTTGAAAGTACAGAATTGGGGATGAAAACCATATGCACCAAGAAATGGTGACTTACCAGTAGATTCCTGACGGCGATTATTTATGGCAAACTCGGCTAACGGTAAATATGATGACCACACCTCTTGGTTTTCAGACACAAAACATCTTAGATATGTCTCAAGGTTTTGGTTGGTACGCTCAGTCTGTCCATTCGACTGAGGATGGAAAGCTGAGGAAAATGATAAGTGTACCCCCAAACGGGAACAAAAAGCTTTCCAAAATTTAGAAATAAACTGGGTTCCCCGATCCGAAACAACATCGGAAGGGACCCTGTGAAGCTTCACGATTTCACTGATGAATACCTGAGCAAGAGTCTTAGCATTAGGTAGTGCGGGTAACGCAATGAAGTGTACCATTTTGCTAAACCTGTCCACTACTACCAAGATAACTGTTTTACCCGCAGACAAAGGTAAGTCAGTGATAAAATCCATTGACAGATGTGTCCATGGCCTATTGGGAATGACAAGTGGCAATAAAGACCCTGCAGGACGTGTATGAGAGACTTTCGCGCGTGCACAAGTAGAACAAGAAGACACAAAATCCATTACATCCTGACGCAACCTTGGCCACCAAAAACGACGAGACAATAGCTCCAAGGTTGCTTTACTACCCGGGTGCCCAGTAAGTGCCGAATTATGATGTTCCTTTAATAATTCGAGACGCAGGTTCAATGGTACAAACAATTTCTCTGAGGGGCAAGAGACCGGGACGGCCCCCTGGGCCTCTAACACCTTCCCCTCCAGAACATAGTGTACTGCAGAGACAACCACTCCTCTTTGTAGAATGGGTACCGGATCACTCACATTACCCCCTCCAGGGAAACAACGAGATAATGCATCTGCCTTGGTATTTTTTGCCCCAGGACGATAGGTAATAACAAAGTTAAACCTGGTAAAAAAAATAGCAACCACCTAGCTTGTCTAGGGGTGTAACGCTTAGCTGATTCGAGGTACAGAAGGTTTTTGTGGTCCGTAATCACAGTGACGGGGTGGATTGCCCCCTCTAAAAAGTGACGCCATTCTTCAAACGCTAGTTTAATAGCTAATAGTTCCCTATTGCCAATATCATAGTTCTTCTCTGCTGCAGATAGTTTTTTAGAAAAGAAAGCACAAGGACGCCATTTGCCAGGAGACGGACCCTGAGACAGCACAGCCCCCACTCCCACCTCTGACGCATCTACATCCCACCTCTGACGCAGGAAAAAGCAATTTTAGCGGCGTCAGACCATTTAGAAAAATCAGTCTCCTTCCTAGTCATGTCAGTAAGGGGTTTTACAATCGCCGAATAATTTTTAATGAATTTTCTATAGAAATTTGCGAAGCCCAAGAACCGTTGCAGTGCTTTGAGGTTCTCAGGAAGATCCCAATCTAAAATTGCCTGGACCTTCCCAGGATCCATACGGAAACCTGAAGCAGATAATAAATACCCTAGGAACTGTATTTCCTGAACGGCGAAAACACACTTTTCAATTTTAGCATATAATTTATTCGTCCGTAGGACCTGCAGTACCTGTCTGACATGCACCTCATGTGTTTTCAGATCCGACGAATAAATTAAAATATCATCTAGGTATATCACCACAAACCTGCCGATAAGATGACTAAAAATGTCATTAACGAAATGTTGGAAGACAGCAGGAGCATTGGTCAGACTGAAAGGCATGACTAGATTTTCATAATGCCCCTCAGGGGTGTTAAAAGCTGTCTTCCACTCATCCCCTTCCTTGATACGAATCAGATTGTAGGCCCCCCTAAGATCAAGTTTGGAGAACCACCTAGCACCCGCAATCTGATTAAACCGGTCAGGAATGAGAGGAAGAGGGTATGGGTCTCGAGTGGTTATCCGGTTTAATTCACGAAAATCTAGGCAAGGACGCAGGCCCCCATCTTTCTTTTTAATGAAGAAAAACCCTGCAGCCACGGGTGAAGAGGAGGGTCTGATGTGTCCCTTAGCCAAGCTCTCGGAGATATAATCTTTCATGGCTTGTCTCTCTGGACCCGAAAGATTATATAACCTGGTCTTGGGTAATTTTGCACCGGGAATCAGGTTAACCGGGCAGGACGGTGAGGTGGTAACTTCTGACAACCCTTTTCAGAAAAGACGTCCTCAAAGTCCGAAACAAATGTGGGTAGGGTAGCTATGGAGGCGACTAAGCAATTGCTATTTAAGCAATTTTCTCTGCACTGCTCACTCCACTCCAATATCTCCCTGGCCTGCCAATCCACCACTGGATTGTGCGCTACCAACCAGGGAAGACAACTACACAGCTCCAGTGGGTCAGTATAGAAGTCCAGGCAGGAAGCTCTATATCTGGCAACCAGAGAAGTGGGAGATGGGAATATAAGGAGGTTGGGATTGCTGGACAAGAAACAGCTGAGGAGGAGAAGCTACGGATCCCTGAGTGAGCCACAAGGGTTGCAAGGCAAACCCAGAAAGCTACTATTACGAAACAGCACTGTCTTTGTACATCAAGCGCGCAGCCACCCGCTGCGACTTCCTGACCCCGGGTATAGCGGAGTCAGGCGTGGCTCTTCACACCCTCGTGACACTTACCAAACTTGAGCCGAAGTTTAGTACAGACTTCTGATTCCTGAAATAAGAAGAGACTGGGATGTATTACCAAAAACCACCACCAGAGGACTCTCCAAGATCACAGATGAAGAATATCTGAATCAGAGACAAATACCCATCCAAATCTCTGGCACCCTAGTCCTCTTACTAACACAAGCTTTTTCCATTCTTTTAGTTATTTCTTTCTCTTTCTTTTATCAGCCTAACCAATATGCAATGTACAAGTATACTTAGCTAGTAAGATGGTAATGTAGCAATAGGAAACACGGGTGTGGGGACATGGGTTGGGATGGTTGTTGAACACCCCTTGCCCCCACACACCTCTAATCAGTGGCTCAACCATGAGACCACTCAAATTTTGGTACCTGACGCCTCGGAGACCCGTGATTTTACTGGGAAACCCGGCACAGCGGGTACTACTTATATGTGGAAAGTTTTACATTGTTCATCAGTTAATGTTCTAATCTTTGTTTTCTGTTTACTATGGCTCTGGACATGCTGGTTGAGGCTTGGGCGGCACAGGTCAACTGAAGACATATGGCTGAGGTGACAATCTCCTCCTTTAATGTCAGAGGCTTAAATACTCTGCAGAAAAGGTCTCAAATCCTTACTTTGTTGAAGAGGGACAAGTGCAATATTTGTTTCTTACAGGAAACCCACCTCAAAGTGAGTAGAGTACCCAACTTCCCTTGCACACAGTTTTCACAATGGTTTCACAGCACATACAATACAGCATCGAGAGGTGTAAGTATTGCTATAAGCAAGAAAATACCATTTACCCACACTCTAACACTACAAGATCAGGAGGGTAGGTTCATATTCATAAAAGGGAAGATTGGACACACCTTAGTGTCCCTAGCAAGTCTATACGCACCCAACACCAATCAGTATAAATGGATCAAGTCTACCCTAGACAGGTTCAATGATTTCGCTGAAGGGATTAGGATTATTGGAGGGGACCTCAATATATCTTTAAACCCTACGCTAGATACCTCATCAGGTTTTACCGCGCATTCCCAAAGACTATTGGAGGTATACAAAAAATATTAAAGACAATCATCTCATTGACTCCTGGGGGACACTAAATCCATTAGACAGGGATTACACATACATTCACCTAAAGAATTATTAGGAACACCTGTTCTATTTCTCATTAATGCAATTATCTAGTCAACCAATCACATGGCAGTTGCTTCAATGCATTTAGGGGTGTGGTCCTGGTCAAGACAATCTCCTGAACTCCAAACTGAATGTCAGAATGGGAAAGAAAGGTGATTTAAGCAATTTTGAGCGTGGCATGGTTGTTGGTGCCAGACGGGCCGGTCTGAGTATTTCACAATCTGCTCAGTTACTGGGATTTTCACGCACAACCATTTCTAGGGTTTACAAAGAATGGTGTGAAAAGGGAAAAACATCCAGTATGCGGCAGTCCTGTGGGCAAAAATGCCTTGTGGATGCTAGAGGTCAGAGGAGAATGGGCCGACTGATTCAAGCTGATAGAAGAGCAACGTTGACTGAAATAACCACTTGTTACAACCGAGGTATGCAGCAAAGCATTTGTGAAGCCACAACATGCACAACCTTGAGGCGGATGGGCTACAACAGCAGAAGACCCCACCGGGTACCACTCATCTCCACTACAAATAGGAAAAAGAGGCTACAATTTGCACAAGCTCACCAAAATTGGACTGTTGAAGACTGGAAAAATGTTCCCTGGTCTGATGAGTCTCGATTTCTGTTGAGACATTTAAATGGTAGAGTCCGAATTTGGTGTAAACAGAATGAGAACATGTATCCATCCTCTGATGGCTACTTCCAGCAGGATAATGCACCATGTCACAAAGCTCGAATCATTTCAAATTGGTTTCTTGAACATGACAATGAGTTCACTGTACTAAAATGGCCCCCACAGTTACCAGATCTCAACCCAATAGAGCATCTTTGGGATGTGGTGGAACGGGAGCTTCGTGCCCTGGATGTGCATCCCTCAAATCTCCATCAACTGCAAGATGCTATCCTATCAATATGGGACAACATTTGTATAGAATGCTATCAGAACCTTCTTGAATCAATGCCACGTAGAATTAAGGCAGTTCTGAAGGCAAAAGGGGGTCCAACACCGTATTAGTATGGTGTTCCTAATAATTCTTTAGGTGAGTGTATTTCTCAGCAGTACACCACTCACATCAGAGGACAGACTATATCCTCATATCCGAGACACACATTGATACGCAACGTAGCTCTAGCATAGGCCCTATCACGATATCGGACCACGCTCTGGTGATAACCACTCTTTCTATCAGTACGCTTCAAAACCGTGAATGGACGTGGTGTCTCAATGAGACCCTTCTAGACTCAGAAATACACCTAGCAGATATTTCCAGAAAATTATCCCATTACTTTCAAGACAACAAGCCATCAGACACCTCCCAGACCATAGTGTGGGAGGCTCACAAAGCCTTTATTAGGGGCGAACTTATTGCGCTAGGTTCGAAAATTAAGAAAGATAGGCAAAGAAAGCTCAATTCTGAAAAAGTCTAAGTCACTCTCAACTCAAGAGGAACTTCTCTCATTGAGAAGACAGCTAAAAGACCACCTCAATATAAAATGCGCCAAATCCTACCAATATGCTAAATTCAAGCAGTATTCAAGCAGATAAAGGCAATAAGTTTGATGTCACATCTCATTAAGAAGAGGGTAGACGCACCAACATATCTCTGAAATTAAAACACCCAAAGGACCCTGGTCTCCTCCTCCATTGCAGAGGCATTCCGCTCCTATTACACAACTTTGTACAACTTAGATAATATACAACCTGATACTCTTAGAACCCAAACCGAAAAGATCGGGAAAACCATATAGACGCATTCTTGAATAGGCCTTAACTTGCCAAAATTAGAAGAAGGTGAAGTAGCGCCACTATTAGCGCCTATTACAGATGAGGAAGTTACAACAGTTATCAAAAGTCTACCTATGGGCAAGGATTCGGGACCGGATGGCCTCCCCAGTGGCTATTATAAAAAATTACCAGTACTGGTGCCACATGTAACTAGTTGGTGCCAGGCATTGGCTAGAGGAGAACCCCTACCAAGACAAACATTGGAGGCTACCATCACCATAATTCCCAAGGAGGTCAAGGACAGTACAGAATGGCAGCAATTATAGGCCCATATCATACTAAACCTAGATGTAAAAATCTGGGCTAAGCTATTGGCAGGAAGACTCAAAACCTATATCCCAAAAATCATTCATCAAGAGCAAGCTGGGTTCGTGATGGGCAGAGAAGGAAATGTCCAGTCTTGCAGACTCATTAACGCTATATCATGGGCAAGGAAAACAGCATCTCCTCGAGAAGACTGGTTATTCATGCAACGCACATTACACAGATTTGCTTTCCCGGTGCTTCATACAAGCAGTTATGTGTCTTTACAACCTACCAAGTGCGAGGGTAGGGTTAACAGCTCTCTATCGAAGGCTTTCCAAATAACTAATGGAACATGCCAGGGTTGCCCCCTCTCTCCCCCTCCTTATTCATATTAGTCATGGAGACACTACTTCAAGCTTTTAGAGATAATTCTCTTATCAAAGGGCTAAAAGTAGATGAATTTGAGCACAAGTGCTTTTGCAGACGATCTCCTCCTGCTCATTACGAACCCCAAACAAGCGTTCCCACAAATCTTGGACACTTTTGACATATTCAGAAGGCGTATAAATTCAAGATTAACTATACCAAGTCCGAGGCTATGGAACTCTCCTTAGCTGAGGGTACAGTCAAGTGGCTCAAAGTATCATTCCCCTTTAAATGGAACCAGAACTCATTACCTTACTTGGGAGTCACGCTCACTAATAACACAGCACACCTGTATAGGACTAACTATCTAACAATCTTAAAAAAGATCAAGACCCAACTACAATCTCTCTCTATCCCGTGGGTATCTTGTTTGGGACGGAAAAACTTACTTCAAACATACATACGTAGTCCCAGAACTGACTTACTTACTCCAGATGGTCCCCATACACCTACCACAAACTTTCTTTAAGCAAGTTAGACACATCTTTACAACCTTCCTCTGGAAAGGCAAGAAACTGAGATTGGCATATGATAAGCTAATGAGAAGCCGGACAGAGGGAGGTTGTGGATTACCAGACTTACAGACTTATTATAAGGCCACGCAACTAAAAAGATGGCTTCAATTGTGTATACCTAAGTTCAGACATTTGGGTTCTGACATTGAACTAGCATTACTATCAGAGAGTCAACTAGCAGGACTCTGGGGCTTGGGCAAAACTACAGGTACCCCAGAAGACCTCACTAAAGGAATATTCCTAGCCATACGCTCTAAACACACCAAAACCCCTCTTTTCTCGGACCCCCCAACACATTTGACAGCTGACTTCATCCCATACTTAATGCAAGTGCCTACCCCGGTTCCTCAGTTTTGGAAACATATGAGAAATATCCAGATCTCAACACTTTTGGAGCTCCTCAGAGATCAAAAAGAAGTATCCCCTGTATGCACTCAAGCAATTGGGAAAAACAGTTTTCTGGCCACACTGGAGTTGGAATGCTCCTGCAAATTATTAGTCAAAAAATACAGCACTACGCCGCCTCCACTGTGGTTTGAGAAATTAGCACTAGGAGACAAAATCCCAAAACACACTGTCTCACTCCTATACAAATCATTGATCGCTGCCCCTGAGATAGTTTACACCAACATACATTAGGGAATAGGAACGAGACCTTGATAGATCTTTCTCCACACAAGAATTAAGAGAAATCCACCTAAAGTCTCATGGGTTTTCAAGATATGTCAAGATACAAGAACACTCTTACAAAACCATGACACGTTGGTACAATGATCCAAGTAAACTATTCAAGATGGGGCTTGCAGACTCAGACTTCTGTTGGAGATGTAAAAAACAGAAAGGTACTCTGGGCCACATTCTTGCCCTCTATTGCACTAATACTGGAGTCAAGTGGAACAAAAGATTCATGAGATCTGTAAGTCTTCAATTAAACTATCGCCCCAGTCAGTTCTGCTGTGGCTACCTTCCACAGGTTGGCATCCTTCAGCGACAAACCTGCCCACCTTGCTTATTCAAGCTGCTAGACTACTAATACCGCTTCGATGGTTAAGCACTGATCCCCCCCACCTTGGAACAATGGTATGATAAAGTAGACCAGGTATGCCGAATGGAAGAATTAGCAGGCTGAGCTAACAGAACGCATACTAAGTATACTCACCTGTTGAAACCTTGGAAAACATTTTGCCAGCCTCAGTGACATTTGTAGGTATAAATGGGGAAACTAATTACAAAATATCGCCTAGAGGTGCTAGGTCTCCCCTCACTAGAGTGCCACTTCGGCCCCCTCAACCGCTCAGGCCTCAAACTATGCCTCAACTCAAGCCTCAACTATATTGTTAATTTTTCTGGCTCTATGGCAATAATCTGAAGAAAGGAACTGTCCATGACCATTTGATATTGCCTATGTTCTTGTTTATAATGTTATTACCCTATCCCCCCCTTTTTTTTTCCTCTCACCCCCACCTCTGGCATTTACCCTCTCACACCTAACATGTTTATTTATCCTACTTATTTTATTTACTTTATTTTGCCTATTTATTTACTTTATTTATTTTATATCACTTCTATACTATGTCTTACCGATAGTTATAAGACAGAATTACATCTCTCTGTATGTGCTTTTAAAACGTACAAAACCTTAATAAAAAGAGATTTGTTTAAAAAAAAAATGGAAAAGCGGGAGGAGCAATTGGAGGAAGACAGGAGACCGCCCAATTCCTAGGACATTTAATAACTGGTTGCAGGCTTACTGTATATTCTGTAGTGTGATGGGGGAAAAGTACCCCCAAAGATGTTCGGGTTTATTTCAACATTTGGATAATGTTTTAGAAGGTATAAGAATTTTGGAGGAGTAGGATGGTTTACGTGTGATGAGGGAATAGAGCAGAGGCTGTCTGTATACCCTAGTGTGCGATGGGGCACAAAGGATGTGGGTTTCTGGCTTAATTTTGTTGGTGCCTCAGCGTACATCCTCTTTCTGCCGCAAAGCAGCAGCCTTCTGCGTCAGCTCAGCAGTCTTCTATTTTACGGAAGGGGCACCTGCTTTGCGTTTAATGAAGCGCAGTGTCGATGTCCTTCCTCATCGCAAATATCGTCACGAATGTGCATTTTGTGGAGGTAGCCACCCAATGGTGTGCTGCTTCAAAAAAGCAAATTTGCCCACTCAGCCATCATACCAGGGAATTTGTTGCAATGAGCATGGACGCCGGTAAATTTTGAGAGCATGCGTCCATGGCTAGAACGTTACCCAAAGTGTAAGTGGCGGAATTGCTTCTTGAAGGTTTTTTAGTTACCATCATTTTCAGGGAATAGGTTGTGAGTGGGTAAATAATTTATCTTCTGTGACTCAATTTCCTTTGGTAGTACAGTCAAAATTGTTAAAGGAGTTTGGCTATGGATAGGATTGCTAGTCCTTCCCCTCCTTTTTCTGATTTTCGTCTTTCCCCCACTAGGTGTGGTTCCGAAAAAAGGAGCCTAATGCTTTACCATTTAATTCATCATTTGTCCTTTTCATACGGGGCATCGCTGAATGATGAGATTGACAGGTCATTATGCTCAGTTAAGTACGCTACATTTGATTCCGCAGTGGATCTGGTGCGTGACTTCGGAAAAGGGGCATTAATGCTTTTCGCCTCTTGCTGGTGCATCCTTCTGCTTTTAGTTCACTTGGGTTTCATTTTCAGGACTCTTTTTATTTTGATAAGTGTTTTCCAATAAGATGTTCTGTGTCTTGTTTTTATTTTGAAGTTTTTTCTTCCTTTTTAGAATGGGTGGTTACCGTGAGGAACATGCGGGGAGCTGTAACGCATTATTTAGATGATTTTTTGTTTGTAGGTCCGGTTGATTCTTCAGTTTATTTAGATCTTTTAAATTCTTTTGTTGATATTTGTTCAGAGTTTGGTGTTCCTTTAGCTGTTGATAAGACTGTTTATCCGGTTAATTGTTTAGAGTATTTAGGTATTGTTATCGATTCTGTGGAGGGTGAATTTCGTCTGCCGTTGTTGAAGGTAGAGAAAATACGGGCTGCCATATCTGATTTATTAGGTAGACGGAAAGCGACAGTAAAGGAAATTCAGTCAGTACTTGGGTCTTTTAGCATTTGCAATCACGGATTAGGCCAATGGGGCGTGTATTCTGTAGACAGTTGTCGGCAAAAATTTCAGGTTGTGAGTAATCCAGCTTTTCACGTGCGGCTAGGTAAGGAAGTTAAGGAGGATTTGTCTAATTTGGTTAGAATTTTTTTCATTATTATTGGCAGGACGAATTTGTTTTGGCTCCTTCCCTCAATTTATTCACGGACGCAGCAGGCGCGAGTGGGTTTGGATCATATTGGAATGGACATTGGTGTGCCTCGGAGTGCATCCTTCTTGGTTAGAAGACGGAGTTACAAAGAATATTGTGTTATTGGAATTATTTCCCAGTTGTGGTATTTTTAGATTTATGCGGTGTAGGTTTTTTCTCAAATAAGCGAATTGTTATACATACTGATAATAAAAGAGTCTTGTTTGCGGTCAATTGTTTGTCATCTAAGTGTCCGTTAGTGGTTAATTGTTACGGCATTTAGTTCTTCTCTGTCTTAAATTGAATATTTGGTTGAAGGCATGGTATATTCCTGAAGTGGATAATTCTATTGCTGACTCACTTTCTCGTTTTCAGTTTCAGAGACTTCGCAGGTTGACAAGAGAGGCTGACCTAGAAGGGGAGTTGTGCCCTCCATATCTTTGGAATCTAATTTGGTCGTAGGTATGTCTTACCTGCAGTCTTCTGTTGTCCCGGCCCCTTGGTTGGATTATGTGTGTTCCTGGAACAAGTGGAGAGTAGGGGTGGGTCCCAGTTTAGTAGCAATGATGTTTCTGCTTTGCCTTTTGCTTATTGCTTTTTGAAGAGAATTTAGCCCACGCAACTGCTGTAAGGGTGCTATCGGGTGTTTCCTTTTTTCTTAGAGTTTTTAGGTGTTCCCGCAGTTTTGGATTATTTTTATAGCTTAAGCAAGTTTTGAAAGCTTAATAGAAGGGTAGGTGTGTTCCGGATAGTAGATGCCCGATCTCCCCTGGTTGTTATATCATCGCTGTGTTATGCTACGTCTTTGGTCTGCAATAATGATTATAAGTCCTTGCTTTTTTCCACCGCTTTTACGTGCATGTTTTTTGGTGCCTTTAGATTAGCGAGCTTCTGCCAAAGAGTAAAGGATCTAGCTTCGGGTTTGATGTTGGAGGATGTGCATGTTCATGCTAATTATGTTTTGTTCTTTCTTCCGCACTCTTCCGCACTCAACCAGATAAGGGTTCCTGGGTCCGTGTGGGTAGAGTCGGGTCGGGTGACATTTGCCTGGTAAGTATGGTATCACGTAACTGGGACTGTAGGCCAGTTGGTGGTGGGTTATTTCTGGTTCATCTCAATTTTACTCCTTTTAACCCAATATCAATTTCGTTCAGTATTGTCTAAGTGTTTTGGGTTTGGATGGTTTTCACCTTACGTCACATTCCTTCCGAATAGGGCCGCAACTACAGCTGCTCGACTGACTTACAAGTCAGTGATTTTAAAAAAGTTTGTATTTACTGGAATGGAGTTAGAGGACCTTCGTTGGGAGGGTTTAATGGATGTCACTTTTTAAATGTGTTTCCTTTGTCCCGGATGTCGTTATCTTTCACGCAGGTGGTAATGATGTGGGTAAGGTAGGAACTATGGAATTGGCATACTGCATGAAGCGCGAACCATGGTAGAACGAGGCTGTGGTTATCATATGCGAATCTGAAGTATTTGGATAGAATTATAATTCAGGTAAACTGGATTATGGCGCGTTTTATGCCGCTGGTTTGAGGATTTCTCCTTTAGACATGTGGACTGGAAGGTGGTTTGCCTGGCCGTATTTTTCGGATAAATTAATTTGTCGGATATTGGGTTAGATATTTTTAATTTAGACTTGCAAGCTATGGTTGAAATAGCTTTAGGTGTGCTGGGGCCCATGCGCCTGTTTAGTTGGCTGGTCTGGTGGATAAAGTCGCTTGCCGTCAAGTGGCAAGGTGGATGAGTTGATTATGGTATTTAGGCCGAGCTTATGGCTGGTCTAATCGTGGTTTTAAAGTTATTTGGTTATTATCTATTGTGTAAGCTATTCTTTAATAAAGTTGGCCGTGGCCTAATTTTATCCATGCACTTATGTCTCCACGTGTACTTATTATTAGTTTATAGTTATTGGTTTAAGCTATTTTAATTGGATGTTATATGATTTATAATCCCATGAGCTGGGGGCTCAGTTCCTCTACTTGTCACATGCACAGCAAGGAGAATGTCAGAGACTAGTCAGACATCAGCAGAGCCCAGTCAAAACAGTACAGCAGAGTCCACTGACGGCCCGCCCTTCCCTAAATTATGCCAGCCTCTAGTCAAGTTTTTGTGCAGCATTCAGGTTTAGTTAGTATACAGCCTGGAATAAGGTAGGCAGATATTAATGTCATATGTAAGGCTATTTCACACTGATCAATTAGTTCCCGCAGGCTGATCTGGCAGAGAACAGCCTGCCTGAGCTATCTGGTTACGGTATTGCCATATATTACCAGAATGCCCACCGGCTCCTTGACTATAATGGGGTCTGTCGGAGATCTGGTCCGCTACTTGGCAAATACGCAGGATTAGCTGGAGAAATGCCGCGGTGTAGTCAATGGGACAGCGGGCATTCTGTTAACATCCAGAAATGTTGGATCAAGATAGCTCTGACAGGCTGTTCTCTGTCAGAACATGCAGCCGGAACAATAACAGTAGTGTGAAACTAAGCCTAATACAAAAAAACATCCATGCCCACAATTTTAGACCTTGCGTGAGCGGAGCGAAGTTGCAGATAGAGGAGCAACTAACCGTTGTGCCCCCATCTGCGCCTGAAATACGCCTAATTTAGGCATATTTCAGAATAGTAAATGACCCGTAAGTTTTTTCCATGTACTGAAAAAATGAAGCCACAAGCTAATTAACCCTTGTAAAATGAGCAAAAAAACAAACATTGCTGCAGAGCATTTTTTGAAAAGGGAGAAAGACCCAATGATGAGATATCAGAACACTCCAATACTGCCAAAAAAAGAAAGCTACATTTAAAAGAAAATACCAAGAGACCTACTTAAATTACGGCTTGCAACAGGGGATTCACATGCCCCAAGCCCGCTCTGTATATGTGATAACCGACTATCCAAAGAGGCCATGAAGCCTTTGAAACTGCATCAAAAGACAACCCTTTGAAGTTTTTTTAAAGAAAAAAAGTGAATATGAAGGACAGAAGCAATTATTGAAGACTACCTCATCATCAAATGTGTATGCACTGAGAACATCATTCTGGATAACCGCATTGCCAAGGCTAAGAAGCACTTTACTACAGTATTGATGAAGAGTTGATCCTGCCTGCCGCTCAGGACATTTGCCATGAACTTTTAGGAGAGGCTGCAGTTAAAAAGGTAGCACAGGTTCCTCTTTTGGCTAGCACCATAACTAAACTAATTGATGAAATATCAGAGGGCATTGAGGTACAATTGTTAGAGAGGATTAATGAGTCACCGTAGTACGCAATCCAGGTTGATAAGTCTACTGACATTGACAACAAGGCAATAATGCTTGTTTTTGTGCAATATATTTTTCAGGAGGATGTGAATGAGGATATGTTATATGCATTATTGTTGCCAACCAACACCACAGATGCAGAGCTATTCAAGTTTCTGGATGATTACATAATAGGAAAACTAAACTGGTCATTTTGGGTCCGTGTATGCACAGACACAGCGGCTGCCATGACTGGACGGCTTTCTGGTTTCACTATTGGATCAGCCTGAATGTGAGTCTACCCACTGTGTCATCCATAGAGAAATTCTGGCTAGCTGAAACATGTCATCCGAACTTGACAGCATTTTGAAAGATGTGATTAAAGTAATAAATTATGTCAAAGTACATCCCCTTAACACAAGTTTGTTTGAGCAGCTCTGTGAGGAGATGGACGTGGAGCACAAACGTCTTTTGTTATATACAAAAGTAAGGTGGCTTTCTAAAGGTAGATCTCTGGCCAGAGTTTTTGAGTTACGAGAGCTGGTTTATAGATTTATTTTAGAAAAAGAACGACCACTTGCTGCACATTTCAGAAGTAAAGAATGGGTCTTAAAACTTGCTTACTTGTGTGACATATTCATCGTGCTCAACGAACTCAGTCTGTCACTTCAGGGGACAGTGACAACGACAGTCAAAGCCAAACTGAAATTGTAGGGACTAACTGGAACAATGTCCCCAAAAATAAAAATGCAGCCACAAAATGGGATATTTTTAAAAGCATCCTAAACTCTCATTGTGAGAGGTACATACCTTATGGGAATAAAAGGGTGAGGAACAAATAAAAACAATATGGAAAAACTGAAATGTAGAGCAATAAATGACAAAAAAAGACAGATGAAGGCAGGCAAGCTGGAGACAGAGAGGCTCATTGCCAAAGATAGTAAAACTAACCCCAAAATGTTCTTCAATTATATAAATGGTTAAAAGTTTAAAGCTAAAAATGTTTGCCCTTTACAGAGCGATGAGAGAGGAGTTGTAGAGAGCAATGAGGAAAAAGCAAATCTATTAAATATTTTTTCTCCACAGTATTTAATGTGGCATTTATCATGCACAGAAAGTTAATACAAGCTCCTTACTAATTTATTATTATTACCCATATTGCCTCCTTTGCTGGCTGGATTCATTTTTCCATCACATTATACACTGCTTGTTTCTATGGTTACGACCACCCTGCAATCTATCAGTGGTGGCCGTGCTTGCACAATATAGGAAAAAGTGACCGGCCTCTCTGGTGACCAGGACTGTGGGAGCTCACATAGGATGGTGATTTTTCCTATGCGATGCTGATGGATTACAGGGTGGTTGTAGCCATGGAAACGAGCAGTGTATAATGTCATAGAAAATTAATCCAGCCAGCAAAGGAAGCAATATGAACAAGCACAATACTTTAGTAAGTGGCTTGTATTAACTTTCTCTACATAATAAATATTATTTGCTGAAGTGACACAACCCCTTTAAGCAATGTCATAGACAGTCCCTTATTTCTGATAATTAAGGACTCTATAATGACAGGGAGTGTTCCACAGGATTCGCGCTTGCAAATGTGGTGCAAACCTTCAAAAAAAGAGGCAAAAAACTATAGGCTGCTAAGTCTAACATCTGTCATGGGTAAAAAGTTTGAAGGTTTTCTAAGAGATGCTATCATGGAGTATCTCAATGAAAATAAGCGTATAACACTATATCATGACGGACCGATCCTGTCAAACTAATTTCATCAGGTTCTATCAAGAAGTAAGTCCAAGACTGGACCAGAGTCAATGGATGTCATATATCTTGACTTCTCAATAGCTTTTGATGGTGTGCCACATAAAAGGTTAGTAAATAAAATGAGAATGCTTGGACTGGGAGAAAATGTCTATATGTGGGTAAGTAACTGTCTCAGTGATAGAAAACAGAGGGTGGTTATTACGGTACACACTCAGATTGGGTCACTGTCACTAGTGGAGTACCTCAGGGGTCAGTATTGGGCCCTATTCTCTTCAATATTTTTATTAATTATCTTGTAAAGGTCTTGCACAGTAAAATATTATTTTTTGCACACAGCATAAAATTTAGCAAAGCAAAATTACATGAAAGAAGACAGTATACTGCTACAGAATGATATGGATAGATTAGTGGCAAATGAGGATTAACACTGACAAATGTAAGGTTATGCACATGTGAAGGAATAATGTAAGTCACCCATACATACTAAATGGTAAAACACTGGGTAACACTGACATGGAAAAGGACTTATGAATTTTAGTGAACAGCAAACTTAACTGTAGAAACCAGTGTCAGGGTCAATATCAATAAGATAATGTGTTGCATCAAAAGGGGCAGAGATGCCCGTGATGAGAACATAGTCCTACCACTTTACAAATCACTAGTCAGACCACACATTGGAGTACTGTGTACAGTTCTGGGCTCCTGTGAACAAGGCAGACATGGCAAAGCTGGAGAGGGTTTAGAGGAGGGCAACTAAAGTAATAACTGGAATTGGAGGACTACAGTACCCAAAAAGACTATCAAGAATAGGGTTAGAAAAAAGATGACTGAGGGGAGATCTAATAACTATGTATAAATATATCAGGGGCAGGGCTTTTTTTCTGGCGGAACGCACCGGAACGGCGTTCCGCCACCTTTTGACATTGCAGCCTGCGATGTATCAGCGGGGAGGGACTGGGAGGAGGAGCTGGGGGCCGCTGCGTTCACTGTGCTCCGGCCCCCAGCTCCAGTAGAGACTTATAAAATGTGTAATTAAATGAATAATGATTCCTGCTGCCCCTCAGTAAGATAACTTTCAATATATTGTACTCACAGCCGGCTACTGTTATCGTAATGCAGGCGGCCGGGCAGACGAGCGGCAGCGTCACTGACTGACGTCACGTGCGTGCGCCGCCTACTTTATGAATGAAGCAGGCGGCCCAGGCAGGTGACGTCAGTCAGTGACGCTGCCGCTCGTCTGCCCGGCTGCCTGCATTACGATAACAGTAGCCGGCTGTGAGTACAATGTATTGAAAGTTATCTTACTGAGGGGCAGCAGGAATCATTATTCATTTAATTACACATTTTATAAGTCTCTACTGGAGCGGCAATGGGGGGGTCTGTGGATGACACTGTTATGGGGTGGGGGGGTCTGTGGATGGCACTGTTATGGGGTGGGGGGGTCTGTGGATGGCACTGTTATGGGGTGGGGGGGTCTGTAGATGGCACTGTTAAGGGGGGTCTGTGGATGGCACTGTTATGGGGTGGGGGGTCTGTGGATGGCACTGTTATGGGGTGGGGGGGTCTGTGGATGGCACTGTTATGGGGTGGGGGTTTTGTGGATGGCACTGTTATGGGGTGGGGGGGTCTGTGGATGGCACTGTTATGGGGTGGGGGGGTCTGTGGATGGCACTGTTAAGGGGGGTCTGTGGATGGCACTGTTATGGGGTGGGTGGTCTGTGGATGGCACTGTTATGGGGTGGGGGGGTCTGTGGATGGCACTGTTATGGGGTGGGGGGGGTCTGTGGATGGCACTGTTAAGGAGGGGTGGTCTGTGGATGGCACTGTTATGGGGTGGGGGGTCTGTGGATGGCACTGTTATGGGGTGGGGGGGGTCTGTGGATGGCACTGTTATGGGGTGGGGGGGTCTGTGGATGGCACTGTTAAGGAGGGGGGGTCTGTGGGTGGCACTGTTATGGGGTGGGGGGTCTGTGGATGGCACTGTTATGGGGTGGGTGGGTGTCTGTGGATGGCACTGTTATGGGGTGGGGGGGTCTATGGATGGCACTGTTATGGGGTGGGGGGGTTTGTGGATGGCACTTTTATGGGGTGGGGGGGTCTGTGGATGGCACTGTTATGGGGTGGGGGGGTCTGTGGATGGCACTGTTATGGGGTGGGGGGGTTTGTGGATGGCACTGTTATGGGGTGGCGGGGGTCTGTGGATGGCACTGTTATGGGGTGGGGGGTCTGTGGATGGCACTGTTATAGGATGGGGGATCTGTGGATGCCATCCCCAGATCCTCCACCCCATAACAGTGCCATCCTCAGATCCCCCCATTAACAGATTAACAGTGCCATCCCCAGATCCCCCATTAACAGTGCCATCCCCATCTGGGGGGTTTCTTTGCTGGGCTGGACTTTTAACCCCCCCCCCCCCCCCCAATTTTACTTGCGGTCCTAGGGTTGGGTAGAGGGGGCGGTCCTAGGGGTGGGTAGGGGGCGGTCTTAGGGGAGGGGCGGTCCTAGGGTTGGGTAGGGGCGTGGCCAGGGGAGGGGGGGTGAGTTCCACCACCTTTTCTCTGAGAAAAAAAGCCCTGATCAGGGGTCAGTACAGAGATCTCTCCCATCATCTATTTATCCCCAGGACTGTGACTGTGATGAGGGGACATCCTCTGCGTCTGGAGGAAAGAAGGTTTGTACACAAACATAGAAGAGGATTCTTTACGGTAAGAGCAGTGAGACTATGGAACTCTCTGCCTGAGGAGGTGGTGATGGTGAGCTCACTAAAAGAGTTCAAGAGGGGCCTGGATGCCGTTCTGGAGGGTAATAATATTACAGATTATAGTTATTAGATTTCTGGAGAAGGGTCAATGATGCAGGGAGTTATTCTGACTGCCTGATTGAAGTCAGGAAGGAATATTTTCCCCTAAAATGAAAATTGGTTTCTACCTCACAGGGTTTTTTTGCCTTCCTCTGGATCAATTTGCAGGATAACAGGCTGAACTGGATGGACAGATGTCTTTTTTCAGCCTTATGCCTCATACACACATCAGTGTTCAGTCAGTGATTTCCATCAGTTATTTTGAGCCAAAACTAGGTGCGGCTGTAAACACAGAACAGGTGCACATCTTTTCCTTATGTCTGTGGAGGCTCCAATCCTGGTTTTAGCTCACAATCACTGATAGAAATCACTGACCAAAACACTGATGTGTGAACGAGGCTTTAATTGTTGATGTGCTTGGTTCCACACCTGACTTGAAAAATACAGCATTGTGGCTACTGCCAGGTAGTTAAACAGCCAGGGCCCATTCTGATGTCATTGTCCATTAATGCTGAGGGGTTCCGTTATGACACAGTGTGCTGTCTATGAAAATTTTCATGGGGACTTCCATAATGATTTTGTGAGGCTGCCATGATCATCTGCAGTTGGACATGTCTGTCAATCCAGTGAATTAGTGCTGTTCAGAATGGTTTGGATTGCAACAGTGGAATCCAGCAGAAAGGAAACCTAGTCTCTGTGCACGATTGCTTGCAGCTGCACTGGACCGCTGAGCTGAACCATAAAGGGGTTCTCCAGGAATTAAGAAAATGAAAATACTTAAATATTGCTTTATTATAAATATACTAGACATTAAGCCCGTTAGAATAACGGTGCTAGAACATTAGTGCATAAACATTATTAGAAACAGTCTATATTAAATGGCACTGGCACTGACTGGTGGCTGAGACTGCTGCCACTGACTGGTGGCTTAGACTGCTGGCACTGTGACTGGTGGCTGTGGCTGGTGGCACTGACTGATGGCTGAGATTGCTGGCACTGACTGGTGGTACTGACTGGGGGTGCTGAGACTGCTGGCAGCGACTGGTGGTTGGTGGCACTGACTGATGGCTGAGACTGCTGGCACTTTGACTGGTTGCTGTGGCTAGTAGCACTGACTGATGGCTACGACTACTAGCACTGTGACTGGTTGCTGTGGCTAGTGGCACTAACTGATGGATGAGACTGCTGGCACTGTGACTGGTTCCTGTGGCTGGTGGCACTGACTGATGGCTGAGACAGCTGGCACTGACTGGTGGCTGAGACTGCTGGCACTGTGACTGGTGGTACTGACTGATGGTTGAGATGGCTGGCACTGACTGCTGTCTGAGACTGCTGGCACTGTGGCTGATGGCACTGACTGATAGCCAGTGGCGTACACAGAATCCATGGGGCCCCGATGCGAAACTGATCCATGGGGCCCCCTCCTCGTCGCTGCCCCCCCAACCTGCCACCGCCCCCCCAACCTGCCTCCACCACCCCCTGCCGCGCGCGTGTGTATGTATGTGTATATATTATATACTGTATATCACTATATACAAGAGGATGATATACGTTATAACATCTTCTTGTATATAGTGATATAGTGGACCACGCTGATGATATAACCTGGGTATCTCCTGTATATAATTATATATGTACAGCTGGTATAAGTTATACATCTTGTATATAGTGATATGGACCATGCTGGTATAACTTGGGTATCTCCTGTAAATAAATTATATATATGTACAGCTGTGTGGGGATTCGCTCTGGTAGGCAGATTAGCGGACACAGTACAGAGGTAAAAACAAAGTCTTTGACTTAAACAGTGCAGTGTTTATTCACACAAACAAAAATGACAGTTTGTCATCTTGGTGTTCATTCACAGCATGACAAGTCCACAGAACAAAAAACATTCACTTTATCAAAGGTTTTCTCAGCAGAAGTACACAACAGGCTTTAGAGCCTGCTTCCCAGCAATGCGGCTCTCAGCCCTTTAGTACGGCACACATCATGCAGATCTCAAACCACAGAGACTCCACAGATCCACTGTGAAATGGAGGATAATCCACACAGCTGAGACTGCTGGCTGTGTTTTTATATCCCAGACCAGAACCCGGCCTGGAACGTGGGGAACAGCCACCTACCCTGCACTTTGGCTGCTCCCAGTAAGAGCCGGCTCTTACCTCAACGAGGCCAGGAACCTCGGTGGCACATATCTTCCGTTAACTACGGACCCTTGCGCCTTCCTACATACCTCCCCCCTTTGTTCAACCCTGAGAGGGTGAACACTTGCCAGACAGTGTACGCGGGACAGGGCATCCGCGTTTCCCTGTAACCTGCCTGCCCTATGTTCCACGGAAAACTTAAAGTTTTGCAAAGACAAGAACCACCTGGTGACCTGAGCATTCCTCTCTTTGGCTTGGCTCACCCACATTTAGCGGGGTTGTCTCCCCCTCTTCCACCGAAGTGGCGGTCACCCCTACCGCTGGCCCTTCGGACTCAGGTTCCCAGGGTTCTGGTCTCCCCCCTAAGCCGGGCCACTCTGCTAGGGTTACGTCTGTCTCCCGGGTACCGGTAACTTTCGTATCCGACCATAGTGCTGGTAAACCGGGTGTCACGGATGGTGTTGCAGAAAACTAGAAGTCACAAATAAAGATCCGACTGACTTGATCCCAAACTAAGGAACATATGGGTGAGCCCTATAAAAGCCCTAGAGCTCTCCCTGACTGCTCAGCCCATGCAAAGATCTTTATGATAGAAAATTGCATGCCCTCGTACCTAGACTGAGTGACACCTGAAAACCCTATAGTAGTGAGGGGACACGACCACCGGCTCCCTGCACTCAATACGGAGGGAGTCAGGGTCACCTAGAATCAAGCCAACAGGAAAACACAAATAAAGGAATAGACTTATCTGAGGAACCAGCAGTTGCAGCATCTAGCAGTGAGCACAATCCAGCAAGTAGTATAAACCGCAAAGTGAGGCAGTATGGGAGGCAATCACTGCTAATAGATGACAGCTAGGAGAGGGAGAAGAGATGACAAAATGAAACCAAAACAAAAGAACATCATGCAAGAGGTACTGGAGAACGTCTGTCAGAACTTCTCAGAGATCTGGCGATGACAGTACCCCTCCCTCTACGAGTGGACTCCGGACACTCAGAGCCCACCTTCTCAGGATGGGACCTATGGAAAGCCCTAATAAGACGAGTGGCCTTAATGTCTGCCACTGGAACCCACATCCTCTCCTCAGGACCATAACCCTCCCAATGAACGAGGTACTGGAGAGAACCGCGGATAATACGAGAATCCACAATCCTAGAGACCTGAAATTCAAGATTACCATCAACCACAATCGGAGGAGGAGGCAAAGAGGAGGGTACAGTGAGTTGGACATAAGGTTTTAATAGGGACTTGTAAAAAACATTATGGATCTTCCAAGTCTGAGGAAGATCAAGACGGGATTGATGACGGACAAGATCTTGTAAGGCCCAATAAACTTAGGACCCAACTTCCAGGAGGGAATCTTCAATTTGATATTCTTAGTAGACAACCACACCAGATCACCCACATTCAGGTCCGGACCAGGCACACGTCTCTTATCCGCCACATGCTTATATCTCTCACTCATGCTCTTTAGATTACCCTGAATCTTTTGCCAAATAGATGACAAAGACGAGGAAAATCTCTGCTCATCAGGTAAACCAGAAGACCCCTCTCCAGAGAATGTCCCAAACTGCGGATGAAAGCCATATGCACCAAAAAATGGTGACTTATCAGAGGACTCCTGGAGACGGTTATTTAAAGCAAACTCAGCAAGGGACAAAAAAGAACACCAATCCTCCTGATTCTCTGTCACAAAACAGCGCAGATATGTCTCCAGATTCTGATTGACGCGCTCCGTATGGCCATTCGACTGCGGGTGAAAAGCAGAAGAGAACGACAAGCGAACCCCCAAACGAGAACAGAAAGCCTTCCAGAATCTGGAAACAAACTGTGTGCCCCTATCAGAGACTATGTCTGAAGGAATGCCATGCAATTTGACAATGTGATCAACAAATGCTTGCGCCAGCGTTTTAGCATTGGGTAACCCAGGAAAGGGAATGAAATGCGCCATTTTGCTAAAACGGTCCACTACCACCAGAATCACAGTCTTCCCCGAGGAACGAGGCAGGTCCGTAATGAAGTCCATGGACAGATGCGTCCAAGGACGGGAAGGAATGGGTAACGGGAGGAGAGAACCCGATGGCCGTGAATGAGGGACCTTGGCACGAGCGCAGGTCTCGCAGGCTGCCATAAAACCCTCAACCGTCTTACGAAGAGCCGGCCACCAGAATCTCCGAGCAATAAGATCCACTGTGGCTCTACCCCCCCCGGGTGCCCAGCAAGGACAGTATCGTGGTGCTCCTTAAAAACCTTGTGTCGTAAAGCGAGAGGCACAAACAACCTCCCAGGAGGACAAAGATCAGGAGCCTCTGCCTGGGCTGCCTGAACCTCTGCCTCCAAATCAGGGTAAAGAGCAGAGACGACCACCCCTTCAGCCAAAATGGGACCCGGGTCTTCAAAGTTCCCCCCTCCCGGAAAACAATGTGACAGGGCATTAGCCTTCACATTTTTAACCCCAGGGCGGAACGTGACAACAAAATTAAACCTAGAAAAGAATAAAGACCATCTGGCCTGTCTCGGGTTCAGACGCTTGGCTGACTCCAAGTAGGCCAGATTCTTATGGTCGGTAAACACGTTAATAGGGTGTCTGGCTCCCTCTAGCCAATGGCTCCATTCCTTAAAAGCTAATTTGATGGCCAGCAACTCCCTATCTCCCACATCGTAATTTCTCTCTGCGGAGGAGAGCTTCTTTGAGAAAAAGGCACACGGTCGCCATTTGGCAGGAGAGGGACACTGAGACAAGACCGCACCCACACCCACCTCAGAAGCGTCCACCTCAACAATGATAGGCAGAGAGACATCAGGTTGTACCAAGATGGGAGCGGAAGTAAAACTCTCTTTGATACTAGAAAAGGCCTTACGTGCATCTACCGACCGGGAGGAAAAATCTACCCCCTTTTTAGTCATATCAGTGAGGGGCTTAACCACAGAAGAATAATTCAAAATGAACTTCCTGTAATAATTGGCAAAACCCAAAAAACGCATCAGCGCCTTCTGATTCTCAGGAAGCTCCCAATCAAGCACAGCGCAGACCTTTTTCAGGGTCCATGAGAAAACCAGAAGTGGAGAGAAGAAAACCCAGAAATTGAATTTCTGGAACCGCAAACACACATTTTTCCAGTTTAGCATATAATTTATTCTCCCGCAGAATGAGCAAGACCTGACGTAGGTGGTCCCTATGAGTTTTGAAATCAGGAGAAAAAAATCAAAATGTCATCTAGATACACTAGTACAAATTTCCACATTAAATGATAAAAAATGCTGTTCACAAAATGTTGGAAGACGGCTGGAGCATTCATCAAACCAAAAGGCATAACCAAATTCTCGAAATGGCCCTCAGGGGTATTGAAGGCCGTCTTCCATTCGTCCCCTTCCCTGACCCTGACCAGGTTGTATGCCCCTCTTAAATCCAACTTAGAAAAAACTTTAGCCCCAACAATCTGGTTAAACAGGTCCGGGATCAGAGGAAGCGGATAAGGGTCACGAATTGTGATACTGTTCAGCTCCCTGAAATTCAGACATGGTCTTAAAGAAGCATCTTTTTTCTTAACAAAAAAAAACCAGCGGCAACAGGTGACTTCGAGGGTCGGATGTGTCCCTTTCTCAGGCTCTCAGAGATATAAGTACGCATAGCGACCCTTTCAGGTTGGGAGAGATTGTATAAACGAGATTTAGGCAGCTTGGCGCCTGGAATGAGATTAATAGGGCAATCGTACTCCCGGTGAGGGGACAGCTTCTGGACACCACTCTCTGAAAACACATCCGAAAATTCAGAGAGAAAAGATGGTACAGTCTTAGTAGAAACCTCTGAAAAAGACGCCGAGAGGCAATTCTCTCTGCAAAAGTCACTCCAACCATTTATTTGCCTCGCTTGCCAATCAATGGTGGGGTTATGTTTAGTGAGCCAGGGTAGCCCCAACACTAGAGGAGTAGGTAATCCGCTTAGGACGAAACATGACACATCCTCAACATGAGCATCAGCCACAGTCAAACGGATATTGTGAACTATGCCCTTTAACGATTTTTGAGAAAGTGGAGAGGAATCGATAGCAAAAACAGGTATATCCTTTCCCAGAGTGCATACCTGGAAACCATGTGTTATAGCAAATTGATTATCAATGAGATTGACAGCTGCTCCACTATCTACAAAAATCTCACAAACAATGTTCTTGCTCTCTAGCGCCACCCTGGCAGGTAGGACAAAACGGGAACTACAAGCAAACGGAAAACCTTCAAATTCCGCATCAACCTTGCCAATAGCAACAGATGGAATGTCTTTAGAGGACTTTTATCTTTTTGTTTCTATATTACCCTCAAAAAACTCCCTGAATCTCCTAGAGGGGCAAACATTTGCCAAATGATTTATACCTCCACAACAGAAACAAACCCTCCTCTGAGAGCTGAATCCTTTATTATTAGAGGCAAGCAAACCCAGCTGCATGGGCTGCGGCTCAGAGGGGATTGAGAGAGACTGAGGCCCCTGCGCACTGAATGAGACCGCGCCACTGTCCTTGGACTAAATATGACAGGAAGGAGTGATCTCTCCTCTCTCTCTAAGACGCCTGTCAATACGAACAGCCCGAGACATGGCAGACTCCAAGGAGGCAGGTCTCTCATGAAAGGCAAATGCGTCTTTCAATCCCTCCGAAAGACCATGCCAAAATTGACTTCGGAGTGCAGCATCATTCCAACCAGAATCAGCTGCCCATCTCCGAAATTCTGAACAGTATATCTCTGCGGACTGTTTACCCTGGCATAAAAGACGCAGTTTAGATTCAGCCAGAGCAATACGATCCGGATGATCATATATCTGACCCAGGGCTACAAAAAATTCATCCACCGGTAGCGAAAAGGCCCAAGACTGAGCGTTATCCCTGAGCAGCGAGTTGATGATCCCCACCCTCTGCTCCTCCTCACCAGAGGAATGGGGAAGTAGGCGAAAATGGAGTTTGCAAGCCTCTCTAAAACGAACAAAATTCTCACTACCCCCGGAGAACGTATCCGGAAGCGAGATCTTATGCTCAGAAAAAACTCCATGAACGCAAGCAGAATCGGTCACCTGAAACTGAGAGACAGTTTTACGGAGATCTGCTACCTCCAGTGAAAGACCCTGCATGCGGTCAATCAAGGCTGAAACCGGATCCATGCTTAAGACGGTTTTGGCGGTTTAGAATGTCACGGATGGTGTTTCAGAAAACTAGAAGTCACAAATAAAGATCCGACTGACTTGATCCCAAACTAAGGAACATATGGGTGAGCCCTATAAAAGCCCTAGAGCTCTCCCTGACTGCTCAACCCATGCAAAGATCTTTATGATAGAAAATTGCATGCCCTTGTACCTAGACTGAGTGACACCTGAAAACCCTATAATAGTGAGGGGACACGACCACCCGCTCCCTGCACTCAATACGGAGGGAGTCAGGGTCACCTAGAATCAAGCCAACAGGAAAACACTAATAAAGGAATAGACTTATCTGAGGAACCAGCAGTTGCAGCATCTAGCAGTGAGCACAATCCAGGAAGTATATACAGTCGTGGCCAAAAGTTTTGAGAATGACACAAATATTAGTTTTCACAATGTTTGCTGCTAAACTGCTTTTAGATCTTTGTTTCAGTTGTTTCTGTGATGTAGTGAAATATAATTACATGCACTTCATACGTTTCAAAGGCTTTTATCGACAATTACATGACATTTATGCAAAGAGTCAGTATTTGCAGTGTTGGCTCTTCTTTTTCAGGACCTCTGCAATTCGACTGGGCATGCTCTCAATCAACTTCTGGGCCAATTCCTGACTGATAGCAACCCATTCTTTCATAATCACTTCTTGGAGTTTGTCAGAATTAGTGGGTTTTTGTTTGTCCACCCGCCTCTTGAGGATTGACGACAAGTTCTCAATGGGATTAAGATCTGGGGAGTTTCCAGGCCATGGACCCAAAATGTCAACGTTTTGGTCCCCGAGCCACTTAGTTATCACTTTTGCCTTATGGCACGGGGCTCCATCGTGCTGGAAAATGCATGGTTCTTCACCAAACTGTTGTTGGATTGTTGGAAGAAGTTGCTGTTGGAGGGTGTTTTGGTACCATTCTTTATTCATGGCTGTGTTTTTGGGCAAAATTGTGAGTGAGCCCACTCCCTTGGATGAAAAGCAACCCCACACATGAATGGTCTCGGGATGCTTTACTGTTGGCATGACAAAGGACTGATGGTAGCGCTCACCTTTTCTTCTCCGGACAAGCCTTTTTCCAGATGCTCCAAACAATCGGAAAGAGGCTTCATCGGAGAATATGACTTTGCCCCAGTCCTCAGCAGTCCATTCACCATACTTTCTGCAGAAGATCAATCTGTCCCTGATGTTTTTTTTGGAGAGAAGTGGCTTCTTTGCTGCCCTTCTTGACACCAGGCCATCTTCCAAAAGTCTTCGCCTCGCTGTGCGTGCAGATGCGCTCACACCTGCCTGCTGCCATTCCTGAGCAAGCTCTGCACTGGTGGCACTCCGATCCCGCAGCTGAATCCTCTTTAGGAGACGATCCTGGCGCTTGCTGGACTTTCTTGGACGCCCTGAAGCCTTTTTAACAAGAATTGAACCTCTTTCCTTGAAGTTCTTGATGATCCTATAAATTGTTGATTGAGGTGCAATCTTAGTAGCCACAATATCCTTGCCTGTGAAGCCATTTTTATGCAGCGCAATGATGGCTGCACGCGTTTCTTTGCAGATCACCATGGTTAACAATGGAAGAACAATGATTTCAAGCATCACCCTCCTTTTTTTTTTAATCACGAAGTTTTTATTGATTATCTCCAAAAAGTAAAGTTACAATATCACATACAGGGCGTAACAGCGTCTAAACAATAGTTATACAATAGGCAAATTATTATCAGCTATCGTTCAAGTAACAATACAGGCGTCAATTACACCGCAGAAGAGCAATCACCCTCCTTTTAACATGTCAAGTCTGCCATTTTAACCCAATCAGCCTGACATAATGATCACCAGCCTTGTGCTCGTCAACATTCTCACCTGAGTTAACAAGACGATTACTGAAATCATCTCAGCAGGTCCTTTAATGACAGCAATGAAATGCAGTGGAAAGGTTTTTTTGGGATTAAGTTAATTTTCATGGCAAAGAAGGACTATGCAATTCATCTGATCACTCTTCATAACATTCTGGATCATATGCAAATTGCTATTATAAAAACTTAAGCAGCAACTTTTCCAATTTCCAATATTTATGTAATTCTCAAAACTTTTGGCCACGACTGTATAAACCGCAAAGTGAGTCAGTATGGGAGGGGATATAAAGGGTCACTGCTAATAGATGACAGCTGGGAGAGGGAGAAGAGATGACAAAAAGAAACCAAAACAAAAGAACATCATGCAAGAGATACTGAAGAACGTCTGTCAGAACTTCTCAGAGATCTGGCGGTGACACCGGGGTAGTCTCTCCCAATTATGAGTTCAGACTGCAATTTTGTGGCGACGGCCACCTCATGAGTCCACCTGCCGGCCACCGTTGATAGAGAGACCAGGGCGGTGGGATAGTTCTTTAAGTCACCATGAATACACACTACACCAACCTTTCAGCCCGTATACTCAGCGGGCCGTACCAAGGCAGCTCTTACCAGGGACACCAGGCTCCCTAAATCCAGCAGAGCCACCGCCATAATGTCCCCCACTTCCATCTGGCACAGGTGGGTATTGTCTATAGGAGTTTCCTGTGGCACACAACTTCCTGGCATAAAATGAGTGGCGGTAGCCATAGTTGGTGTCCATGGGTTCACCCCGATGGGGACAGTCGGCCCTTATGTGTCCACTGGGGCTTGGTCTACATGGGGTACGTCCCAGGCGGGTTTGGCTGGCACCGGCCGCCGGGTCTGGGGTGGAGATTTCCGGGGTTTGACTGGCCCCCTCGCAAAAAAAAAAAACCCTGTAGATTTCTGGTGCCCTCGTAACGCTCCACCAGGTCAACCATCTCCAAGGCATTACCCAGTGACACCTGGCCGATCCAGTGCTGGAGGGGTACGGCAAAGCCCTCCAGAACACATCCGCCAAGAGATGGTCCAGCATAGCAGTGGGGGTCAGTACGTCAGGCTGCAGCCATTTTTGCAAACAGTGTAACAGGTCAGAATACTGCCGTCTGGCGGGTTCAGCCAGGTAAAATTCCCACTGATGCACTCGCTGGGCCCGGACCAACACTTTCACCCCCAGTCTCGCCAGGATCTCACCTTTTACGGTCAGGTAGTCGCCCGCTTGATCATCGGGGAGATCAAACAAAACTTGCTGGGGTCCAGATGCCAGGAATGGAGCGACGACCTCAGCCCACTGGTCTCGGGGTAACTTTTCCCTCACGGCCACATTTTTGAACACCGCCAGATAGGTCTCGACATCATCCGAGGGGGTCATATTAGGGATCGCCGCACGGACAGCTTTCCGGGCATCGTGGACATTCAAGGATGCTTCTGGTCGCTTGCAAGGCCATCACATGTTGCAATAGCAGCTGTTTAGTTTCCTGCTGCTGCTTGTTAGCCTCCCGCTGCTGCAAGTTAGCCTCTACGAGGGCCTTCACGACCGCATCTATTTTGTCAAGGGACACGGGTCGTAACCTTGCCGGCTTAATGTAGGACATGCACTTGTGCCAGGGAAAACAAAAACTTTTCAGCCTTCAGGCCTGCCTCACTATATTTGCCCGCATCCGACACCAAATGTGGGGATTCGCTCTGGTAGGCAGATTAGCGGACGCAGTACAGAGTCAAAAACAAAGTCTTTGACTTAAACAGTGCAGTGTTTATTCACACATAAACAAAAATGACAGTTTGTCGTCTTGGTGTTCATTCACAACATGGCAAGTCCACAGGACAAAAAACATTCAACTTGTCAGAGGTTTTCTCAGCAGCAGTCCACAACAGGCTTTAGGGCCTGCTTCTCAGCCCTTTAGTACAGCACACATCATGCAGCTCTCAAACCACAGCGACTCCACAGATCCACTGTGAAATGGAGGATAATCCACACAGCTGAGATTGCTGGCTGGGTTTTTATATCCCAGACCAAAACCTGGCCTGAAACATGGGGAACAGCCACCCACCATGCACTTTGGCTGCTCTTACTGGAGAGCCGGCCCGGATCGGATTGGCTTTACAGCCACACTAAATAACCAATAGTGTCAGTGAGCACTAGCTGCCGCTGACACTTAAAATTACCGACTCTTACCTCACCGAGGCCAGGATCCTCGGTGACACATATCTTCTGTCAATGACGAACCCTTGCGCCTTCCTACAAGCTGGTATAAGTTATACATCTTCTTGTATATAGTGATATGGACCATGCTGGTATAACCTAGGTATCTCCTTATATGATTATATATGTACAGCTGGTATAAGTTGTACATCTTAATATACCAGAAGATGGTAACTTATACCAGGCCAGCTCACATATAATAATATGTGTAAAGGCCGATTCATTAGCCTGCATTTGTGGGAGGGGCACCGCTGCCTTTATGTTCGGCCGGTGCCCCTCCCACCTTGCACGTCGTTCTGTGTTTGTACCTGGAGGAAGAGCGGCGTGTTCCGAGAGCGGCATGTCCTGCGAGCGGTGTGTCCTGAGGGTGAAGAGCGGCGTGTCCGGTGAGCGGTGTGTGAGGAGTAGCGGTGCCTCGTGGTCTGCAGCGTTTCCTGCTGGTAAGTAACTGCTACGTCCCGCAGCCAGCGCATTGAAGTCTGGCCGGCGGTGGGACGGCCCCCTAGGTGAGGGGAGGCACCCCCGCACCGGAGCGGTCTGCCAGGGAGCAACGCAAGCTCCCCACGCGGCACGACACGTCAGGGTGCAGAGGGCAGCGTGTCCCCGATCAGCTGTTTGTTTTAAAGTCTGACACGGGCCACCGTGCTATCAGATTTGTTTTGTTCTGGGGTTATGAAAAAGTTAGGGTTTTCACTTGCTTCACTGCAGTTGCCAGTACTGGCAGAGGCTGTGCAGGGTGCATGTAGAGCCCTGTTTCAGGGTTAGTTAGTAGTAGTTGAGGGTGCCAGTCTTTGTGGGGTGATAGCAGGAGAGTAGAATGTGCAGTAATTGTCCATTGTATAACCGGGTCCAGGAAGTCTAGGGGGTTAACACGGAGGAGTGTAGGGTAGGGGGGGGGGGTTTGGGAGAGTGTTTTGCAGTTTCTGGCTGAGGTTTATTTTTCACTTGTGGGGTTCCGTTAGCGCCTTATCTCCTGGGTTTTCCCCGTTAGGGAGGCAGGTCATAGTCGCAGCTGTCGTTTTACTTCCCTCAGGCAGTAGGCGGGGTTAGTGGGTACGGCTCACTGGCTGTAATTTGGGTGGTTACGGTCACAGGTCTGGTTCATGAAGGTTTTTAGTTTTTTTTAAAGAAAAAAAAAATGTGAGGCAAACAGTTAATGGTTTAAGTTACGTCCTCTCCTTCAATTCTACTTACTAGTTATTTGCTCACCCTCCTCTTACCGTTGTTTGTGGTTTTTCATCCCGCCGCAGTGTGTTATCCAGTGTTGACGGCATGATTGTTTGCTTCTAGGTTCCAGCGTTTCTCTCAAGTTACGTCCAGGATCTTGGTTTACCTGCCAGGTAGTAGGGGTACACGTCGGGGGGAGGATAGAGGTTGCAAGTGTAGCTCATGTCTCATTCGCTATCCGTTGTTTTGTGTTGTGTTGTCTCTACAGCTGTTATGTCGCATGCTTCGGATATCGTCAAGGCTTCCGTGGATGAGGATGTTGTGGGAATGTCTGAAGGGGGCAGTATTCCGTCCCTTTGTGCATGGACTATCCCTAGGCTTATTTCGGAACTGACTAAGAGGGGTATCCCTCTCCCGGCTTCCGCCAGGAAGGCTGAGTTGTACCGGCTGTTGAAAGGTTCAGTGGCTCCAGAGGTTCAGTCAAGACAATGTCTCCATGACCACGGTGCAAACGTCAGTCACCCAGTTACACGTCATGTTGAATAGCTTAACATCGGCTGTTACTAGTATCCAAGCTAGGTTGGAGACGGTCGAGTCTCGCGGTTTGGTCATCCCTGTCTCATCTCCAGACTTACCCGTTGCCTCTACATCCGCGGCAGGTGGCTGTCGTCCAACACAGGCTGCTCCCAATGTCTTTCCTGCGCATTTTTGTCCCGGCTAACATCAGGAAAGAATATCCTAGAGGGTAGGGATGTTAACCTTGCCTCTTTGCTGGTTGCCACCAGGGACTTGTCTGATAATAAGGTCATTGCCTGCGGTGAGGTCTCTATGGTGCTGAAATGCCGCGACCACAGGCTCAATCGCAAGTTGACGATCCCCGAATTTGTCATGGCGTTCAGTCTGTTCAGAGATGTAATATGTTCTGTTAGGCCTGATAGGAGGGAGGAGCTTGATTTGTACCTTTTCCGAGTCACAGAGTTAGGGTATAAGTATGGCGGCTGTTCGATTTATGATTATCATTGTTGCTTTTCCGCCAAGGCAGCAGCGACTTTATGTCGGGTATATAAAGCAATTGCTTTATATAAAGATTTTAAAAAAATTGACGGATCAAAAGAAAAATTATGCAAACGATATTGATCCGGGAGATGGACATAATCATCTCAAAAAGAGTTCGATCAAGAACCTGATTATTTTGTGCAATCAGTAAAACAGGGTACAAGCGTCTATGCAAAAATATAAATATATAAATTGTTTATTATACAATAGTTTAAAATACAATCAAAAATGAATCAACATACATTTCAATAATATACAATGATATGCAGTACCCAGAATTCACCACTATATGATGCCAACAAAACAATACTCAACCAACACAAGATATTATGCAATACAGCTTTAAATTTGTGAGAGATATATTTAATCTGTGGATTATGCGGAAAACTCAATCAAGAAGATGACAGATACGAGCCCTTGCTCCGCCCAAAAAAGAATGATGACCAATCTCAGATATGGGGTAGTATTGCAACAAAACGTATAAATTATTGGCTTGATATCAAACTAGGGAGTAATAAGATTCCCGACAGAGAGTTTCTCCAATATTATCCCCTTTATTCAGTTATATGCATCGTAACTGAAATCAGAGACAATACTGATGTAGCTACTAACGTTACACATCCGCAAATGAGCGGGTATCTGGCTAATTATCAAGCCAATTAATTTAGATCAATACTACATAAAACAAAAATATACATTACCCAAGGGTCAAGTGATGTGCAGAGTCTTGGGGCAGCCAGCTCTCAAGAGTTTTTCCCGATAATCCAAATGATTTTCCAGAGATCTATAATCCAAATGTTTCTTTGTTTGTTTTTTTTTTTTCTCTCCTTTCTTTTTTTCTCCTGGTAACTGGTTTCTTAACCCAAAACTTATCAGATGAACACGACCTCCAAGTCTGGAACTTTCCAATCATTGTTGAGTGGGCGTGGGCATTGATAAGGAATGTGACATCATAATACCACCCAGAATGCACTTTTGCTACTGATGTAGTATTAACTGCTCATATCTAGGTGGCACTGTTGTATAAACAATAGGCATCATACCATTAAGGGTTAACTCATACATGCCTGATATTTTCACTACTACACCTCTGACGTCTAGAGGCCTTGTCTCAGGACTGAGGGACAAACTTTGATACATGAATGTATACTTTGAGGAACATCTAGACAATTCTCACACTGTGAAATTCATGTTCAGATATGAAAAACAATGAAGCCTCAGAATCTGCAGGTGCGGTGTATCTTCTAACTTTCTAAATGTATAATATATTGTTACAATAGCACTAGCTTTTGAACAGCACAGTAATCTTCTCATGGACTTACTTTGGCCTACATGAATATCCATACAAAACAGTGAATATAAATCAACATTGCTCTTAAAGGCAATGAATACCCATTATAACTAAAATAAGTAGATATAACTGTTTACACTTATGAAAGGCACAACAAATCCCCTTCATTACAATGTAATCCAATAGAGAAGTTGGACTACATTGGAATGTCACAAAGGGCTTTTCATTCGGATTCTCAGAGACATTATGTTCTTGTTTAAACTGTTTGTGACTCTCATGAAGATTTATTGAATGAGTCAATAATTTTAAGTGTAAGTCGGTGGTAACGACAGTATCTCTACAACGGAATATAAGTCCGATAAATGTTTTTTCTGATTCTCCATCTCTGCATGAATATTCATTAGGTTCCTTTTTAGTGAACCAATCTCAAGTTCCAATGTCTTAATAGAGATGGAATTAACAGCTGATACACCGGTGGCAATGACAGTGCCCACTACGTCAAAGATTAGGGCGGCTGTAATCGCAGAAACAAACTGCTTTGGTCGTCGACTTGTTCAAAACTGTCCTCTAGTCATGGTTTTCCTTGTCTGTTCCAGGATCTGTGTAATCCTTTCTTGGGAATAGACCAATGTGTATTTGATACCAAATCTTTATCTCCAGAGAGGAAATCTCGGAAATGTTGAACTGTCTTTCGACGAAGACACGTGGATCCAAACTGACGTAGATCTTTTGGGATAAAATCCTCTTATTCGTTAAGAGGAATCCTGTGGTATCCTGTAGCATGATCCCAGATGAAGGGCCTGGTACAGCAATCGGCTCGGCCTGGAACTCCTTCCCCAAGATCAGAATGATGTAGACAACGGCAACAACACTCGATGCCATCTTGCGCCTGAAATATATTGTATGACAAATATAAGTATATACATCTTCCACTTTTTATCACTCCTGCAAGAAAAGAGTTAATACGACCATACATCTTTGATTTGGCATCGTTTCTTTTCTTGGACAGAGCAAGTTCTCGATATAAAAGTGAGTTAAGAGATAATTAGTTACAGAGGAAAATACATGAGGATAGGTTAGTACATTTGTATGTTCATACTATACCAATCCTGGGTTTCCGTCTTTAGCTGGAACCTTGATATCTCTTTACTCTTCATCATCCGGCAATCCTTCCATTTGGCGAAGTTGTGACCTAGGATGACAAACGCGTAATTGATTAATATGCACCCATTTCTCTATAAATTCATCCCCCTTAGGAATTTTGATCTTGTAGACCATAGTGACAATTTGTCAATGACGACATAGGGTCCCTTCCAGGAAGGCAGGAACTTCTTTTCCTTCACCTGATCCCGGGCGAAGTTATAGAGATAACCTGATCGGAAATTTGGCGCTTACGGCTGCTTTCTCCAGATTCTTCTGGGCAATGCAAAAGCATGTTGAAGGTGCTTACGTAGATTCTCTATGTATTGATGGGCTGTGAAGCATTTATCAAATTTTGGTCTGTTGTCCGGTAGAGTAAATGCTGGGGTAACTCCATCTTCCTTCCTGTGATCATTTCGAAGGAGAAAGTTTGATTGCTGTGCTTGGAGTGGCTCTGTGGCCATGAGAACCAGAGGGCAACTTTACATCCCAGTCCTTACCGGAATCATTGACAAATTTCTTTAGAATGTTGACAATTGTTTGGTTGTAGCGTTCCACTCACCACTAGATGCTGGCCGGTAAGCTATATGTAGCTTCCTTTTTACTCCCAGTATCTCCCACGTTTTGGTCATCCACCTCACTAGTGAAATGACTTCCGCGATCGGACTCTATGCGTTGAGGAAGACCGAACCTGGAAAACACATGGTTAATGAGTAGAGATGCACACACACTTGAACTGCAAGTCTTGCAAGGCAAACATTCTACCCATTTTGTGAATAAGACAAGTCACGGTTAACATATATCTGTTGCCTTTTGATGAAGTTGTTACTGGTCCAATAAAGTCAATCTGGATGTCTGACCATGGCATGGACATCCCCCTTTTCATCAGCGGTGCCGATGAGTGGGTGCTTGCGGCTGAATTGAGGGCATATTAAACATCCTTGACAATATGTGCGAACGTCTTGCAACATATGAGGCCAATAAGCGTAATCCCGTAGTAATTCATACGTTAACTTCTCACCTCGATGACCAGCCATTGGGGCGTCATGGGCGGTGTGTAACATCAAACCTCGTATGCTGTGGGTACCACCCATTGTGAGATACCATTCTTCGAGGTTCTTACCAACAATCCATCCTGTACCGAGAATTGGGACTTACCCTTCATCAAAATTCGTAACTCTTCTTTGCCTGCACAGTCTTCCATAGTTACGGGACAATTCTGCGGATCTTCAATGTGTTTGTAAAACATACCAATGATCTAGATCCCCCTTTTGACTCGCGATTAGATCCTCACTAGGGGGAATCTTGGCTCCATTGTGCCACATTGGCTTCGGTTTCCTTTTGGGCCTGTCTTCTTGTCATTGCATCCACTTGGATAGTTCCCATGAGGTCATCAACGTTCAAGACTTCTCCATTAATGGCTGCTTGTTTAGCGAGGGAATCTGCCAAATCATTCCCCTCTTTATCTATACCTGGAGATTTTGAGTGACCTCTTACCTTTTTCCAGTAGATGGTGGGACCATGGGTGGTAACCATGTCGTCGATCTTACAAAACATTTTACCCTGCTTGACAGGCTTATTGTTACTTCTTGCCATATTGGACCTTTTCCATCCAGGGAAGTACTCCATGAAGCTACTGCGAACATAATTAGAATCTGTGATTATAACAAACTCTTTAAGACCAGAATCAATAGCCATTTGTACAGCTTTATACACAGCGGTGAGCTCCGCGAACTGGCTACTTTTGGAACCAATTTTATATCCAACGGACATGTCTGGGAATGTGTTATCCCATACGATTCCGATACCTGCAACCAATTTGCGTTCAGTTTCTACATTGGTTTGGAAAGAACAGCCATCAACATATGCACATGGTAAGGATTTGCAGTATTCTTCTTCATAAGACTTGTATGGAGATGAATATTGTTCTTCCAGGAAATCATTTTGTGGCGATTCACCTTTATGTCCTGAATTGGAACAATCATGCAGTTTGGCTAATCCTTGAGCAACTGGATTCTTATTATTTTGTTTATACCTGATTTCCAATGGCCATCCCATTAAGGACATCATCCAGGCGGTTATCCTGCTGTTTGATAAATTCCCATCCTTAATTCTATCACTCTGCAAATATTGCAGGGGTTGGTGTGCAGTTTCCACAATGATCTTTTCGCCCTGGATAAAGCTCCTGAAATATTGCAAAGCCCACACAGTTGACAGTAATGCTTTTTCACAGTCATTGAACTTTACCTCAACCGGTGACAAGGACTTGCTGGCATAGGCGATGATCTTGTTTAGGTTGTCCTGTTTTTGGAAAAGGACTGCACTCATGCTTTTGTCGGTGAAGCCTGTTTCAACGTAAAAGGGTTTTCCACCTTCTGGATAGGCAAGGCATGGGGCCTGGATAAGTCTGGTTTTGAGCTCCTTCCCAGCTTGCTCATGACGCTCACTCCATTCCCATTTTACTCCTTTCTTCAGCAACTGCAAAAGAGGTTTTGTCATCTCGGCATAGTTATCTATAAACTTACGTGAATAGTTCATCATGCCCAGGAAGGATCTCAAATCCTTGGTATTTGTAGGTGACTTTGTGTTGATCACTGCTTCCACTTTCTTCTTCTGTGGGTTAATTCCATCGGCAGTGATTTCGTGACCTAAAAAATTGACTTTGGTACGACACCATTGAGCCTTCTGTAAAGAAAGTTTTACACCAGCGTTTCTCAGCTGGGTTAGTACATGCCTCAGTTCCGCAATATGCTCCTCAAAAGTTGTGCTTTTGATTAGGATGTCATCCACATAGGATAAGGTACCTCGTTCAGTGGCATCAGGCATTGCCTTATGCATGAACACAGCAAACTCATGACCCGCATTTATGCACCCGAAAGGTAATCGGGTCCATGCATATTGTTGCTTTCCAAACGTAAAGGCCAGTTTGTATTGATCCCTCTCCCTTTAATTGTCCAATATCCTTGCGCACAATCCAGAGCAGTGAAAATTTTGGATCCCTGTATTTGCGCCAAACTCTGGTCAATATACGGCACGGGCCATCCGGACATGTATACACGTTTGTTTAACTGCCTTAGGTCCGAACAGAGACGGAATTGACCATTGGGTTTGAGAATCCCTAGCACAGGATGGTTGAACGAGCTGTGCACTGGACGGATGATCCCCCGCTTCTCCAAGTTTTTGACGATTTCCGATAGCAACTCATATGCCGCCAGCAGAAGTCGGTACTGTTTAACATATACAGGGGGTGCATTGGGATCCGTTTGAATTCTTGCAACGTGTAGGTCAGTTTCCCCACAGTCGTAAGAATCCTTAGCAAACATGTCCTGGAATTCGGCGAAGAGCCCCTTTAGCTGTTGACTCTCCGACTCCTCAGAACATGTGTCAGCCACAGAGATTTGCTCTTCCACTCGTTCCTGAAATTCTGGAAAGATTTCAGGTTGACTTAACTCGTAAGCTTCTTCAAGCTCACTAGTTAAATCGTTTTGAGTATTGGGTACCTTATCCTTTCCTGTTTGGCATGATTCGTACTCCTTCTCATCGATCTCATGGTTGAAAATCAATGATGATTCTTCTACGTGGCATGTACCTTCTTCAGAGCTGAAAGGATAAACAGAGTGGATATTAAATAACCCCTCAGGTGTTGAGGAAAAATGTTGTTCCACTACTGTTCTTCTGTCAGGTATCATCAGGAATAAGTCCAATGACATCATTTGGAAACCAAAAGTGTAATACTCCGAATCCATAGCCAGACCATTATAGTGTCTTTTTGTAGAGATATACTATGGGGAGCCATGTTATGAATTACCATATGCAATGGATCCTGATGATTGTTTACCATAGGAGTCGCTTTACCTTCCAGCCGAGTTGCTGCATCGGTTGGACAAACAGATCAAAGCATCTGCATTCTTCAGTCTTTGTCCCTTCTTTATTTGAATGGAAGAAGAAATGGCTTACATCCTTCAGGGATTTTTTAACCTCTCTGCAACCACGATACTCACGACTAGGGCATCTGTTGTCCCCATCTCAAGGCTTGCTCTTCATTCTGGAATCCCTCCGGGTTCCGAGGTAATCTGGACCATAGAGTATTGTTGACCAGATCAATCTGCATGGCAAATCGGTGTAGAAGCTCATTACCTATGTACATCTGGTACCGTGGTTCATTCAACACAATGAATAAATGTTCTGTGGTTTTATCTCCTATGGAAATAGACAAAGACATCTTGCAATCACATTATGACTCTGTGAATCTCCATCCAGATCATGAACCCAGTTGGTCACCTGTGGAGAGGAAACTTTAATCATTTTAGGATTAGCAATCTGTTTCAAGAGACTCAGGCTTATGTAACTGGCTTCGGATTTCAGATCCACTTGGCGTATTTCACCGGGCCATATTGTTCACCTGTACGGGAATCAATAAGTTATCATTAACCTTCTCAATCCGTACCATGGATTGAGTATGCCTGGTGAGGTCCGTGACTTCGTAACTTCTCCCTTTAAGAGAAATAGTTAATGCATCCACATCCAGGGTTACCTTTTCAATTCTGTCCTTCTGGATGGTTAGGGTATGTGCGGCACAGTTGACGGCTTCCTCGGGCTCACCATTTTTCAGGATCGTGACATCCGGTGTTTGATTGTTCCTAAAATGCACTTCAACAGAGTTAAACCTTTCCTCAATCACATGATAATTACGTTTGGATTGTGCATTGCAAGAGTACTCATAGGCAATGGGTGCCTTCACCTGAGTCCAGGCGGCTTCATTGATGAAGTTACTATGGAACTCAATCTTTCAGGAGGTCGACTTCCTATGATCGGCTGATCATAGGGAAGGTCCACAATCAGTGTGGGATGTCTAATTATCTTCTTGCCAATTTTGAATTTTAACCATGATGTACCTTTTACCTGCAAAGCGTCTCCGCCGACACTTATCAAAGAGCCATCAAACAATTTCAGTTTCGGCTTCTTTGCTGTCACCTCCAATACCTGTTGGAAATAACTATATGACAATATAGTGGCCTGTGTCAAGTAAACCCCTGATTGGCCCAATAAGTTCATCTTGGAGATAGGAATCAAGAAAATATCGGCCTTTGATCTGAAACAGATCACATAAAAAATGATGGTGATCACTTATTTGACATTTGTTAAGGATTTGACCTTTCTGCAGCGTCGCGACCTCTGGTGAATTCTTGGAATTCCTGCTGCTCGCGGCGGCAGCAGCAGCCCCCACCTTTGGAGAACACTGGATCACATCACAGCTTACAGACGGCAACTCGCAGGTTGACGCTGAGATGATAGGATCACTCACTGGAGAAGACACATTAGTGCAGGAATCATCATGATTGGACTGTAATATAGACAACATGTTAGACATCTCCTCCTTGGCCTCAATTTTAGGGTCAAGAACACTGCAAGGCAAAGTAGGATTAGAAATCACATTAGATTCTGTTACAACCATCTCAGTAGCCTTGCACCGGCCTGGGCTCTGACCCTGCCCTGCCTTCATTATGGGGCTGAGCTGGGTCCTGCAGTTACCCCTAAAAAAGTCTCAGGCTGTTTTCCAGTTGACACCTGGGACATTTTACTAATGATCTCCTGTAATTTGGCTACTTGATCTGCCAAATGATCCAAACGATTGTTTGGTTTGCGCACAGTTTGTACTTCTGGTGTTTCCCTTATTAGATGTGGGTGACCGACTTCTAGTGAGGTAGGGGATTCAGGCCTTCTTTCCTTCTGTTGTCTGGGCCTGTTGTTCCAGCGCCTGCATCCCTGGGGACCTCTATTGTAATATTGGGGACGGTAGTTAGACCTCCCAGCACTGGAGTTATCCCCCTCTGGCCCCTTGGGGCTCTGAGGTCTTGCTTGCTTGGGTCCTACCTGTTGTCGCTGGGTTTGTTGGACAGGTCCTGTAGACTGAGGGTACTTACGTGGCTGCGTTTCAAATTTGAAGCCAAGGTTTACCTTAGCTTCTGCTACGCTTTGTTCTGGCGACTTTTTATATCTCCTCTCACCTGTAGCATGGCATTCACTGATGTTATACAGTGAGGTGGCAGCCATCACCAACCTGTCCAAGGGAGCTTTGAGATCAAGATCTCTAGCCAAACTAAGCTTAATTTGCATGGGCATTGCATCATAAAACAGCTGTTTGAACTCCTCAGACTCCCAGTTTGGGGATCTATACGCCAACCCATAGGGAGGAATTCCCGGGGACTCTGATTGGGTCTACATGTGAGTTTATAGATATCACGTTTTGCAGCAGTCACAGTACGGTAAGGGCCGAATTCTAATTTGACCTCATGCAAAACATCCTGCCAATCCTGAATTCCTCTCTCCCTAAATGAAATAAAGTAGTGGCGATATTTACCATCAAATGCCCATGGTAGGAATATGATCCTGTCCGCATCAGAATACAATTTTAAAGAATCCATGGTGGACTGGTACAGTTCTAAGTGATTGGCAATTTCAGAAGAACCCTTTTTAGAGAATTTGGGCACAGTGACATTTAGAAACTTAATAATACTCGAGGAGTTCTGATCCTTTACTGAACACTGAGTATTTTTCTTTCTAGAGACCACCTCAGCATATGTTGGTCGTCTGAAACTCTCATCCCCCTGATGGGCAATCTTATGCCTGCGTGGTAGGGAATGGATCACACGCTTTCCCACATCACTGTCACAATCACTCACGCTCCGCTCACTTCCATCAGACCCTCTTGGCACAGGTGACTTAATCCTAACATTCCTCTCTAGAGGAGGACGTGGAGGGGCACTTCTGTGCCCTTTTGCGTCGCTAGCACCCAGTAAGGCGGTTACAGCTTGAAACGCCTGATTTAATTGGGTTAAGGCCTCCTGTTTAATCATGCCATGACCCTCGGGTGGCTTAGGGTCTCGGATGGATCGCGCTTTAAGAGCATGTGATGATGACATATTTACATTTTGGGGTGTGAGAATTGGAGGGTCTGGAGATCCCTCATGATCAGACAGATCACTTTGAACATTAGCTACAGTTTGGCTTAGTTCATTTGTTTGCTGCAGACTGCAGATGTGCAGCTCCTCTGCCTCACTTTTTAATTTGTGATAGGCAGCATGGCTGTGATCGAGCTCGCATTTTAAATCCTCGATCGATGCCTTTGCAGGTTCTAATCTTTCTTCCATATGGGATACATATGCTTGCACTTTCGTTATATATGCACATGTCTACTCTCTGAGAAAATGCTGACCTCTAATAATATATACAAAATTGATGGCAACATCTTTAAGAGGTGTTGGTTTTTACTGGCAGTATTTTTAAGCACATCAAGATAAGTTAGATGTCTCCTGACTGTGCCAAGTGGCGTCCATACATCCACACATTCTCTCTTGGCTTCTGCCTGCAACTCATTTATCCATGCAGCCACATCATGATCCAAATTTAAATGTGAATTTACATATTCAACAACGTTCTGGATTAACTCCTCCGGGCTAGATGGACTATCTCCTGTTGCAACATCACTACTGGCTTCACTACCGGCTGCACTCATTTTCTTGCAATAAAGTTATACACAGATTTATGAATAATCTGGTTAGCCAAGAAAGGTATGGAACGGTTTACTATTTGCACAAATAATCAAAGAATTAACTCGATCTCGCTACCGGGGCCTCCATTTTATGTCGGGTATATAAAGCAATTGCTTTATATAAAGATTTTTTAAAAATTAACGGATCAAAAGAAAAATTATGCAAACGATATTGATCCGGGAGATGGACATAATCATTTCAAAAAGAGTTTGATCAAGAACCTGAATATTTTGTGCAATCAGTAAAACAGGGTACAAGCGTCTATGCAAAAATATAAATGGTTTATTATACAATAGTTTAAAATACAATCAAAAATGAATCAACATAAATTTCAATAATATACAATGATATGCAGTACCCAGAATTCACCACTATATGATGCCAACAAAACAATACTCAACCAACACAAGAATATTATGCAATACAGCTTTAAATTTGTGAGAGATATATAATCAGTGGATTATGCGGAAAACTCAATCAAGAAGATGACAGATACGAGCCCTTGCTCCGCCCAAAAAAAAATGATGACCAATCTCAGATATGGGGTAGTATTGCAACAAAACATATAAATTATTGGCTTGATATCAAACTAGGGAGTACAAAGATTCCCGACAGAGAGTTTCTCCAATATTATCCCCTTTATTCAGTTATATGCATCGTAACTGAAATCAGAGACAATACTGATGTAGCTACTAACGTTACACATCCGCAAATGAGCGGGTATCTGGCTAATTATCAAGCCAATTAATTTAGATCAATACTACATAAAACAAAAATATACATTAGCCAAGGGTCAAGTGATGTGCAGAGTCTTGGGGCAGCCAGCTCTCAAGAGTTTTTCCCGATAATCCAAATGATTTTCCAGAGATCTATAATCCAAATGTTTCTTTGTTTGTTTGTTTGTTTTTCTCTCCTTTCTTTTTTTTTTTCTCCTGGTAACTGGTTTCTTAACCCAAAAGTTATCAGATGAACACGCCCTCCGAGTCTGGAACTTTCCAATCATTGTTGGGTGGGCGTGGGCATTGATAAGGAATGTGACATCATAATACCACCCAGAATGCACTTTTGCTACTGATGTAGTATTAACTGCTCATATCTAGGTGGCACTGTTGTATAAACAATAGGCATCATACCATTAAGGGTTAACTCATACATGCCTGATATTTCACTACTACACCTCTGACGTCTAGAGGCCTAGTCTCAGGGCCGAGGACAAACTTTGATACATGATGTATACTTTGAGGAACATCTAGACAATTCTCACACTGTGAAATTCAGGTTCAGATATGAAAAACAATGAAGCCTCAGAATCTGCAGGTGCGGTGTATCTTCTAACTTTCTAAATGTAAATATATTGTTACAATAGCCTAGCTTTTGAACAGCACAGTAATCTTCTCATGGACTTACTTTGACCTACATGAAAATCCATACAAAACATGAATATAAATCAACATTGCTCTTAAAGGCAATGAATACCCATTATAACCTAAAATAAGTAGATATAACTGTTTACACTTATGAAAAGGCACAACATTTAGCGCAGTTTCAGTTCGTCACAGATTTGTCCAATCTAGACACTGAGTTGTTTTGCAGACATTTTGCTGGTTCAAAGCTCCTTCCTGTTCATTATTCAGTCAATTTTCCACTCAGCGGAGTGGTGTCACAAGTCGGCCACCAGTGCGCCGTCTAACCCTTCTGGTTCGTCGGCCGACCCCTAGATGTTTTCAGGTCTTCCAGCACAGTTGACAAGTTGGGTCGGCCTATTGTTCAGTTTGGGTTAGGGCCAGATTTGTAACAACTATAATTACTCTTCGTGTAATTTCAGTCAATGCCGCTTGTTACACATTTGTTCTAATTGTTTCAGGGCCCACCCCAAAGTCGCATGCACATTAAAGTCAATCAAAGCTTACATGAGTGTCATGGATACTGGTTGCTTACAGGGGTTCTTGGTGGGTCATCTTAATCCAGGTTTCGTGGAGTTTTTAATTTCAGGATTTTTTCTAAAGGTTTTCATACCGGGTTGGTCACTATTCCAGAGTTTACCCATGAATGTAAAAATCTGCAGTCAGCAGGCAAGAATCCTAGGGCCATAGACAAGCTGATAAATGCTGAGTTAGATAAGGGTTTTTTGATCTGTCCTTTTAAGGTGCCCCCTTTCCAGCGGTGGAGAGTTAGTCCCGTAGGGGTGGTCACGGGTAAGTTTAGTAAAAAGCAGAGACTGATCATAGACCTGTCCGCCCTGCATGGTTCCCATGTCCCTAGCTTCAATTCCCTTATTCCATCAGAGGAAGTGGGCATGAGGTATTCTTCCATTGACCAGGCCATCGCCATCATCATTCAGTTAGGTCCCGGAGCAGCTCTCTCCAAAGACGATATCTCTGATGCCTTTAAGTTACTCCCTATTGTGCCTGCTCTCTGGCAGTGGCACAGCATTAAGTGGAGGGACCAATACTACTTTTCCACGAAACTTACTTTTGGTTCTAAGAGCAGCCCGTGGCTGTTCGATCAGTTGGCTCAGGCCCTCCATTGGGTATTAGAGAATAAGATCCACTGTGAGCACGTCATCCATTACTTGGACGACTTCCTGCTGATCTAGAGGCCAGGGCTGGCCCCTCAGGGTCTGGGGAAATTTTTGAGTTGCTTCTCTCAGATGGGCGTCCCTGTATCCCCCAAGAAAGTTGAGGGACCATCCACAACCATTACTTTCCTAGGCATAGTGTTAGATTCGGAGAACAGGTTAGCCAGGTTGCCATCAGATAAGCTAGTTAGGATCAGAGAAGTTGTTCACAGGTTCTCAGTTACCACCGTGGTCACCAAGGCTGATTTACAGTCGTTACGGGGCATGTTAAATTTTGCGATGAGGATCATTCCACAAGGCAGGTCATTTATTTCCCATTTGTTGGCCCTTCTCGCTTCTGCCCCGAACCAAGACAGCCCGGTGCGCCTGGATAGTCATGCCTTATCTGACCTACACATGTGGGACCACTTCCTCAGCCAGTGGAACGGGGTCTCCTTGTTTATTCCCGAATTGTCTAGCTTGTCTCCAGTAATTTTCTCAGACGCAGCTGCTGGCACAGGTTTTGCTGCTATTTTTGACACCCACTGGGTCGCAGGTGAGTGGCCAGTTGATGTTAGACAGATCCCGGGTTTCCTGCAGACCTCAGCACTCTTCGAGCTGTACCCCATAGTGGCGGCCACCTTTATCTGGGGCAGCCGCTGGACAAATCTCACTGTGTTATTTGTAACAGACAACGCTGCAGTGGTCGATATTATAACCAGTGGTTTGTCTAAGTCTTAGCATGTCATGTAGATTAGATAATCCACGGCACACCAAATTTTTGCTTGCAATTTTATTGTGTACAGAGGTACATAAACGTCAATATATGACTTATCGCGCCATTGCCAGAGTATACATATTTTATAATTAGGCCATATTATGTCCCAACGTTTCGGTCTTTATTAGACCTTTCTCAAGGGATCTGAAAAAGTATAGAAGAAAATCCTGTTTTTAGTGACTTTTCAGGGCGAAAAGAATTACATACAATCGAAGTGGTGATGTCAATATCAAAGAAAATTGAAAAAAATTAAAAAAAGGGAAGAAAGTCTCAAGAGATTAGAACTATATAGAAAAAATGAAGGTAAGTAAAGTATGAAGGATATATGACTGGTAGAGGAGCAATCAATTGAACTGGAAGATAGAGAGAGGGATATAGAACAATCACCTGAAAGGATCATGATCCTATACTGCAACAGAAAAGTGATGTGACAGTCGACCAGAGAATAGTATCAAAACCATGTAGCGAAAAGAATCAATTAAATCAATGAAAGTAGTGAGGGCACAAAGTTATTCACCGGAAAAGTTATTCACATGTCATGTGTCTCATGAGGCGTCTAGTTCAACTCTCGTTGCAACATCATTTTTGTATTACTAGTACGCACATACCAGGTTCTCAAAATGTGGCAGCTGATGCCTTATCGAGGGCTAATTTTCCCCTTTTTTCACAGGTCATGCCAGAGGCGAATATTACGGGCGCTGCTGTCCCACCCCACGACTTGCTAATTCTGGGTTGACTAGTCACCTGGCCACAGCCCATACCTTATTAGCCAAGTCACTTTCTCCGAACACGGATAGGGCTTACCGCACCGGGTGGGCCGCATATTGCAAGTTCCTGGAGAAATTCCCCCAAGGAGAGACCAGTTTCATTGAGTACATTCTTGCTTTTATAGGTTACTGCCACTCGGAACTTAAGCTGTCACATAACACAGTGAAATCCTACCTGTCAGGGGTGCAGCATTTTCTTTCCATTAGTCATCCAGAACGGGGTTCGTTGTTTTCTGTTCACGCAGTCAAAGCGACGCGCTGAGGGGGTTAAGTAGATGTGGCCCAGGAGACCAGATACGCAGGCAAGCCGTTACTGTTAGGCTATTCTGTAACCTGTCTGATGTTCTGGATAAGAGACCTTTCGGTGTTTTGCCCAGCTTGGTGCTTAAAGCGGCTATTTATTTAGCTTTTTACGGTTTCTTGAGGCCTGGTGAGTTTACTTGTCCCTCCAATAGCAGTAAGTTTGTCATAGTTAGTCAAATGGTTCAGCATCTTGAGGGTTTCACGTTGTTCCTGAGGACATCCAAGACCTCTCAGACGGGTCCCCCGTTCCCAGTGTCTTATTTTCCCACGTCCCACCGGTGGTGCCCCGTCAGGGTCCTTCGGCAGTTGCAGGCAGCATTGGTAGGCCACAGGCCAGATAGTCCACTGTTGCCTTTTGGGGTGTCGCCACTTAGCACTTATCAGTTCGTGTTTCACATACGCTCCTTAGTTGGGAGTCTGGGCGGCGACCCCGCCTCGGTTTCAGGTCATTCATTTCGTACAGGAGCAGCGTCCGCGGCCTCCAAAAATCAGGTGCCAGCGCACGTTATCCAGAAGTTGGGCCGCTGGCGCGCCTCCTGCTTTAGTCGCTAAATCCCTTATCCCAAAGCCGAGATGTCAGTTGGATTTCCAAAGCTTGGTCTTGTAATTATGTTGTAATAAATTACTCTTGCTACTCTGTATGCCTTTTTGCCCTCTTTTTGGTGTCCCTGCTACGTCGCGGTTGCGGCACAACTCTAACCATTGTTAGGTAGGTTCAGGTGGAGTAGGGTGCATTCTCTCGGTAGCCACGACCACAAGTGTAAAGGCCGATTCATTGGCCTGCATTTGTGGGAGGGGCACCGCTGCCTTTATGTTCGGCCGGCGCCCCCTCCCTCCCACCCGCCCTTTTCTCTTGTCACTCATGGAGGGGATGCCCTCTTTCTGGTGTCCCTGCTACGTCGCGGTTGCGGCATAACTCTAACCGCTTAGGTGTTAGGTAGGTTCAGGTGGAGTAGGGTGCATTCTCTCGGTAGCCACGACCACAAACAGAACATACCAAGGCCAGATAGTCAGGGCCGGATTAACGTAGGGGCTGATGGAGCTGCAGCTCCAGGCCCCTAACCATAAAATAGGCCCGTCCCGCCAGCCAAAAGGGCCGTCGGGAGCTAAAAGTCCTCTGTTGTACACAGAGCAGCGTCACATAGAGCACAGAGACAATGCAGAGACGCTCACCTCACGCTGGCAGCAGGGAGCCTGAGGGCGGGACTCGGGAGGAGCGTAATATGATCCTAGAGTGGAAGCTGCTTCTGCCAGCCCCTCCCCTCCCCGCCCACCAACCAATCAGAGCTGAGGCAAGGCAAGCACTAGCAGCTCTGAGTCGTCTGAGTAGACTGTTTATCTTTCTAAAGCTAAAGGACCTTTGATGATGTCATCACAGTCCTGGTAAGGGAACTGCACAGTGTAAAGTGTAGTTCCCAGGTTAGAACAGTGCATCTGCCAGGACCTGTGATGACATCATCTTCAACATCACAGGTCCTGCAGAATCTAGCAAAGGAACTGCACCAAAAATGGTGTAGTTCCTAGGTTTTAAAGGTATATCTGCCAGGACCTGTGATGACATCATCACAGGTCCTTCAACCCCTAACAGCATATTAGAAGTTCACAAGCAGCTCTGCATTGATCCATACAGACTGGAATGGAGTGGTAAGAGAGAGGTCCTCCACTTCTTGTCATTTACCCCCCCTCCCCCATGCCCTGTTTTACTCATTGCTCACATCATGTATAATACTTCAGACAGTTACAGTGACCACAACCTCATGTACTTCACACACACAGTGACCATAATGCATAACTGACCACATATTTCTATAAACACTGCATCTACAGTATTATACCTTCTATGTCTCACATCAATACACTGCTCTGTGTGTAATATATATATATATATATATATATATATACATACACATACACACACACACATATTACACAGTATTATACATGCAATATGTACAAGTATATAGAGTATATACCGCAGTGCACTGATATGTGAGGTACAAGGTATAATAGATGCAATATGTACAGATATATAGTATATACAGCAGTGTACTGATATGTGAGGTACGAGGTATAATAGATGCAGGTGTACAGATATATAGTATATACAGCAGTTTACTTATATGTGAGGTACGAGGTATGATACAGTGTGTACAGATATATAGTATATACAGCAGTGTACTGATATGTGAGGTATGAGGTATAATACACTGCTGTATATACTATATATCTGTACACACTGCATGTATTATACCTCATACCTCACATATCAGTACACTGCTGTATATACTGTACACACTGCATATATTATACCCTGTACCTCACATATCAGAACACTAGGGAATATACTATATACCTGTACACCACTGCATCTATTATACCTCTTTGTGTGCCAGGGCTGTTTTGCCAATCCCAATCTGGCCCTGATGGCATAGAATTATAAAACGCAGCAGCAAGAATAGTTTCATGGAACAAAAGAGGGGGCTATAAAAGGGGAATGGGGGCCCAATTTAGATTCCTGCTATGGGGCCCAGTGATTTTGTTGCAGCAGTGATAAGATTAAGGGACAGGAGCAGAGAGATAAGAGAAGTGACAGATGACACAGAGTTTAGATTACAGGTTGAATTAAACCCTTTAGGATCAAATTGGCTTCTCAGGAGATATTATATGTTAAAGGCATCTCATTCAGTAGCTATATAACTAAGGGTGGGTTCACATCTCCTTTATGGATTCCGTTAAGTGGGGACTATTTTATTATCAGCCAGTGACTGTGTTACTGTAATACTGTTATCAATTCAGCACATAGTTTTCCCTGTGCGTGCATTCACATTTCACTTCACTTGGTTCGTTGTACTACTGTCAGTGTCAGACTGTTGTCAACTGTGGGGAACAATGCACAACAGACAACAATGCACCCCACAGTGACAGCTCCTGAGTCCTCCTGTCCGGCGTCAGCCTCAGCTTCCTTCACTATGACTATAATCAATCACTCTTCCTGATCCTGACTCACTCATTAGAGAGCTGAAGAGCCGACTGAGTCAGCAGCAGCAAGTGAATCGAATGGATAGCATCTGCGCATGCGCACCGGCACCTAGAGTCTTCGGTTCACTTGCGAGTCAGCTCAGCAGTCAGTGACACAGCGAGTGAACCGAAGATCCGATTATCTGAAAGATCCGAACTTCCCATCACTATTGTACACAGCGCAGCGTGCAGGAGGGATAACCGCGGGCGCACTGAGGTCATATCTGGCGGGCCGCGGCATTACAGGAACAGCACCAGCTGCTCTGACGTCCTGCCGTCCGGATATACGTCACAGGATATCCGGCGGCAGGACGTCAGAGCAGCTGGTGCGGTTCCTGTAATGCGGCCCGCCGGATATGACCTCAGTGCGCCCTCGGTTATCCTCCTGCACGCTGCGCTGTGTACAACCTGCTCAGCAGTTATCTACCAGCACACGGCCCACAGCGCTCAGCCACACCAGCCCGCGAGACAGCAGGAGCTTCTGGAGCAGGTATCAAGAATAAACTCATCCAGTTGGAAGGGAGGGCAATCATAGTGCTGTTATGATTTATGGACACTCTCAGCATGCTTAGCCAGCCTTCTATCTGGCTTTGCATCTTGAGAGTCACAGTCCACAGGCTCAGAAACAGCCAGATAGAAGGCTGGCTAAGCATGCTGAGAGCTGTGTCCATAAATCATAACAGCACTATGAAAATTACTGTTTCTAGCTGCTATTGTCCACAGTCCACAGCAGCTAGAAACAGTAATCTTCATAGTCATGTTAAATGATCACTATAGTGTCAGGAAAAACAAAGCGGTTTTCCTGACACTATAGTGCACTGAGGATGCCCCCACCCTCAGGGTCCCCCTCCCGTGGTCCCCCTCCATGTTGCCAAGATAGACGCCAAATGAGGGTAGTTGCAGGAACAAAATACTTTAATGGTATCGATAAAATATATATGTAATTAAGACACTGAGTGCAGTTCCATAAAAAGGCCCAGCAAAATCCTCAGCACCAGGCCCATGATGCTCTTAATCCGGCTCATGCAGATAGTAACTATTACCTGCTGGGCTGGCTCAGGCTGAAAGCTGCTGAATTCGACCCCCCTGCTGAAAGTCAGTGGCAACTGGCAAGGCTGAATGCTGGAGGCTGGCTGGGCTCAGTTGTGGGCTCTGGCTGGCTGCATGAGTGCTGCTCCTGGGGCCTGGCTCAGGCTGGCAGAAATGTCTGCAGAGAGAGAGAGAGAACGAGGCAAGGTGGGGTGAGTGACTGTAGTATAGAGTCAGACTACTGGGCAAGTGGGCAGTGGCAGACTAGCAGTGGCTCCCGCTCTCCTCTGTTCCCAACTTCCTGCCGGACCTGCAGCGCTGATGACATCACGTAAGCGCGCAGTGTGATCCGGGCATGCTCCCCGGCCCTGCCCCCTGCCATTGGTACTTAAAGTGAACATGCCTGAGCGACCCCGCCGTCCCCATCATCCATAACAACATAAGGGGGACCTCTGGACGGCCGTACTGGCCTTGCGCTAGACCAGGAGTCTAAAAACCGGACGTCTGGCCACCCTAAGAGCAGCTGTGGCAGAGAGACTGAGGCCAGCAGCATTTCAGTCAGATTAGAGCAAAAGCTGCAGAGTGGCTGTAATCTGACTAGGCTGCTGCTGGCCTAAGTGAGTCTCTCTGCCACTGCAGAGAGCACCTCATATCAGCCAACTCAGCCCCATCAGACCTCACATCAGCCCCAAGACCCCCATGAGACCCCCACTCAGCCCTATCAGAACCTCAGACAGCCCAAAGACCCCCATGAGACCCCCACTCAGCCCCCATCAGACCTCAGATAAGCCCAAAGACCCCCACTCAGCCCCCATCAGACCTCAGATCAGCCCAAAGACCCCAACAGACCCCCACATCAGACATCAGATCAGCCTAAAGACCCCCACTCAGCCCCCATCAGAACTCAGATTAGCCCAAAGACTCCTAGGTCCCCCAGTCAGCCTCCATCAGACCTCAGATCAGATCAAACACTTAATGAAATCAAGCACAGCGCATTCTGTAGCGCTCCCCATGCACGCTGGAGGCTGTTAACCCAACAACAGCATTTAATGGCGGTCTCAGCCGGGAGGAAACCTCTTCACTTCACTTAGTTATTTTCTGTAAAGTAAATAAAGCAGATTTTTTTCCTTCCTCAAGAGAACTCGCAAATGCAACTGTAGCGGCACAGAAGCCTTGCTTCAAATAATATAGCAGTATTAGCAGAGCTGCAGATGGCGGCACAATTTGCATATTTCTGAACATGAGTCTCAGCATAGGGATAGAAAAGCAGAAAACTTTATCTTTGTCAAGGAAGAGAGAAAATGGCAGAAAAATGTCACAAACTAACCATAAATCTGAGAGAAATCAAGACCTTTTCCTCTTCGGGCCTCCTCCGACAGAAGTCGCGCTACGCTCCTCTCTCTGTCTTCCAAGCCGGTGCTGCACTTTCACCTGACAGCGTGCAGAGTCAAGTCATAGTGCGCGCACTACGTCCTGACGCTGTACGCGTTTAGGACAGTGAAGCATTGGTGTTCTAACAAATTTCCCTACACTGCCGGTGTCCAGCTGAGAGGTAAGGCGCAAGCGCAGCCGATGTTCTAACAAATTTACCTACACTGCCGGTGTCCCGCTGAGAGGTAAGGTGCAAGCGCAACCATGGCCCCTTCTCCCCAACTCTTGTGTGAAATTTCCCTACCCCGTCGTTGTGTGCCTGCGCGGCGCACCTCCTTCCAAAGCTGGGAACGTCATGTCTGGTGGGGCCGCATCACGTCAGGAAGTGACGAGGGTATGGAAATTTGTTAGAACACTGGTGTTCTGCCAGATTCCTATACCTTGGCACAATGCTATACCCGGAAGTGACGCAGCCGCCCCGGAAGTGGCGTAACCGCACCGGAATCAGCTGGAGGAGGGTGTGTGTGGATCTGCACAAGCGGAGATCCACTGGATTCATAAAAATAATTGCACCACCGCGGGAGAAGCACCTACTTCATTTGCATGCGCAAAACGTACACCGCGCGGTGCGCACTCAGGGACCGCACTCAGCTCTGCTATGTGGTGACCCCACCACCCTACTATCCTGCAATCACCTCTGCTATGTGGTGTCCCCAATATCCTGCACTCAGCTCTGGTATGTGGTGAGGCTGAACTGCTCCAGATGATGTGTCGCTCGTGCGCACTCAGGGGTAGGGAGATCTGATGGAACATTTTGCACTGAAAAATCTACTTACCCCCTGAGTGCGCACGGCGCAGTGTACGGTTTTGCGCATGCAAATCAAGTAGGTGCTTCTCCCGTGGCGGTGCAATTATCTTTACAAATCGAGTGGATATGCGCTTGCGCAGATCCACACACACCCTTCCTCCAGCTGATTCCAGTGCGGCCGCGTCACTTCCGGGTATAGCATTCTGCCAGGTATAGAATCTGGCAGAACACCGGCCAGGGAGGGGACTCCAGGGAGGGTAGGGTAATAGTATATTAATGGGGCGGGCGGCAACGGAGCACTGGGCAGCGGGCCCCGGGTACTATGGTTACGGCACAGCACTACTGCAGGGCGGGGCCAGGGGTCCACAGGCGGCCGGGCCCCCTGGAGTGCTGAGCCCGGTCGAAACTGCGACCCCTGTATGTACGCCCATGCTGATGGCTGAGACGGCTGGCACTGACTGGTGGTGCTGAGACTGCTGGCTGCTTTCTGTGGCTGAGAGTGCTGGGACTGTGCGGCTGTGTGACGAATAGTAATGGCGGCGCTCCGACGTGGTAAGCACACCAAAACCTACGAGCGGAAGCAGTGATTGGCTGGCGCGCAGGTGTGGGCGGTGCGGGCGCTGTGCAGAGCGCTGTGTGATGATTGGTCGATGCACCATGTTCCAGTGCTCCCAGCTTTGTCCTCCCAGGCTCTTTGAGAGTTCTATGAACTCCAGGATGCGATGCTGCAGTAGGTATGGGGCCACTCTCTGCCTGGTGCGCAGGTGTGTAAGGGTGTCCGGTGAAGGATACGCTGTGGCAGGAGGTGGTTGCAAGGCCCGGATCCCGTGTGTGAGTCAGCTGCAGAGGAAGCCGAAGGGGGAGGAGGAGGCACGGCGGAGCTGGGCACAGCAGCGGGCCGTCGCACAGGTGTGGGCGGGTGCGTGCTGTGCGCGGCACGCATGCGCACTTCACTAATCGGCACACGGACGCGCATGCACACATGGATTTTATTATATGTAGATTCCCAAGTATCTTTCATTAGTTATAATGGCTTGTTTTGTCTAGGGGGAAATCATTAGGGGAAATAAAATGGCCGCTGTCTTTAGTACACACAAAACCTGTCCTAATCACACAACAGGACAAGTACTTCATAACACTGAGGAAAGAGTTGCCTCATCCATCTCTCTGCTCTGCTTATCAGGCATTATAATTCTCACTACAGATGATAAGATCTTTATCTGAATCTCTGTAGGAATGGAGTTCATGAACAGATGTGGCTAATAAGCAGCAGCACTTGTGTGCAGTTTCCATTACCACAGTCTGTTCTCTCTGTACTTCATGTCTCCTGATGAACTCCATTCCCACAAAAATTCAGCTAAATATCATATTAAACTGTAGTCAGGATCATAATCCCTGACGAGCAGAGAGGAGTATGAGGCAGCTCTTTACCTCAGTGTTGTGAAGTAACTTGTCCTGCTGTGTAATTAGGACAGGTTTTTTGTATACTAACAGGACGGCGGCCATTTTGTTTCTCCTAATCATTGCTCCCTAGACAAAAAGAGCCATTATAACTAATGAAAGGTATTTGGAAATATATTTATAATAAAGTAATATTTGCATATTTTCATTTTCTTAGTTCCCGGAGAACCCCTTTAACCTCAAGTTTCTGGAGTAGTTAGGTCAGGTGAAGAGGTCTTGGGTAAGTTTGATATCAGCACAGTGAGTTGATCGGACAGACAAGCGCAAACTTAATTTTTCTGGTCCAAAACTTTTCAAAGGGTAGACCATGAAATACAGCAACCTAGAAGCAAAACAACAAATGGCTTTGCCCTAGCGTTGGCCGATTGATATCCTTTTTGCTGCGATAGTAGGTGCGCAGGTTTTCTTTCCGAGTTTTGAGAATCATCCTTCCAGAAACAGGTAAGACTGTTTGTGTGTTCTGCACTTTCCAAAATGCGCTGCATTAGTATTCTAACCTAGAGAAAAGCACCTCTTTGGCCAACGCCCCACTCCCTGTAAAAATACACCCTTGTCCCACACACATCAAATGTCACCTGTTAAAGTGCACAGTTCCACACCTGACTGAAAACACCCCCACTCTGCCCCCATCCCGCACATCTGTTGTATTCAACATAAAAATGCCCATGTGACAAAATATTGTCCACGGGAGTTAAAGGGGTTATCCGAGTTATGAAAAAAAATAATATAGCACTGAATATCTGATATATAACTGAGCGAAGCAAGTTTTATGCAAAAAATATATATATATATTTCCTCATTTCCCTCGTTCTTTTCTGGCCCTTTGTTTACATGCAATAAAAACAATCTCTGCCCCTCCCCCTGCACTGCTAATGGAGTGAATACAAGAGCTGCCCTGAGTGACATGTCTGCCTGCTGGGAGACTCAGCAGCATGTTGTATGTGTAGGACTACAAGTCCTAGCTGTATAATGACACTGCTAAGGGAGTGAATACAAGAGCTGCCCTGAGTGACATGTCTGCCTGCTGGAAAACTCAGCAGCATGTTATATGTGTAGGACTACAAGTCCAAGCTGTATAATGACACTGCTAAGGGAGTGAATACAAGAGCTGCCCTGAGTGACATGTCTGCCTGCTGGGAGACTCTGCAGCATGTTGCATATGTATGACTATAAGTCCCAGCTGTATAATGACACTGCTAAGGAAGTGGATACAAGAGCTGCCCTGAGTGACATGTCTGCCTGCTGGAGACTCTGCAGCTTGTTGTATGTGTAGGACTACAAGTCCCAGCTGTATATGTCACTGCTAAGGAGTGAATACAAGAGCTGCCCTGAGTGACATGTCTGCCTGCTGGGAGACTCTGTAGCATGTTGTATGTGTAGGACTATAAGTCCCAGCTGTATAATGACACTGCTAAGGGAGTGAATACAAGAGCTGCCCTGAGTGACATGTCTGCCTGCTGGGAGACTCTGCAGCATGTTGTATGTGTAGGACTACAAGTCCCAGCTGTATAATGACACTGCTAAGGGAGTGGATACAAGAGCTGCCCTGAGTGACATGTCTGCCTGCTGGGAGACTCTGCAGCATGTTGTATGTGTAGGACTACAAGTCCCAGCTGTATAATGACACTGCTAAGGGAGTGGATACAAGAGCTGCCCTGAGTGCTGGGAGAAACAGCAACTTGTAAGTGTAGAACTACAAGTCCCACTTATATAATGACACTGCTAATACACACAGGATCTTCCCCCTACCTGTAATGCTTTGCAGAACTTCTTCTCTTTCAGCTCCTGTGCCCAGCATTTGTCTCCTCACTGCCTGCAGCTACACACTAAACACTTCAGCCCTGAGTCTGTGCAGCTGAAGGGGTAAGATTCCTATGATAGAGCACACAGCTGGCAGTGAAGGGGGCGTTGCCAGCACAGTGACGTTTCGTTTACAGGCTTGTAAACGACCTTTATCAGAGCAGGGAGAGAAGCTGACATCACAGGTCATGTGACCCTCAGTGAAATCTAAGAAACCAGCCACTGGAGATAAAGTGAGTGAATTGGAAAGCTGTTAAATTTGCCCAGTTAGGAACATAGAAAGAACAAAAAAATAACTCGGATAACCCCTTTAAAATAGTCACAAAATTGCTCTTTGCAACTATTTTCATGCCAGATGAGCTTTAATAAATTACCCCCAGTCAGTTTATCAGACAGACGATTGTGAACTCAATTTCTCTGGTTAAAACGTTTTCAAAGGGTATGCTGTTCTACGGAAGGAGGACATGCTGACACTAAACCTGCAATGCAGCGGCCAAGAAGCAAAAATAAGAAATGGTTTTACCACACCGTTGGCTGATTGACATCCCCTTGCTGTGACAGCAGGTTTGCAGGTTTACATTCCAAGTTTAGAGGACCATACTACCATCAACGGATAAGAAGGCTTGTGTGTTCTGCACTTGTCAATATGCAGTATTCAAATCTGCACAAAAGAGCCGTTTTGGACAAATCCCCTCCCCCTGTAAAAACGCATCCTTGACCCACACACATATAAATGCTCCCTCACCTATTTATGTGCACGGTTCCACACCTGACTGAGAAAAAAGTAGTGTTTAGGCCTCATGCACACGACAGTATTTTTTCACGGTCCGCAAAACGGGGTTCTGTTGTTCTGTGATCCGTGACCGTTTTTTAATCCGTGGGTCTTCCTTGATTTTTTTAGGATCCACGGACATGAAAAAGAAGTTGTTTTGGTGTCCGCCTGGCCGTGCGGAGCCAAACGGATCCGTCCTGACTTACAATGCAAGTCAATGGGGACGGATCGTTTGACGTTGACACAATATGGTGCAATTGCAAACGGATCCGTCCCCCATTGACTTTCAATGTAAAGTCAGGAGTTAATATACCATAGGATCTGAGTTTTTCCCCAATCCGATGGTATATTTTAACTTGAAGCGTCCCATCACAATGGGAACGCCTCTATGTTAGAATATACCATCTGATTTGAGTTAGATCGTGAAACTCATATCCGACAGTATATTCTAACACAGAGGCGTTCCCATAGTGATGGGGACGCTTCAAGTTAGAATATACTACGAACTGTGTACATGACTGCCCCTGCTGCCTGGCAGCACCTGATCTCTTACAGGGGGCTATGATACGCACAATTAACCCCTTCAGGTGCGGCACCTGAAGGGTTAATTGTGCGTTATCATAGCCCCCTGTAAGAGATCAGGGGCTTCCAGGCAGCAGGGGGCAGACCCCCCTCGGCCCCCCTCCCTCTATTGTATTAATTTCATTGGTGGCCCAGTGTGCGGCCCCCCCCCTCCCTCTATTGTATTATTTTCATTGGTGGCCAGTGTGTGGCCCCCCCCCGGCTCCCCCCCTCCCTCTATTGTATTATTTTCATTGGTGGCCAGTGTGTGGCCCCCCCGGCCCCCTCCCTTCCTCTATTGTATTATTTTCATTGGTGGCACAGTGTGCGGCCCCCCCGGCCCCCCTCCTTCCCTCTATTGTATTATTTTTATTGGTGGTACAGTGTGCGGCCCCCCCAGCCCCCCCTCCCTCCCTCTATTGTATTATTTTCATTGGTGGCACAGTGTGCGGCCTCCCCTCTCCCCCACCCCCCCGATCATTGGTGGCAGCGGAGAGTTCCGATCGGAGTCCCAGTTTAATTGCTGGGGCTCCAATCGGTAACCATGGCAACCAGGACGCTACTGCAGTCCTGGTTGCCATGGTTACTTAGCAATATTAGAAGCATCATACTTACCTGCTTCTCTGTCTGTGACCGGCAGGGAGCTGCTCCTATTGGTTAGTGACAGGTCTGTGTGGCGCATTGCTTAATGATCTGTCATTCACCAGTAGGAGGAGCTCCCGGCCGGTCACAGACAGCGCAGCAGGTAAGTATGATGCTTCTAATATTGCTAAGTAAGGGGAGGCCGCACACTGGCCACCAATGAAAATAATACAATAGAGGGAGGGAGGAAGGGCCTGAGGGGGCCGCACACTGTGCCACCAATGAAAATAATACAATAGAGGGAGGGAGGGGGGGCCGGGGGGCCGCACTGGCCACCAATGAAATTAAAACTGGGGAGGGAGGGGGGTCTGCCCCCTGCTGCCTGGCAGCCCCTGATCTCTTATAGGGGGCTATGATATGCACAATTAACCCCTCAGGTGCAGCACCTGAGGGGTTAATTGTGCGGATCACAGCCCCCTGTAAGAGATCGGGTGCTGCCAGGCAGCAGGGGGCAGTCATGTACATAGTTCGTAGTATATTCTAACTAGAAGCGTCCCCATCACTATGGGAACGCCTCTGTGTTAGAATATACTGTCTGAAAAAGCTTTTATGCAGACGGATCTTCGGATCCGTCTGTATGAAAGTAACCTACGGCCACGGATCACGGACGTGGATGCCAATCTTGTGTGCATCCGTGTTCTTTCACGGACCCATTGACTTGAATGGGTCCGCGAACCGTTGTCCGTCAAAAAAATAGGACAGGTCATATTTTTTGGACGGACAGGAAACACGGATCATGGATGCGGCTGCAAAACGGTGCATTTTTCCGATTTTTCCACGGACCCACAACGGGGAAACGGCACAACGGCCACGGATGCACAAAACGGTCGTGTGCATGAGGCCTAAGGCTGCTTCCAGGTAAGTAGATAGCCAGAGCCCCTTGTGATGTCATTGTCCATGAATTCTGTGGAGCTCCATTTTGACACGCCATACTGATTATTTGAGGATGCCATTTTATCTGTAGTGGGAAAGATCTATCAATCCAATTAACCCCTTCCTGCCCGGCGCCGTAATAGTACGGCGCAGAGGGACGTGACCTGCCACCCAGCGCCGTACTATTACGGTGCGCTGATCCTGCACCCGCCCGATCAGTAGCAGGGTCCGGCAGTCAATGATAGCCGGACGTCTGCTGTATGCTCTGGCATCGGTGAAAACACTTGATGTGCCGCGGTCAGCGCTGACCGCGGCACATGTGATGTGCAGAGGGAGGGAGAAAGCTTCCAGCGGGTCCCCGCGCTGCTGTTACGGGGACCCGATGACATCGTGGCTACCTTCCGTGACAGCCAGTGATCTCACAGGCAAGCAGACTGTAAGTGTATTACAGTCTGTAATAGGTATCGCGATGCCCTGCCAGGAGCGGGCATCGCATTGCGCATGCGCCCGCTACGATTTGGACCGCACAGCCGCAGTGGAAAAGGACAGGGGAGGGGAGTAAACGGGTGCATGCGCAGTAGGTATCGCGATGCCCTGCCAGGAGCGGGCATCGCATTGCGCATGCGCCCGCTACGATTTGGACTGCACAGCCGCAGTGGAAAAGGACAGGGGAGGGGAGTAAACGGGCGGGCAGAGGCGCACGGAGGGCGGGGTTATGAGCCGTTGAGGAGGTGCTGCCTTGGGGCTCCGAGGATTGAGAGACCGCCCTGGGCACTTGAGAGGGCTCATTAACATAACCTTATAAGTTCATTTTCGGCTAAAAGAAAAGTCCGTTTTCTACAACAAAGGTACAGTTTTTAAGTTCTGGGTGATCATATAACCCTATTTGATCGGTCTAATATGCCCAAATGTGGTGACAGACTCCCTTTAAATGTAAACAAAAAAAAATAAAATAGACATATTGGGTATTTCCGCGTCCATAACAACCTACTCTATAAAAATACCACATGACCTAACCCGTCAGGTGAACACTGTAGAAAATCTAAAATAAAAACGGTGTCAAAAAAGTGTAATAGCAAGCGATCAAAAAGTCATATGCAACCCAAAATAGTGCCAATCAAACTGTCATCACATCTGCAAAAATGATTACCTACCTAAGACAATCGCCCAAAATATAAAAAAAGCTATGGCTTTCAGAATATGGAGACACTAAAACATGATTTTTTTGTTTCAAAAAAGATATTATTGTGTAAAACTTAAATAAATAAAAAAAGTATACATATTAGGTATTGCCACGTCCGTGACGACCTGCTCTATAAAAATATCACATGACCTAACCCTTAGGCCTCATGCACACGACCGTTGTGTGCATCCGTGGCCGTTGTGTCGTTTTCCGTTTTTTTTTTTCGCGGACCCATTGACTTTCAATGGGTCCGTGGAAAAATCGGAAAATGCACCGTTTTGCAGCCGCATCCGTGATCCGTGTTTCCTGTCCGTCAAAAAATATGACCTGTCCTATTTTTTTAACGGACAACGGTTCACGGACCCATTCAAGTCAATTGGTCCGTGAAAGAACACGGATGCACACAAGATTGGCATCCACGTCCGTGATCCGTGGCCGTAGGTTACTTTCATACAGACGGATCCGAAGATCCGTCTGCATAAAAGCTTTTTCAGAGATGAGTTTTCACTTCGTGAAAACTCAAATCCGACAGTATATTCTAACACAGAGGCGTTCCCATAGTGATGGGGACACTTCTAGTTAGAATATACTATGAACTGTGTACATGACTGCCCCCTGCTGCCTGGCAGCACCCGATCTCTTACAGGGGGCTGTGATCCGCACAATTAACCCCTCAGGTGCTGCACCTGAGGGGTTAATTGTGCATATCATAGCCCCCTATAAGAGATCAGGGGCTGCCAGGCAGGAGGGGGCAGACCCCCCTCCCTCCCTCCCCAGTTTGAATATCATTGGTGGCCAGTGTGCGGCCCCCCGCCCCCCCCCCTATTGTAATATCATTGGTGGCCAGTGTTCGGCCTCCCCCGGCCCCCCCCCTCCCTCTATTGTAATATCATTGGTGGCCAGTGTGCGGCCCCCCGCCCCCCCTATTGTAATATCATTGGTGGCCAGTGTGCGCCCTCCCCCGGCCCCCCCCCCTCCCTGTATTGTAATATCATTGGTGGCCAGTGTGCTGCCCCCCCGGCCCCCCTCTATTGTATTAATATCATTGGTGGCCAGTGTGCGGCCTCCCCTCCCCCCCCCGATCATTGGTGGCAGCGGAGATTCCGATCGGAGTCCCAGTTTATTCGCTCTGGGGCTCCGATCGGTAACCATGGCAACCAGGACGCTACTGCAGGCCTGGTTGCCATGGTTACTTAGCATATTACAATATTAGAAGCATCATACTTACCTGCTGGCTGCTGCTCTGTCTGTGTCCGGCCGGGAGCTCCTCCTACTGGTATGTGACAGGTCTGTGCGGCGCATTGATTAATGATCTGTCACTTACCAGTAGGAGGAGCTCCCGGCCGGACACAGACAGCGCAGCAGCCAGCAGGTAAGTATGATGCTTCTAATATTGTAATATGCTAAGTAACCATGGCAACCAGGCCTGCAGTAGCGTCCTGGTTGCCATGGTTACCGATCGGAGCCCCAGAGCGATTAAACTGGCACTCCGATCGGAATCTCCGCTGCCACCAATGATCGGGTGGGGGGGGGGGAGAGGGGAGGCCGCACACTGGCCACCAATGAAATTACAATAGAGGGGGGGAGGGGGGCCGACGGAGGCCACACACTGGCCACCAATGATATTACAATAGAGGGGGGGGCGGGGGGGCGCACACTGGCCACCAATGATATTACAATAGAGGGGGGGCCGCACACTGGCCACCAATGATATTCAAACTGGGGAGGGAGGGGGGTCTGCCCCCTGCTGCCTGGCAGCCCCTGATCTCTTATAGGGGGCTATGATACGCACAATTAACCCCTTCAGGTGCGGCACCTGAAGGGTTAATTGTGCTGATCACAGCCCCCTGTAAAAGATCGGGTGCTGCCAGGCAGCAGGGGGCAGTCATGTACACAGTTCGTAGTATATTCTAACTAGAAGCGTCCCCATCACTATGGGAACGCCTCTGTGTTAGAATATACTGTCGGATCTGAGTTTCACGATGTAACTCAAATCCGATGGTATATTCTAACATAGAGGCTTTCCCATGGTGATGGGGACGCTTCAAGTTAAAATATACCATCGGATTGGAGAAAACTCCGATCCTATGGTATATTAACTCCTGACTTTACATTGAAAGTCAATGGGGGACGGATCCGTTTGAAATTGCACCATATTGTGTCAACGGATCCGTCCCCATTGACTTGCATTGTAATTCAGGACGGATCCGTTTGGCTCCGCACGGCCAGGCGGACACCAAAACGACTTTTTTTTCATGTCTGTGGATCCTCCAAAAATCAAGGAAGACCCACGGACGAAAAAACGGTCACGGATGACGGAAAAAACGGAACCCGTTTTTGCGGACCGCAAAAAAAAAACGGTCGTGTGCATGAGGCCTTAAGGTGAACACGATATAAAAAATAAAATAAAAAGTGTGTCAAAAATGCAATTTTTTGTCATTTTACATCACAAAGAGTGTAATACCAAGCGATCAAAAAGTCATATGCACCCTAAAATAGTAGAAATCAAACTGTCATCTCATACCGAAAAAAATGAGCCACTACATAAGACAGTAGCCCAAAATAAAATAAAAAACTATGGCTTTCAGAATATGTTGACACTAAAAATATTTTGGTAGTCATATTTGGTATTGTCGTGTCCGTAACAACCTGCTCTATAAAAATAGCACATGACCTAACCTGTCAGATGAACATTGTAAATAACAAAAATAAAAACTCTGCCAAAACGGCTATTTTTTTTTTACCTTGCCTCACAAAAAGTGTAAGGCCTCTTGCACACAAACGTTTTTTTTTTCCGTTTACGGTCCGTATACGGACCGTAAACTGAACCATTCATTTCAATGGATCCGCAGAAAAAAGTAAGGTACTCCGTATGCCTTCCGTTTCCGTATTTCAGTTTTTCCGTTCAAAGATAGAACATGTCCTATTGTCTGCAGAACGGACAAGGATAGTACTGTTCTATCAGGGGCCAGCTGTTCCATTCCGCAAAAAACGGAATGCACACGGACATCATTAGTATTTTTTGCGGATACGTTTTTTGCAGACAGCAAAATACTGAAAAAGCCATACGGTCATGTGCAAGAGGGCTAATATAGAGCAACCAAAAATCATATGTACCCTAAAATAATACCAACAAAACTGCCACCTTATCCCATAGTTTCCAAAATGGGGTCATTTTTTCTGAGTTTCTACTGTAGGGGTGCATCAGGGGGTCTTCAAATGTGACATGGCAGCTTAAAATTATCCCAGTGAAATCTGCCTTCCAAAAACCATATGACGTCCCTTTCCTTCTGCGCCCCGCCGTGTGCCCGTACAGCAGTTTACAACCACATATGGGGTGTTTCTGTAAACTACAGAATCAGGACAATAAATATTAAGTTTTGTTTGGCTGTTAACCCTTGCTTTGTTAGCGAAAAAAATTGATAAAAATTGAAAATCTGCCAAAAAAGTGAAATTCTGAAATCTAATCTCCATTTTCCATTAATTCTTGTGGAACACCTAAAGGGTTAACAAAGTTTGTAAAATCAGTTTTGAATACCTTGGGGGTGTAGTTTCTAAAATGGGGTCATTGTGGTTTCTATTATGCAGGCCTCACAAAGTGACTTCACTGTCAATCCAATGAATTATTGTTTTCATGAATGGTTTGAATTGCAACAGCAGAAGTCAGCAAGTGTAGGCAACGCAGTTGCCGTATTTGTGGGAGGGGAGGCTCCTGCACATCCTATTTAAAGCACCGCTGCGCCCTCCCCCCTGTCAGCTACCTTCGATTCTCGTCCACAGCAGCGGTGTGTGCAGGCGCTGCTTCACTTCCGGGTCGTGAGCATGGTCAGCGTCCTCTGCGCTCCAGCGTTCGGCCGGCGTGGTTCCCACATCATCCATCGGCGGCGGGTGTCCGGTTCGGGTAGGGTAAGTTAGGCACTCGCGTGCTCCTTCTTCTGCTAGCCGTGCCCCACATCCGGGCAGCGGTTATCCTCTGTCATATGCAGCTTGGCACGTTCGGTTCCTGTGCAGCGGCATTTCCACTTTGCTGACGACGGTCTGAGCTCTGTTCACACTGAATAGCACTGGTATTGACTAACCTCACATACAAGGGACTTACATATAGGGAACACACATCAGTGCCCATAGGTTGTAACAACCACACTCTGTGTCCACAGCAGCCACATATCGGTGGCCTCACATTGGGAGTTAGTAGCTGAAGGGATATATGTACTCCATTTTGTCTGCTTTAACAATGTGTATTGTGATATCATCTTGTTCATGCACTGTTTTAAGTTCCCCCTCTGTGGAATTTGGGAGACTTCCTCTGTCCTTGGACAGTTTCTTGAGACCCTTAAATTCCTAAGTGAAAACAGTCACACCTTATAAGGTCATCCCGGCTTAATGCATACTAAGCATATATGTGTCTACACATGATTGGTTAATGATGTTACTATGTAAATTATACTCTCTGCTTCTTTAAAAGGCTGAACTGAGGGGCAATAAAATTTGAGTGAATTTGAACATACCCGTGTTGTGTTGTATCTGACAAGTTCATTCTCCTGGCGCCAGATAGACTTAATCCAAGCTGACCACCGAAAATCTGGTATCAAGGATACCATAAGCAAAGGGTCTAAATTTCCTTACAGCTTTGGGGGCTCGTGTCCGGGATCGAGAGGGTCATCCTCGGGTCCGGTGAGAAAGACATCAATTTTGTCTTCCGTCTGATCCGAGGGCACTGGCCACGTCTCGACCCAAGTAAGTTGAACCATCTATTTAAGATTTCGGTAGGTCGCTGTGTCAGGGACACAGGAAGATAAGGCTCAGGGAGTCTAAGGTGATTATAAGGGACTCCGGGAGTCCACATCACCGCAGATAGATAAAGTGCACTAAGAAATACTGTTCAGGGAAAAGAAGGTTACAAGTTTGGATTAACTCTTATATACACTGCTCAAAAAAAATAAAGGGAACACTTAAACAACACAATGTAACTCCAAGTCAATCACACTTCTGTGAAATCAAACTGTCCATTTCACATGCTGTTGTGCAAATGGGATAGACAATAGGTGGAAATTATAGGCAATTAGCAAGACACCCCCAATAAAGGAGTGGTTCTGCAGGTGGTAACCACAGACCACTTCTCAGTTCCTATGCTTCCTGGCTGATGTTTTGGTCACTTTTGAATGCTGGCAGTGCTTTCACTCTAGTGGTAGCATGAGACGGAGTCTACAACCCACACAAGTGGCTCAGGTAGTGCAGCTTATCCAGGATGGCACATCAATGCGAGCTGTGGCAAGAAGGTTTGCTGTGTCTGTCAGCGTAGTGTCCAAAGCATGGAGGCGCTACCAGGAGACAGGCCAGTACATCAGGAGATGCGGAGGAGGCCGTAGGAGGGCAACAACCCAGCAGCAGGACCGCTACCTCCACCTTTGTGCAAGGTGGAACAGGAGGAGCACTGCCAGAGCCCTGCAAAATGACCTCCAGCAGGCCACAAATGTGCATGTGTCTGCTCAAACGGTCAGAAACAGACTCCATGAGGGTGATATGAGGGCCCGACGTCCACAGGTGGGGGTTGTGCTTACAGCCCAACACCGTGCAGGACGTTTGGCATTTGCCAGAGAACACCAAGATTGGCAAATTCGCCTCTGGCGCCCTGTGCTCTTCACAGATGAAAGCAGGTTCACACTGAGCACATGTGACAGACGTGACAGAGTCTGGAGACGCCGTGGAGAACGTTCTGCTGCCTGCAACATCCTCCAGCATGACCGGTTTGGCATTGGGTCAGTAATGGTGTGGGGTGGCATTTCTTTGGAGGGCCGCACAGCCCTCCATGTGCTCGCCAGAGGTAGCCTGACTGCCATTAGGTACCGAGATGCGATCCTCAGACCCCTTGTGAGACCATATGCTAGTGCGGTTGGCCCTGGGTTCCTCCTAATGCAAGACAATGCTAGACCTCATGTGGCTGGAGTGTGTCAGCAGTTCCTGCAAGACGAAGGTATTGATGCTATGGACTGGCCCACCCGTTCCCCAGACCTGAATCCAATTGAGCACATCTGGGACATCATGTCTCGCTCTATCCACCAACGTCACGTTGCACCACAGACTGTCCAGGAGTTGGCAGATGCTTTAGTCCAGGTCTGGGAGGAGATCCCTCAGGAGACCGTCCGCCACCTCATCAGGAGCATGCACAGGCGTTGTAGGGAGGTCATACAGGCACGTGGAGGCCACACACACTACTGAGCCTCATTTTGACTTGTTTTAAGGACATTACATCAAAGTTGGATCAGCCTGTAGTGTGTTTTTTCCACTTTAATTTTGAGTGTGACTCCAAATCCAGACCTCCATGGGTTGAAAAATTTGATTTCCATTTTTTTATTTTTGTGTGATGTTGTTATCAGCACATTCAAATATGTAAAGAACAAAGTATTTCAGAAGAATATTTAATTAATTCAGATCTAGGATGTGTTATTTTTGTGTTCCCTTTATTTTTTTGAGCAGTGTATATATAGTATAAGTATCTTAGAAGTGATAAGATTATCTGTTTGTGTGAGATACTGACCGGGTGGTAAGTGTACGGTCACATCCCACTGTTATTGTCAAATTGATGTATTTTGGGTTAACCACTGTTAATGTGTAAAATTGTATTGTGCTGTGGAGGATCGTTATACGCCCCACTTTTACAGCTAGGAGTAATCTGCTGACCCGGAGAACGTGAACGCAAGTGGCGGTCCAAAATAGTAATAGTCGATAGGGGTCCAAAGAGTATAGAGAGACATTAAGATACGAATCCGCTGATCAGTTGACAGGATTTTTGTCTGAGCCTTCACGGTTCAGTACAGCCAGTCCTGACAGCGATTGTCTCACTTATTCTTTGAACTGAGAAAACTAACATGGGAGGACAAGGGTCTAAAACTAAATATCCTAAACCAGAACCAGGAGAAACCTGCAAAATCTATGTAGCTCGTGTTAGTCCAACAAACTATTACCTAGTTAACCCATGGGAGACAATTTTGCAGGATGTGATATTAATGGAGAATTGAAAGTTAAAATGTGAACAAGAATGTCACTGAGAAAGTGTGGCCCCGGACAGCAGGTCCCCTGGCTGGCAACAGGGATGAAAATCTGTAAGAATCTGTGAAGTTAGAGCTTACAGACTGTGGACATCAGAACTCCTGTGATGTTGAGGGGGGGTTCTAATGAGTGAGAAAACAGAGCAGTGTCAGGATGTTGATTGATGGCACTAGCAAGAAAGAAAGTGCCTCAGTGTCTGCAATCAGAAAGGCGCTTGTGTTAAATGTGCAGAAATGAACTGGTTAAGTTTTGTTACCCTAATGATATGTGTGTGTTTAAATAGGGAAATAGGGAAGACCCATAGCCTGGTCAGTTAATGAATAAGTATTGTCTGGTGCAGTATCTGTAAAAGTGTGAGGAATATTTAAGACGGTTGAACGTCCTGTGATGGACTGACTCACTTCCCCTGCCTTCAAAGAAAAAGGTGGGAGGGAATCATGCAGAGTAAGTGATGTTATGTGTGTAATAATCCAGCTTTTAACAAAAATTATTATATATGTACAACATTAACTAAGACCACCTGGCATATAAGATGATTTGGGTTTAACAAAATGACTGTATGATTATAACATGTATATTGTCTTCTTATAAGAGTTGATTAATCACAGAGTGAAGACCAGAAGACATTGGAAAACACAGCACAACAGCGACATAGACTATCAGCAATTCTGGGTGTGGTGTGGCTATCTGTTTCCAGGAAAGCTGTGTTTGTCTGTGCTGCAAATTTTGGATTGAAACAAAGAAAACTGTGTGACTGGGTTGGAAGACAAATGATTCAGTGGAATGTGAATGGGTGTGGCTTTGAGTTGTAGTGGAGTTGAAAATGTGTGAAGACTGAGGGATGTTTTTAGCAGAGCTGTGTATGCAATTCAGTTTTTATGTATGAGGGCGTGGTTATGAGCTGTTTGTGAAAATGAGTACATGAAAATGTGAATGCGTATGGAGTACGATATTTGTTTTCATATAATATGCGCATTGAGAATTTTATTTTATTTTTCTTGGAAGTTTTTGGTTTTTATTGGTGCCAACAGCGTTGATCGAGCTGTACATTTTTTTTTAATTGAAGTCAATGAAAAGTTTTAATGGGCCCTTTGTGTGTTCATGTCTGTATTGTCAGATCTGTTTGTTTCAATGTTTGAAGTTACGTGTTACATGTTAGGTGTTGTGCTTAACATCAGAGCTCTGTTCTTATGGATAGCTGGGACACTACTGACGGACAGAAGGAAGACCACAGCGTCCGACTAAAAGGGGTGGACTTAGATGACTGAGAGTGGGAGGAAGGAGAGTAGGATTTATGGTAGACAGTGGAGCTACTTCTAGTGTGTTAAACAGCATAATGTACAAGGGGCCTCCACTTCAGCCCCCCTAGCTTAAACACCCTTAATGACCAGGCCACTTTTTACACTTCTGCACTACACTACTTTCACCGTTTATTGCTCGGTCATGCAACTTACCACCCAAATGAATTTTACCTCCTTTTCTTCTCACTAATAGAGCTTTCATTTGGTGGTATTTCATTGCTGCTGACATTTTTACTTTATTTGTTATTAATCGAAATTTAACGATTTTTTTTGCAAAAAAATGACATTTTTCACTTTCAGTTGTAAAATTTTGCAAAAAAAACGACATCCATATATAAATTTTTCTCTAAATTTATTGTTCTACATGTCTTTGATTAAAAAAAAATGTTTGGGTAAAAAAAAAATGGTTTAGGTAAAAGTTATAGCGTTTACAAACTATGGTACAAAAATGTGAATTTCCGCTTTTTGAAGCAGCTCTGACTTTCTGAGCACCTGTCATGTTTCCTGAGGTTCTACAATGCCCAGACAGTAGAAAAAACCCCACAAATGACCCCATTTCGGAAAGTAGACACCCCAAGGTATTCGCTGATGGGCATAGTGAGTTCATAGAACTTTTTATTTTTTGTCACAAGTTAGCGGAAAATGATGATTTTTTTATATATATTTTTTTCTTACAAAGTCTCATATTCCACTAACTTGTGTCATTTTTTACACATTTTGATTTCAAACTACTTACCACACATTAGGGCCCCTAGAATGCCAGGGCAGTATAACTACCCCACAAGTGACCCCATTTTGGAAAGAAGACACCCCAAGGTATTCCGTGAGGGGCATGGCGAGTTCCTAGAATGTTTTTTTTTTTGTCACAAGTTAGCGGAAAATGATGATTTATTTCTTTTTTTTCTTACAAAGTCTTATATTCCACTAACTTGTGACAAAAAATAAAAACTTCCATGAACTCACTATGCCCATCACGAAATACCTGGGGGTGTCTTCTTTCCAAAATGGGGTCACTTGTGGGGTAGTTATACTGCCCTGGCATTTTAGGGGCCCAAATGCGTGCGAAGTAGTTTGAAATCAAAATGTGTAAAAAATGTCCGGTGAAATCCGAAAGGTGCTCTTTGGAATGAGGGCCCCTTTGCCCACCTAGGCTGCAAAAAAGTGTCACACATGTGGTATTGACGTACTCAGGAGAAGCTGGGCAATGTTTTTTGGGGTGTAATTTTACATATACCCATTGTCACGAACTATGGATCCGATCGCTCCGGATCCCACAGCTGTGAAGTAGTGGTCTGTGATGGAGTCTGCGCACACACAGAGACCTCACGTGACCGGGGTATTACCCTTCGGCTAACACCCTCCCACTACACTTCGGTAACTGCCACCACGTGGGTTCCCGGTCCACGAGCCGACTATCCGGGTCATTCACTATCACACAGATCAGTGGATGAACCGGATATCACTTACTGACCAACCGCAGTCAATCACCCCCAGCTACAATTCCTAAATGCAATTTAACTAACTACCTGGTAACGTCTCTTCAAAGGCAAGGTACGTTGTTCAGCAGCTTAGAATATGGAAGACTTGGCCACTTAGATTTTATAATCTTTAATAAGAGGTAAAAAGCAGTGCATACAAATCTAATGAAAATGACTATAAATCTACAGAATAATAATAACAATATAAATAATCACGACAGTTCAAATGAAAGGGAAAAAGGTGAAAGAATACTTAGTTTCTCTGGAGGCTTTCAGATGGTCGTTCATATGTCTTTTTTGAATCCTTGCAAACCCCGTTCAGTATGTATCAGGGGAGACCCTCAAAGTTCTTCTGATACAGGGATATGCTGTCAATGTCCAATTAAGTGTCTGGTGATGTTCCATGGGTCTCTCTCCTCTGTCCTTGTGCACAGATTTTTATGAACTCTGCCATGGGCAGGAGACTTACTCCTGTCAGCCAATGGCAGCAGAGTGACTGTGAAGCCTAGGGATTGGCCTCCAAGGGTTTTATGACCCCCATCAAAGTTCAGTTCCTACAATGAGGATTATACTTAAGCCTGTATGTCCCTGATACATCGGCATATTTTTATACAGAATACATATTTGCGATCCTTATTTATTTACATACAGAATGAGACCACACACGGTAATGCTGGGACCTGTAGTTCTTCTACCACCCATAGGTGAGCTACAGAATCACATCCTCTGGTCATATTTGATACCCAATTAACCACAATACTCTGGAGAGCCTGGATCTGGTGTCAGAAAGGGCATAAGTTGATTCATAACTGAAATATGAAAGTGGACTGGTTTTATGCCCAGAGCTAATTAAGGGCTATTAGCTCTCCTCAAACCAGACCTGGAAATTAATGACGTCACGCTCCAGCCAGGCTTGACAGCGAGCTGATCTTTATGTTATAGGACAGGATGAGCTGGGCCTGGTATGGCCTTTATGACCTTTTATAGCCGGCCTCACAGAGTAGTGGTAATAAAAGTGTCCATCTATATCATACTTGACCCAGGCTTCAGGAAGATGAGAGTTCACTGTTCTTTTACATAGGCCAGAAGCATACAAAATGGCTACCCAGAGGAATAATGTATGTATGCCGGCACACCCATGCTGGGTGAGAGAAATATCTTGGCAAAAGACAACTTTTCCCATTTTTTTATACAAAGTTGGCATTTGACCGAGATATTTCTCTCACCCAGCATGGGTATATGTAAAATGACACCCCAAAACACATTGCCCAACTTCTCCTGAATACGGCAATACCACATGTGTGACACTTTTTTGCAGCCTAGGTGGGCAAAGGGGCCCACATTCCAAAGAGCACCTTTAGGATTTTACACGTCATTTTTTACACATTTTGATTTCAAACTACTTACCACACATTAGGGCCCCTAGAATGCCAGGGCAGTATAACTACCCCACAAGTGACCCCATTTTGGAAAGAAGACACCCCAAGGTATTCCGTGAGGGGCATGGCGAGTTCCTAGAATTTTTTATTTTTTGTCACAAGTTAGCGGAAAATGATGATTTATTTTTCTTTTTCTTACAAAGTCTTATATTCCACTAACTTGTGGCAAAAAATAAAAACTTCCATGAACTCACTATGCCCATCACGAAATACCTGGGGGTGTCTTCTTTCCAAAATGGGGTCACTTGTGGGGTAGTTATACTGCCCTGGCATTTTAGGGGCCCGAATACGTGAGAAGTGGTTTGAAATCAAAATCTGTAAAAAATGGCAGGTGAAATCCGAAAGGTGCTCTTTGGAATGTGGGCCCCTTTGCCCACCTAGGCTGCAAAAAAGTGTCACACATCTGGTATTGCCGTACTCAGGAGAAGTTGGGCAATGTGTTTTGGGGTGTCATTTTACATATACCCATGCTGGGTGAGATAAATATCTCGGTCAAATGCCAACTTTGTATAAAAAAATGGGAAAAGTTGTCTTTTGCCAAGATATTTCTCTCACCCAGCATGGGTATATGTAAAAAGACACACCAAAACACATTGCCCAACTTCTCCTGAGTACGGTGATACCAGATGTGTGACACTTTTTTGCAGCCTAGGTGGGCAAAGGGGCCCATATTCCAAAGAGCACCTTTCGGATTTCACCGGCCATTTTTTACAGATATTGATTTCAAACCACTTCTCACGCATTCGGGCCCCTAAAATGCCAGGGCAGTATAACTACCCCACAAGTGACCCCATTTTGGAAAGAAGACACCCCCAGGTATTTCGTGATGGGCATAGTGAGTTCATGGAAGTTTTTATTTTTTGTCACAAGTTAGTGGAATATGAGACTTTGTAAGAAAAAAAAAATCATCATTTTCCGCTAACTTGTGACAAAAAATAAAAAATTCTAGGAACTCGCCATGCCCCTCACGGAATACCTTGGGGTGTCTTCTTTCCAAAATGGGGTCACTTGTGGGGTAGTTATACTGCCCTGGCATTCTAGGGGCCCTAATGTGTGGTAAGTAGGTAAATGACCTGTGAAATCCTAAAGGTGCTCTTTGGAATGTGGGCCCCTTTGCCCACCTAGCCTGCAAAAAAGTGTCACACATGTGGTATCGCCGTATTCAGGAGAAGATGGGCAATGTGTTTTGGGGTGTCTTTTTACATATACTCATGCTGGGTGAGAGAAATATCTCGGCAAAAAACAACTTTTCCCATTTTTTATACAAAGTTGGCATTTGACCAAGATATTTATCTCACCCAGCATGGGTATATGTAAAATGACACCCCAAAACATATTGCCCAACTTCTCCTGAGTACGGCAATACCAGATGTGTGACACTTTTTTGCAGCCTAGATGCGCAAAGGGGCCCACATTCCTTTTATGAGGGCATTTTTAGACATTTGGATCCCAGACTTCTTCTCATGCTTTAGGGCCCCTAAAATGCCAGGGCAGTATAAATACCCCACATGTGACCCCATTTTGGAAAGAAGACACCCCAAGGTATTCAATGAGGGGCATGGCGAGTTCATAGAAAAAAAAAATTTGGCACAAGTCAGCGGAAATTGATTTTTTTTTTCTCACAAAGTCTCCCTTTCCGCTAACTTGGGACAAAAATTTCAATCTTTCATGGACTCAATATGCCCCTCACGGAATACCTTGGGGCGTCTTCTTTCCCAAATGGGGTCACATGTGGGGGTATTTATACTGCCCTGGCATTCTAGGGGCCCTAAAGCGTGAGAAGAAGTCTGGAATATAAATGTCTAAAAATGTTTACGCATTTGGATTCCGTGAGGGGTATGGTGAGTACATGTGAGATTTAATTTTTTGACACAAGTTAGTGGAATATGAGACTTTGTAAGAAAGAAAAAAAAAATTCTGCTAACTTGGGCCAAAAAAATGTCTGAATGGAGCCTTACAGGGGGGTGATCAATGACAGGGGGGTGATCAGGGAGTCTATATGGGGTGATCACCCCCCTGTCATTGATCACCCCCCTATAAGGCTCCATTCAGATGTCCGTATGTGTTTTGCGGATCCGATCCATGTATCCGTGGATCCGTAAAAAACATACGGACATCTGAATGCAGCCTTACAGGGGGGGTGATCAATGACAGGGGGGTGATCAATGACAGGGGGGTGATCAGGGAGTCTATATGGGGTGATCACCCCCCTGTCATTGATCACCCCCCTATAAGGCTCCATTCAGATGTCCGTATGTGTTTTGCGGATCCGATCCATGTATCCGTGGATCCGTAAAAACATACGGACATCTGAATGGAGCCTTACAGGGGGGTGATCAATGACAGGGGGGTGATCAATGACAGGGGGGTGATCAGGGAGTCTATATGGGGTGATCACCCCCCTGTAAGGCTCCATTCAGACGTCTGTATGTGTTTTGCGGATCCGATCCATGTATCCGTGGATCCGTAAAAAACATACGGACATCTGAATGGAGCCTTACAGAGGGGTGATCAATGACAGGGGGGTGATCAGGGAGTCTATATGGGGTGATCACCCCCCTGTCATTGATCACCCCCTATAAGGCTCCATTCAGATGTCCGTATGTGTTTTGCGGATCCGATCCATGTATCCGTGGATCCGTAAAAAACATACGGACATCTGAATGCAGCCTTACAGGGGGGTGATCAATGACAGGGGGGTGATCAATGACAGGGGGGTGATCAGGGAGTCTATATGGGGTGATCACCCCCCTGTAAGGCTCCATTCAGACGTCTGTATGTGTTTTGCGGATCCGATCCATGTATCCGTGGATCCGTAAAAAACATACGGACATCTGAATGGAGCCTTACAGGGGAGTGATCAATGACAGGGGGGTGATCAGGGAGTCTATATGGGGTGATCACCCCCTGTCATTGATCACCCCCCTGTAAGGCTCCATTCAGACGTCCGTATGTGTTTTGCTAATCCGATCCATGTATCAGTGGATCCGTAAAAATCATACGGATGTCTGAATGGAGCCTTACAATGGGGTGATCAATGACAGGGGGGTGATCAATGACAGGGGGGTGATCAGGGAGTCTATATGGGGTGATCAGGGGTTAATAAGTGACAGGGGGGGTGCAGTGTAGTGGTGTTTGGTGCTACATATTACTGAGCTGCCTGTGTCCTCTGGTGGTCGATCCAAACAAAAGGGACCACCAGAGGACCAGGTAGCAGGTATATTAGACGCTGTTATCAAAACAGCGTCTAATATACCTGTTAGGGGTTAAAAAAATCGCATCTCCAGCCTGCCAGCGAACGATCGCCGCTGGCAGGCTGGAGATCCACTCGCTTACCTTCCGATCCTGTGAACGCGCGCGCCTGTGTGCGCGCGTTCACAGGAAATCTCGCGTCTCGCGAGATGACGCATATATGCGTGACTCTGCGCAGGGTTGCCGCCTCCGGAACGCGATCCTGCGTTAGGCGGTCCGGAGGCGGTTAAGGAAGTCTGAGCCTTCTATGTGAATTAATAGGGTTTTGACAAAACCTTTCAAAACTGACTCACTACCACTCGAGACCATGGACAGGGAATACATCACAGATCATGTATTTAGCATTATACTAGATTGCCCAGTCAGCCTGTTAGGGAGAGATTTGTTCATTAAGCTTGACTTGCAGTTATCAGCAAAGAATCAGGGCATAAGAGTACACTCAGATCTCATTCCAATGTCTCCACCAGTGCCACTGATTATTACAAACATACAGAACCACCCAGAACTTAACAACATTAATCCTGCATTATGGTCTTCAAATGAATATGACACGGGGCTCATAGATTGCACACCTTACAAAGCTACTGTGAAACCAGGTGTCATCTCAGTGTTCCAGAAACAATACCAGTTGTCAAAAGAGAAACTTCCTACAAAAGGGAATCCTGGAAGAGGTGATTTCACCCTACAGCACGCCCGTGAATCCAGTGACAAAGGCAGATGGTACTACCCGCTTTGTACAGGATTTAAGGGCAATAAATAAATGTCACCTCACTTCTTTCTGCAATTCCTGCAGACGCTGTCTATTTCAGTGTGATAGATCTGAAGAATGCTTTCTTCTCTATCCCAGTTGATAAGGCAACCAGACTACTTTTTGCTTTTTCCTTTGACGAACGTCAACTGACCTGGTGCAGAATGCCCCAGGGAAATGCTGATTCACCTGTAGTGTACAGCATAGTCCTCCAAGCCACGTTAAAACCATGGTACCCCCCCCCCCCAGGTTCTGTGCTGTTGCAATATGTCGATGATTTGTTACTGTGTAGCATGTCAGCGGAGGCCAGCATTCAGGATGGTTTATCACTGTTACAATGGTTGTCAGGATGTGGTCACAAAGTGGCACTTAAGAAAATGCAATGGTGTAAAATGCAGGTTTAATACTTGGGCTTTGTCCTCACAAAAGATGAAAGGAGAATCAGCACAGAAAGAGTCCAGTCTATTGCAGGTCTGGTCACCCCGCACACCAAGAAAGAAATGTTATCTTTCCTTGGGATGATAAACTACTGTAGACAATGGATTCCTGATTGCTCCTATTATGACAATGTTTTGAGGCAAGCCACTCTGGAAGAAAATCCAGATTTGATTAAATGGTCTTCTGAAATGTACAATGCATTTGATTATCTGAAATGTTCACTCATGTCGAGTCCAGGGCTGGGCCTCTCTGACTATAATATGCCCTTCCACATGTTTGCACGCCAAAATTGTAAAACCATGGCGGGAGCACTGACACAAGAACACGGAGGCAAGTTGCGCCCTTGTGCGTGTTTCTCAAAGGTTATGCCCACCTCTGTTCAGGGGATGCCGGCATGTCTGCGTTCCCTTGCAGCCTGTGCAATGATGGTAGAATTGGCAACCACTTTCACTCTGGGACATTTAACCTTTTTGCACACTACACATGATGTTGTAGGCCTACTCAAGGGCATCCACACTCAACACAGCAGGCAGCTGAGCTCATTACACTCACTAGAGCATGTATTCTACATGCTGACAGACCTGTCACCATCTATACTGATAGTAGGTACGCACATGGGGTAGTGTGGGACCATAGTATGATTTGGCAGAGAAGAGGATTCACGGCAGCAGATGGTAAGGATCATGTCTCACAGGGCAATGCGCTGGCAGATAAGGTGGCGAAAAGAGTGGCCAAATGCAACCCCACAGGTCAGTGTAACCATTGGGAGATGCCATGTCTGGCACCTCCAACCCCTGAGATGTCGCAAATGCTTACTGATCTTCAAAGGTATGCCACTGAACAGGAACAGCAAGACTGGTGTTATCCAGTATTGCAGAAAAATCCTAAGACAGGATTAGTCTGCAAAGAGGGGTAGCCATGCATTCCCCAACACAGTGCTTCCATCTTAATAGCACATTTCCACGGAGTAGGACATAACAGCATTGAGATACTCCTGGGAAGGCCTTTCCCCACCCCCTGGGCCCAATGATAGTGCAGGAAGGAGACCTTGATTTAATAAGGGAAGAATATGTCACCAAATTGATACAGGTACTTAACAAAACTGAGGAAAAAGTTGCTTATAAGTCTCCCTCTCTTCCACAGAAACCCACCCACCCATACAGGGTGGGGGATGAGGTGGTGGTCGAAACACTGAAGAAAGGAAGAGCTCAAGGTGATTTCGTATATGGCCCACCTACTACCGTGGTTGCAGTAACCAAAACAGCTGTGCTGACTGAACAATCTCCAATTTGGATCCAATCCACCTGAGTGAAGCTTGTGAGAGCAAGAGAGGAGGCAGGAACGGAGGAAGACAGCCTTGGCCTTGAAGAAGGACAGAAGGTACTAACGGGGGCAGACAGCCCTGACCTCCAACGAGGCCCAGAGGTACTAACGGAGCAGACAGCCCTGACCTCCACCATGATGAGCTCCTCACTCTTTCTATTCTATTTTCTGGGAAATGGTTGAATGTACTGACTAAGATTGATTTAATAATCTTGTTGATTTTACCAATTAGTAGAGAATGACACTCCTTGAAGGAGGAACCTGTTACATGGACTCCTCTTCATATAGGTCATTGTCCGCAAAGATCATCGCACATGAAAATAATGTTAACAATAGAAAATCCTGGTAAACAGGATGAAGGAGATTATGTACTAGGATGGTACTTCCATAAAATGTGGGGATCTGCAACACAAATGTTCAGACTTAGAGATATGTATAAATCTAAAGAATATGCAATCTAATATTACAAAAACAGTACCATCCCTAGACAAACATGTACCTCTACCAACAGGATGGGTATTGGCCTGTGGAAATACTAGTTACACGTACATACCAGCCAATATTACAGAGGGACGCTGTACAATAGCTAGGTTGACATTAACAATGATACCACTAGTCCCAGCAATACAGACGCAACACAAGAGAGACACTTCCCTACAGCTACCAGAAAATTGTGACTATAATGTGAATCTCCTCTCTAGAGCAGAATACATGAGTTTAGGGGTATCTATGATAGGGGTACCAGGGTTGGCCATATATAACCACAAGACAATATCAAAACTTGCCTGTTTTATGGTAAAACAGATAAATGTCACTAGTTCAATTCTGCAAGATATACTGCTGGATATACAATCATATAAAAAGGCTATCTTGCAGAATAGGGCAACTATTGACTATTTATTGCTTCAACATGGTGTATGATGCTCAGTGTTTGCAGGGATGTGTTGTTTCAATCTATCAGATCACTCCAGTGGAATAAAAGATAAACTAGAAGAAATGATTAAACACATAAAACAAGATGTTGACCAAGGATGGTGGGACTGGCTTTTTGGTTGGATACCTGACTTTGGTCAAATAAGGTATGTCTTAGGAGTGGCACTCGCCGTGGTCGCTGCAATAGTGTGTCTCTGCTGTTGTCTACAGTGTGTGCCCTCCCTTCTTGCCATATGTCAAAAAGTGGCCGAAAGAGGGGTACACTCAACATTTCTCTATACTCCGGTAGAGATGGAAGAGGCAAACACAACCTCAACAAAGCCTGAGGATTATACTCCTGAAGGGTATATGGAATATCTAAAGGCTTACAAGCAAAATAAGGGAGAAAAGAGAAAGAACCATATAGTATAAGATATATAAGGTTCTAAGAGGGGATTGAAGGGATATATATAACTCCATTTTGTCTGCTTTAACAATGTGTATTGTGATATCATCTTGTTCATGCACTGTTTTAAGTTCCCCCTCTGTGGAATTTGGGAGACTTCCTCTGTCCTAGGACAGTTTCTTGAGACCCTTAAATTCCTAAGTGAAAACAGTCACACCTTATAAGGTCATCCCGGCTTAATGCATACTAAGCATATATGTGTTTACACATGATTGGGTAATGATGTTACTATGTAAATTATACTCTCTGCTTCTTTAAAAGGCTGAACTGAGGGGCAATAAAATTAGAGTGAATTTGAACATACCCGTGTTGTGTTGTATCTGACAAGTTCATTCTCCTGGCGCCAGATAGACTTAATCCAAGCTGACCACCGAAAATCTGGTATCAAGGATACCATAAGCAAAGGGTCTAAATTTCCTTACAGTAGCCACATGGTTTGTCATTACAGTCCTGCACACACAGCAGTGAGCATATTATTAGGGGTTCAAATCAATGCCCATATTGCAGAAACCATGTAGTCAGCTGTCACAGATGGTGTACAGGAAACAAGACAATGCAATACAATAATGACTCACTGGATCCACAACTAAGGAACAAAAGGGAGACCCCTACATGAGACCTGCCACTGTCCCTAATTGCTCAGCCTATGCGAACACCCCAAAGGTGGATGGGCGCATATCCACGTACCTCGGCTATCTAATACCTGAAGACCCTACAATAGTGAGGGGACACGACCACCGGCTCCCTACACTAGACACGGAGGGAGTCAGGGTCACCTGAAAATCCAGCAGACAGAAAATCACAAATAAAGGAACAGCACTTATCTTGCAGAGGGCTGGGAAATAGAAACAGCAAGCACACACACTCCAGGAAGTTGTATAAGCCGCAACCTAATGCATCATGGGGAGGAACTTAAAGGGAAGCAATCAGTCCAACTGCATGACAGCTGAGATAGACTAACGAGATGAGGAACTTAACCAAAACAAAGAAACTCAAGGAGGAGGATCTGGAAAGCTCCTGTCAGAGCTTCTCAACTGTCTGGTTGTGACAGTACCCCTCCCTCTACGAGTGGACTCCGGACACTCAGGGCCCACCTTCTCAGGATGGGACCTATGGAAAGCCCTGATGAGACGAGTGGCCTTAATGTCCGTCACTGGGACCCACATCCTCTCCTCAGGACCATAACCCTCCCAATGAACGAGGTACTGGAGGGAACCGCGGACAAGACGAGAATCCACAATCCTAGAGACCTGAAATTCAAGATTTCCATCAACCATAATCGGAGGAGGAGGCAAAGGCGAGGGTAAAATAGGTTGAACATAAGGTTTCAATAAGGACTTATGAAAAACATTATGGATCTTCCAAGTCTGAGGAAGATCAAGACGGTAGGCAACAGGATTGATGACAGACAGGATCTTGTAAGGCCCAATAAACCTAGGACCCAACTTCCAGGAGGGAACCTTCAATTTGATATTCTTGGTAGACAACCACACCAGATCACCAACATTCAGGTCCGGACCAGGCACACGTCTCTTATCTGCCACACGCTTATATCTCTCACTCATGCTCTTTAGATTATCCTGAATCTTTTGCCAAATAGATGACAAAGACGAGGAGAATCTGTCCTCATCAGGTAAACCAGAAGACCCCTCTCCCGAGAAAGTCCCAAACTGCGGATGAAACCCATATGCACCAAAAAATGGTGACTTATCAGAGGACTCCTGACGACGGTTATTTAAAGCAAACTCAGCAAGGGACAAAAAAGAACACCAATCCTCCTGATTCTCCGCCACAAAACAGCGCAGATATGTCTCCAGATTCTGATTGACGCGCTCTGTCTGGCCATTCGACTGCGGGTGGAAAGCAGAAGAGAATGACAACCGAACCCCTAAGCGAGAACAGAAAGCCTTCCAGAATCTGGAAACAAACTGCGTGCCCCTATCAGAGACTATGTCTGAAGGAATACCATGCAATTTGACAATGTGGTCAATAAATGCCTGCGCCAGCGTCTTAGCATTGGGCAAACCAGGAAAAGGGATGAAATGCACCATTTTGCTAAAACGGTCCACCACCACCAGAATCACAGTCTTCCCCGAGGAACGAGGCAAGTCCGTTATGAAGTCCATGGACAGATGTGTCCAAGGACGGGAAGGAATGGGTAAGGGAAGGAGAGGACCTGATGGCCGTGAATGAGTGACTTTGGCACGAGCGCAAGTCTCGCAAGCTGCCACAAAACCCTCAACCGACTTACGAAGCGCAGGCCACCAGAATCTCTGAGCGATGAGATCCAGTGTGGCTCTTGCCCCCGGGTGCCCAGCAAGGACCGTATCGTGGTGTTCCTTAAAAATCTTGTGTCTCAAAGCGAGAGGCACAAACAACCTCCCAGGAGGACAAAGATCGGGAGCCTCTGACTGGGCTGCCTGCACCTCTGCCTCCAATTCAGGAAAAAGAGCAGAGACCACCACACCTTCAGCCAAAATGGGACCCGGGTCTTCAAAATTCCCACCTCCCGGAAAACAATGTGACAGGGCATCTGCCTTCACATTCTTAACCCCAGGGCGGAACGTGACAACAAAATTAAACCTTGAAAAGAACAAAGACCATCTGGCCTGTCTCGGGTTCAGACGCTTGGCTGACTCCAAGTAGGCCAGATTTTTATGGTCAGTAAACACGGTAATAAGGTGTCTGGCTCCCTCTAGCCAATGGCGCCATTCCTCAAAAGCCAACTTGATGGCCAACAATTCCCTATCTCCCACATCATAATTTCTCTCTGCGGAGGAGAGTTTCTTCGAGAAAAAGGCACATGGTTGCCATTTGGCAGGAGAGAAACCCTGAGACAAGACCGCACCCACCCCTACCTCAGAAGCATCAACCTCAACTATGAAGGGTAACGAAATATCAGGTTGTACCAGGATGGGAGCGGAAGCAAAACTCTCCTTGATATTAGAAAAGGCCTTACGCGCCTCTACCGACCAGGAAGAAAAATCTACCCCCTTTCTGGTCATATCAGTGAGTGGTTTAACAACAGAGGAATAATTCAAAATAAATTTCCTGTAATAATTGGCAAAGCCCAAAAAACGCATCAGCGCCTTCTGATTCTCAGGAAGCTCCCACTCAAGCACAGCGCGGACCTTCTCGGGGTCCATGCGAAAACCAGAAGCGGAGAGAAGAAACCCCAGAAATTGAATTTCTGGAACCGCAAACACACATTTTTCCAGTTTCGCGTATAATTTATTCTCCCGCAGGATGAGCAAGACCTGACGTAAATGTTCCTTATGAGTCTTGAAATCAGGAGAAAAAATCAAAATGTCATCCAAATACACTAATACAAATTTTCCCATTAAATGATAAAAAATGCTGTTCACGAAATGCTGAAAAACGGCTGGGGCATTCATCAAACCAAAAGGCATAACCAAATTCTCAAAATGGCCCTCAGGGGTATTGAAAGCCGTCTTCCATTCGTCTCCTTCTCTGACCCTGACCAGGTTGTATGCCCCTCTTAGGTCTAATTTGGAAAAGACTTTAGCCCCAACAACCTGGTTAAACAGGTCCGGGATCAGAGGAAGCGGATAAGGGTCACGAATAGTGATACTGTTCAGCTCCCTGAAATCCAGACAAGGTCTTAAAGAACCATCTTTTTTCTTAACAAAGAAAAAACCAGCGGCAACAGGTGACTTCGAGGGTCGTATGTGTCCTTTTCTCAGACTCTCAGAGATATAAGCACGCATAGCGACCCTCTCAGGTTGGGAAAGATTGTATAAACGAGATTTAGGCAGCTTGGCGCCTGGGATGAGATTAATAGGGCAATCGTACTCCCTGTGCGGGGGCAAATCCTGAACTCCACTCTCAGAGAAGACATCCGAAAATTCAGAGAGGAAAGGTGGTACAGTCTTAGTAGAAACCTCAGAAACAGATGTCATGAGGCAATTCTCTCTGCAAAAGTCACTCCAACCATTTATTTGCCTCGCTTGCCAATCAATGGTGGGGTTATGTTTAGTGAGCCAGGGTAGCCCCAACACTAGAGGAGTAGGCAAACCGCTAAGGACGAAACATGACACATCCTCAACATGAGCATCACTCACAATTAAACGGATATTGTGAACTATGCCCTTTAATGATTTCTGAGAAAGTGGAGCGGAATCAATAGCAAAAACAGGAATATCCTTTCCCAAAGTGCATACCTGAAAAACCATGAGTTATTGCAAATTTATTATCAATGAGATTGACAGCTGCTCCACTATCCACAAAAATCTCACAAAAAACACTTTTGCTCTCTAGCGCCACCCTAGCAGGCAGGACAAAACGGGAACTACAAGCAAACGGAAAACCTTCAATTTCCGCCTCAACCCTGCCAATAGTAACAGACGGAACATTTTAAAAAGATTTTTTCCTTTTTGTTTCTTTATTACTCCCAGAAAACTGCCTGAATCTCCTAGAGGGACAAACATTTGCCAAATGATTTATACCTCCACAACAAAAACAAACCCTCCCATGCGGGCTGAATCTTCTATTGTCAGAGGCAATCAAACCCAGCTGCATGGGCTCCTGCTCAGAAGGGGCTGACAGCGACTGAGACCCCTGCGCACAGAAAGAGACCGCTGCACTGTCCCGGGACTGAGTATGACAGGAAGGAGAGATCTCTCCTCTCTCTCTAAGACACCTGTCAATACGAACGGCCTGAGACATAGCAGAATCCAAGGAGGTAGGTCTCTCATGAAAGGCAAATGCATCTTTCAATCCCTCTGAAAGACCATGGCAAAATTGACTTCAGAGTGCAGCATCATTCCAACCAGTATCAGCTGCCCATCTCCGAAATTCTGAGCAGTATATCTCTGCGGATTGTTTACCCTGGCATAACAGACGTAGTCTAGACTCAGCCAGAGCAATACGATCCGGATCATCATATATCTGACCCAGGGCTAAAAAGAATTCATCCACTGAACAGAGGGGCTGTGCCCCCTCCGGCAGCGAAAAGGCCCAGGATTGAGCGTTACCCCTGAGCAGCGATATAATGATCCCCACCCTCCGTTCTTCATCACCAGAGGAATGGGGAAGAAGGCGAAAATGGAGTTTGCAAGCCTCTCTAAAACGCACAAAATACTCACTACCCCCGGAGAACGTATCCGGGAGCGAGATCTTAGGCTCAGAACAAACTCCATGAACGCAAGCTGAACCGGTCACTTGAAACTGAGAAAAAGTCTTACGGAGATCAGCTACCTCCAATGAAAGACCCTGGAAGCGCTCAGCCAAAAGTGAAACCGGATCCATGCTTGAGACGGTTTTGGCGGCTTATAATGTCACGGATGGTGTACAGGAAACAAGACAATGCAATACAATAATGACTCACTGGATCCACAACTAAGGAACAAAAGGGAGACCCCTACATGAGACCTGCCACTGTCCCTAATTGCTCAGCCTATGCGAACACCCCAAAGGTGGATGGGCGCATATCCACGTACCTCGGCTATCTAATACCTGAAGACCCTACAATAGTGAGGGGACACGACCACCGGCTCCCTACACTAGACACGGAGGGAGTCAGGGTCACCTGAAAATCCAGCAGACAGAAAATCACAAATAAAGGAACAGCACTTATCTTGCAGAGGGCTGGGAAATAGAAACAGCAAGCACACACACTCCAGGAAGTTGTATAAGCCGCAACCTAATGCATCATGGGGAGGAACTTAAAGGGAAGCAATCAGTCCAACTGCATGACAGCTGAGATAGACTAACGAGATGAGGAACTTAACCAAAACAAAGAAACTCAAGGAGGAGGATCTGGAAAGCTCCTGTCAGAGCTTCTCAACTGTCTGGTTGTGACATCAGCCCACATACAAAAGGGTTACCGCATATGGCGGCAGCACTCACGTTAGCGCGTCTTTCAAACGTCAGCGCTCGTCCGTACCCAGAGGGGAAAAAAAAAAAGAGGGGGGGGGGTTTGCATAAGTCCTGTCATGTTTTTTTTTTTTTTTTTTCTTCACCCTGCGCTCTCAAGGTCTAGACGTTTATGTTCAAGTGGTATTGTCAAGATATAAATGTTATTATTGTTCTGTATAGGTGCCTGCCAGTGCACTGGGGTTTCAGCTGTTTATTTCGATTTTTTTCGATTCAAGTCCTTGCGCATGTACAGTATATACATACAAATATTACGGTTATGCCAGACTCATGGTTCATTAAGTTGACCAAGGCTCTATATTTTGGTGTTTCAGTTGCAGTGACTAGAGGTAACCATCCTTCAGGATCTGGTAAAAAAAAAAAACACCACGTGTATCATGTACAGCCATAGTCAGTTATCACTCAAAAAAAAAAAAAAAAAGGGGAATCCTGCCGTGCATGCTGACTTGTTTAGTCCCTGTGACGGTATGTCTGTATCTCACCGCCTTGTAATTCCTTAGTTCCAATTAGTTGAAGAATCCCCCATTCGCCAAATAAGAAATCGCTGGTAGCGCTGAATAATTCCACATATAAGCCAAAGCTGGATACTGGAACAAGACTTTACTGGAAGCACACCACATTCAAAAATACAATTTCTTTTATCTCCTGCTCCCATGCAAGGGAGACACCCACAACAAACATACATTAACCCATAACACAAAGGTTACAACCCACATAACATCTTCCCGTCTGCCTGTGATGTAATCATGGTACACCATGGTTAACATAATCATCACAGGCAGGACAATACACAAAGTCCTCTGTCCTGGAGACAACCGAGTTGTAATTCAATTGTCTCTCATGACAGAGGGCAATCGCCAATACACACAGACAATAGAACAGACATCACTACTCAACTTATACAATGTCCCACCCTTTACAATACACATAGACATGTAACATATCCCAACCTGGCACGAATTAGACCAGGGTTCAAAAGTTAGTGAAAGTCTTTTAAGCAGGGAGAGGAAAACATGCGAACCACCATAGAAGGGCATCCTTTACAGTCCCCTTACAAGTTCAAGCACGCATAAGTCTGTCACATCTTCAGACATGACGAATCCCTATCACGACATCAGGCACTTCGTCAGGTCTCTCACGTCCTCAGACTCGATGTAAGTCCTGTCACGACTTCAGGCACACTCGTCAAGTCTGTCACATCCTCAGACTCGTAAATCCTGTCACGACTTCAGGCACACTCGACAAGTCTGTCACGTCCTCAGACTCGATGTAAGTCCTGTCACGACTTCAGGCATACTCGATAAGTCTGTCACGTCTACAGATACGACATAAGTCCTGTCACGACTTCAGGCACAAGTGGCATGCCTGTCACATCCGCTTCTTACTCTAGGTCATGACCAAGATAGTCACGACCATCTGCAGTACGGGTACATACCTTCAGTCTTAAATAAACATGGCCACTTAGCAGTCAGTCCACAGGCAGGCATGGTCACCTCCCCATGGTAGAGCGCTAGCTATTATGGCTGTACATTTCATTCATTGTAGTACACCGGGTGGCACATGGTGAATAAGGGTTACACAGGGTGGTTGTCCTTTTTAGTAGCATATCGTCTCCTTGGGCACGGTTCTGGAGCTAAGTATCACCTGTGTGCACGGGAGTAGTCACTCGATCCACATAGATTAGCAAAATAAAAAAATAAATAAAAATAACACGAATCGTGTCTTTTAGATGGAGCTGCCACAAGTTCAGGATCCACTAGGATCAGCATCATCCCAAGCGAGCGGGGACCTTCAGTCGGATAGAGATGCCGCCCCATCATTAAGGTCTTGGACCGTATCTAAAATCACGACGGAGCTATCACGCAGAGGGATCCCATTCCCAGCATCCGCCAGGAAGGCTGAACTATTTCGCCTGCTACAGTCCAAACCGGGGTCCAGCCAAGAATTATTTTCAACAAACACCATACAAACTTCCATCATGCAGTTACATGCCGCGATCAATAATATCGCTTCCTCCATGTCTAATTTTCAATCTAGACTAGAGGCTATAGAAAACAGGGCCACCACCTCCAGCGCTGCTGGGCAAAGACCACCGACTCCGTCAGTCCCCGAAACAACCGCTGCAACTTTTCCCCCAAACTTCCCCAATATTGCGCCATCACACTTCATACCGGCCAATATTAGGCCGGATATCCTAGACGGTAAGGATGTGAACTTAGCCTGTTTGCTCACTGCTACACACAAGGTACCTGATAACAAGACCATCGCCTGCGGCGAGGTATCAGTCATTCTTAAATCACGGGATGTCAGGTTAAACCGCAAACTCAGTATCACAGAATTTGTTCTGGCATTTAGCCTGTACCGGGATGTAGTTTGTTCTGTGACCCCCAATCGTCACGAGGAATTGGATTTGTATCTTTATAAAGTAGTGGATCTAGGCCATAAATACGGGGGAACGGCATTCTATGATTACCATAGATCTTTTTCCGCTAAGGCAGCAGCATTACTTACACAATTCCAGCACACAGTTGACTGGTCAGTTACCGACACTGAGCTATTCTGTCGCCATTTCGCGGGGTTGAAAGCCCTCGCGTGTTCCACATGTGGTTCCCACTCCCATACCGCAGAATGGTGTTCCTCTAATAACCCTCCAGCAGGCTGTTCCCAGACAAAGTATTAATCTGACAGTGTATTGCCAAAGTCTGCGATAGGGGTAGACAAATTAGGCAGACCCATCAAATACCTAGGCAAGTCACAGATTTGCAATAACTTTAATTACGCAGGGTGTTTTTATAGCCAATGTCGGTTATTGCATTTGTGCACTAATTGTTTCAGAGCTCACCCCAAGACAGCATGCCCCCGGATAGGCCTTAATACGGCATGACTAGGCAGAGTACACGTGGACGCACTAGCTACCTTCTTGGCAGACCATCCTGACAAACAATGGGTGAATTTCCTCCTCCATGGTTTTACCGAGGGCTTCCATACGGGTCAGATATCCTTACCGCATACCACATACGAGTGCAGGAATTTAATGTCAGCCGTCAGGAACCCCGAGGCAGTTAGTAGTCTCATTCAGTTGGAGTTGGAGAAAGGCTATCTGATAGGACCTTTGCGTCAGCCCCCATTCAAGTGCTGGAGAGTCAATCCTATAGGTATGGTCATTGGTAAATTTTCTAACAAAAAACGCCTCATTTATGACCTGTCAGCTCCACATTCTTCAGACATTCCAAGCCTCAATGCTCTTATTCCCTCCGAGGAATTTGGCATGAAATACGCATCCATAGATGAGGCAATCCAAGTCATACTGTCTTTGGGTAAGCAGTCGTGGCTGTCAAAGGCAGACATCACTGATGCCTTTAAACTTTTACCTATTCACCCCCAACTATGGCAGTGGCACGGCATTAAATGGCATGGTCTGTACTATTTTGCCAATAGTCTCACATTCGGTTCAAAATCAAGCCCATGGCTGTTCGATCAGTTTTCCAAAAGTCTGCACTGGATTCTCGAAAACACCTTCAGTGCCCATCACATCATACATTATCTAGACGACTTTCTGCTGATCGAACCTCCACCTCGGCCTCCTAGGTATTTAGGGGTTTTAACTGAAGTCTTTGGGAAGGTCGGAGTCCCAGTAGCTGACCACAAACTCGACGGCCCGCACACTAGATTGACTTTCTTAGGCATCCAGCTAGACACAGAAACATTACAGGCTAGTTTGCCTCAGGACAAGTTACAGAGAGTCAGAGACACGGTCCATAAGTTAGCCCAAGCAGGCATTTGTTCCAGAGCAGATCTTCAGAGTTTACTGGAAATGCTCAATTATGCCATGAGGATTATCCCGCAGGGCAGGGCTTTCATCTCTAGACTTCTTAGCCTGCTTCCATTAACTACAGACCAAGATAGCCAGGTGAGGTTAGATCAACAAGCTTTGGCCGATCTGACCATGTGGGACCTGTTCCTTTCCAATTGGAACAGTATTTCGTTTTTCACTCCTGCAGTATCCAGCGAGTCTCCCGTCCTCCATACTGATGCTTCGTCGGCAATAGGGTTCGCGGCCATTTACGGCAGTCACTGGCTGGCCAGCTCTTGGCCGTCCGAGGTCATGACCATTCCTGGGTTTTCCCGATCTTCCTCATTATTTGAAATCTACCCTATTGTCGCGGCAGCACAGGCATGGGGAGCTTACTGGAGCAAGCACACAGTGTTAATCTTAACTGATAATGCAGGTCTGGCAGCCCTGCTAAATAAGGGTAGATCAGCTTCCAGAGACATCATGTCCTTTATGAGGCGTTTTATCTGGTTGGCTTTGGAACACCAATTCCATTTCGAATGTGTACACATTCCCGGGAAGGTGAATTTAGCAGCAGACGCACTGTCCAGGTGTAAGTTTCAGTTTTTCTTTCAGATTTCACCGGAAGCGGCCTCAACACCAACTCCAACACCATCGCACAACCTGTTAGTCATGGATTGAGGGTGCACCTGGATACAGCCAGGGTTCTCATCCAGAAGTCGTTATCCAAGAATACGGCAAGGATTTACCAGACGGCATGGTCCCATTTCACTAGGTTTCAGCAGTCTTGTCCGCAACAGGGTTTGGATCACATACCTACTTGCGTTCATAGTATTTTGCCACTCAGATCTTAAACTGTCCCATGGAACAATCAAGTTATATTTAGCCGGTATACAACACTATTGGCATATTTCCTATCCTGACAGGTCATCTTTATTCTTAGCGCACCCTATAAAAGCGATCCTTAAAGGTATACATAATACATCAGCTGTAAGTAAGATTTCCAGGAAACCCTTCTCAGGTGAAATGTTCAAATCCATTTCCATAATCTTAAGTGCAAACCCTTTCGGTTTAAAGACTAGCGCCTTGATCAAAACAGTCCTGTATTTATGTTTCTACGGGTTCCTACAACCCAGAGAATTTACATGCCCTATCACTAGCAGTGCCTTCATACAAAAACAACAATTAAAATGCCAAGGTTCCCACTACGTCCTTACACTTGATCATACTAAGACCACTAGACCAGGCGAGACCACAAAGGTCAAATATTTCCCTACGGGTAACACGTGGTGTCCAGTGGCAGTCTTTAACGAATGGTCGGTGTTAATCAAACGTGCTCCATCCAACTCCCCTCTTTTAGCATACAACTCTGGCCCGCTGAGCACTCAAACATTCCTAAAATACATACGTGTCTTATTGCCTAAATTATATGTCGATCCATTAAGCATTACCGGCCATTCATTCAGAATAGGAGCCGCTTCAGCCGCCTCTAAAAACAACCTACCAGTTCACATTATAAAGAAACTGGATCGTTGGAAATCGCTGTGTTACACTCGTTACATACCCAACCCTGAACGAGAGATGTCATTGGCTTTTCAGAATTTGCTGTCATAATGTGTTTTCAATACAGTTCGTTGTTTTCCTACTACCGTGTCTTGTATTTTTGGCCCCTTTAGGCTACCCTTTACAGCAGTTCCGCCACTACTCTACTGCTATGCGTTAGGTTACTGTCACTCTGATAGTCGATCCGAGCACAAGTGTAGGCAACGCAGTTGCCGTATTTGTGGGAGGGGAGGCTCCCGCACATCCTATTTAACCACTACAGGACCGCCGTACGCAGGATTGCATCTTTGCGGCGGCCCTGTTATTCCTCCTGGACGCGCCGGCGCTTCCTCTCGCGAGACGCAAGATTTTTGTGGCAGAGCCGGCCTGCGCATGCGCATTGCGGGCCGGCAAAAGTTAAAGGAGCGTTTCGTCACCAGCCTGCCAGCCAATGATCATCGCTGGCAGGCTGGTGATTTTAAAAAAATCTAATCAGAAGCCATCTAACACCTTATATTTATAAATATAAGGTGTTAAATGGCTTCTGTGCTCCTCTGCTGGTCCTTTTCGTCGGTTGGTCCCAGCAGAGGAGCACACATCACAATGACTACACCAAACAGTACACTTAGCCCCCAGATCACCCCCCATCACCCCAATTAACCCCTTGATCACCCCTTGATCGCCCCTGTCAATCACCTAGTGAAAGGGAAAAAAGTGATCAGTGTAAACTGTCACTTTTTTTTTCCACTAGTATTGACGGTTAGGTTTTAGGATAGTTTAGGCCCCTTTGTTAGGTAGTTAGCGTCGGTTAGCGCCCAGCCCACCGCACCGCAGTCACTGATTCGCTGATTAGCGTATCAGAACTGATCACAGTCAGATCTATAATAGTATTAGTGTCACCTTAGTTCGCCCTCCACCCAAAACGCAGTGTTTGCCCGATCAGGCCTGATCGGTCGCCCACACATGCGTTCACCCACGCCCGCCCCGCCGCAGTGATAAAAAAAAAATATTTTTTTTTATCACTGCACAATCACTTCACAAGCGCTGCGGCGATAAAAAAATCAGTTTTGATATTTTTTATCAATCGCAGCGGCTTCCGTTACTTCGCTAGCCTCCCATTTGTAAGACAGATAGTCTCAGGGAATACCCCCTAAATTTAGTTGACCAAATAGCAAATACGGGGTATTCTTCTGAAGAGGCCTACAGGCTTCTGACCCAGTCGGATGAGGAATGGGAACCCTCATCTGACGAATCCAGCGGGTCAGAATATGAACCTGTAGAAAGCAGTGGCAGTCTAAACCCAAAGTTCGGACGAGGAGGTTGAGGTCCCTGATACCACCAGGCGTACCCGGCCCCGTGTTGCTAGACCACAGGTTGCGCAGGATCCGCTTCAAGGGCAGCAGAGTGGGGCTGGCGCTGTCGGGTTACGTGGTGAGGCATGCACCAGCAGCGCAGCCCATCCTGGACCTAGTACCAGCACTGCCGTACAACATGGTGAAGTGGCGAGCACCAGAAGGGCAGTTGAAGCTGGTACGGTGGCATGTGCATTAGTTCCCCCGTCGCAGCCACCGCACAGACAGGCCCGTAGATCCCCTAGAGTCCCTGAGGTGCTGGAAAACCCTGATTAGCAGGCCCCAACTTCAGCCGCTCCAATAGTTCCCCCTTTCACCGCCCAGTCTGGAGTTCGGGTTGAGACAGCACAGATCGGTTCGGCACTGGGGTTTTTTGAGCTGTTCTTGACTGCGGAGCTCTTGGACTTAGTCGTGGCATACTACTTCTCGCCATACTCAGGAGAAGTAGGGCAATGGGTTTTGGGGTGTCATTTTACATATACCCATGCTGGGTGAGATAAATATCTCTGTCAAATGACAACTTTGTATAAAAAAAATTGGAAAAGTTGTCTTTTAGAGAGATATTTCTCTCACCCAGCATGGGTATATGTAAAAATACACCCCAAAACACATTTCCCTACTTCTCCTGAGTACGGCGATACCACATGTGTGACACTTTTTTGCAGCCTAGGTGGGCAAAGGGGCCCACATTCCAAAGAGCACCTTTAGGATTTCACAGGTCATTTACCTACTTACCACACATTAGGGCCCTTAGAATGCCAGGGCAGTATAACTACCCACAGTGACCCCCATTTTGGAAAGAAGACACCCCAAGGTATTCCGTGAGGGGCATGGCGAGTTCCTAGAATTTTTATTTTTTGTCACAAGTTAGCGGAAAATGATGATTTTTTTTTTTTTTCTTACAAAGTCTCATATTCCACTAACTTGTGACAAAAAATAAAAACTTCCATTAACTCACTATGCCCATCACGAAATACCTGGGGGTGTCTTCTTTCCAAAATGGGGTCACTTGTGGGGTAGTTATACTGCCCTGGCATTTTAGGGGCCCGAATGCGTGAGAAGTGGTTTGAAAGAGCACCTTTAGGATTTCACAGGGCATTTTTTACACATTTGGAATTCAAACTACTTCTCACGCATTAGGGCCCCTAAAATGCCAGGGCAGTATGACTACCCCACAAGTGACCCCATTTTAGAAAGAAGACACCCCAAGGTATTTCGTGATGGGCATAGTGAGTTCATTGAAGTTTTCCGTGAGGGGCATGGCGAGTTCCTAGAATTTTTTATTTTTTGTCACAAGTTAGCGGAAAATGATGATTTTTTTTTCTTACAAAGTCTCATATTCCACTAACTTGTGCCAAAAAAAAAAATTTGATGAACTCGCCATGCCCCTCACGGAATACCTTGGGGTGTCTTCTTTCCAAAATGGGGTCACTTGTGGGGTATTTATACTGCCCTGGCATTTTAGGGGCCCTAATGCGTGAGAAGTAGTTTGAAATCCAAATGTGTTAAAAATGCCCTGTGAAATCCTAAAGGTGCTCTTTAGAATTTGGAACCCTTTGCCCACCTAGGCTGCAAAAAAGTGTCACACATGTGGTATTGCCGTACTCAGGAGAAGTAGGGCAATGTGTTTTGTGGTGTCTTTTTACATATACCCATGCTGGGTGAGAGAAATATCTCTCTAAAATACATCTTTTCCCATTTTTTTATACAACGTTGTCATTTGACAGAGATATTTATCTCACCCAGCATGGGTATATGTAAAAATACACCCCAAAACACATTGCCCTACTTCTCCTGAGTACGGCAATGCCACATGTGTGACACTTTTTTGCAGCCTAGGTGGGCAAACGGGCCCAAATTCTAAAAAGCACCTTTAGGAATTCACTGGGCATTTTTAACACATTTAGATTTCAAACTACTTCTCACGCATTAGGGCCCCTAAAATGCCAGGGCAGTATAACTACCCCACAAGTGACCCCATTTTGGAAAGAAGACACCCCAAGGTATTTCGTGATGGGCATAGTGAATTAATGGAAGTTTTTATTTTTTGTCACAAGTTAGTGGAATATGAGACTTTGTAAGAAAAAAAATAAATCATCATTTTCCGCTAACTTGTGACAAAAAATAAAAAGTTCTATGAACTCACTATGCCCATCAGCGTATACCTAAGGGTGTCTACTTTCCGAAATGGGGTCATTTGTGGGAGGTTTCTACTGTCTGGCCATTGTAGAACCTCAGGAAACATGACAGGTGCTCAGAAAGTCAGAGCTGCTTCAAAATGCGGAAATTCACATTTTTGTACCATAGTTTGTAAACGCTATAACTTTTGCGCAAACCAATAACTATACACTTATTGCATTTTTTTATCAAAGACATTTAGAACAATAAATTTAAAGAAAAATTTATATATAAATGTAGTTTTTGAAAAATTTTACAAACTGAAAGTGAAAAAATGTCATTTTTTTTATAAAAATTCTGTAAATTTCGATTAATAACAAAAAAGTAAAAATGTCAGCCACAATGAAATACCACCAAATGAAAGCTCTATTAGTGAGAAGAAAAGGAGGTAAAAATCATTTGGGTGGTAAGGTTGATATGACCGAGCAATAAACCGTGAAAATAGTGTAGTGCAGAATTGTAAAAAGTGGTCTGGTTATTAAGGGTGTTTAAGCTAGGGGAGCTGAGGTGGTTAAAGCACCCTCCCACCCAACCCTCATATCATCCTTACTTACAGGGTAGCCCCCTTTAGGCTACCCTTTACAGCAGTTCCGCCACTACTCTACTGCTATGCGTTAGGTTACTGTCACTCTGATAGTCGATCCGAGCACAAGTGCAAGTGGAGGAACACAAGTGCAAAACAATACAGGCAAGGCACAGAGATGGCTTTTCCGGTCTTCTCCCTGGCAGAAGAAGGTTCTGTGTTGAGGAAAGGCCTGAGCTAGGTGTTCCTCTCTCTTTCTCTGAAAGAACTGTAATAAGCTGTGTACTGGGGTCGTACACAATATGATACCTCTTGGCTCAAAACCACAACCGCGAATTACGTCTTATAAAAAGGTATTTATTTTTGATCAGGTGACAACACGTTTCGAAATAAGAGTACTCCTTTTTGAAGTCTTTGGAGCCGGGCACATGCAGTTAGTGCGACCAATCCAGATAATCCAGAGAAATAGAGGAAGCGTTGTCCATCAGCAAATTCTTCCGTCCACTCATTCGAAACGTGTTGTCACCTGATCAAAAATAAATACCTTTTTATAAGACGTCATTCGCGGTTGTGGTTTTGCGCCAAGAGGTGTCATATGTGTATGACCCCAGTACAATCTTTTTACAGTACTTCATATCACTCCGTTGGAGTGCTGGCAAGTCCAAGGACTGAGAAAATACCGGCAGCACCAACCCCCCCTTCCCCCCGCCTTCGCGAGTGTTGTATTGACGCATGCACAACACCAGAGTTTAACAATTGACACAGATTACTCTCTAAATCTGGTATCCAAAACTTACTACCCTATGAGCGCCTTGTTTCCCACTTCTTTTGCCAAATTTGCTTTCTCTGAGAGAAGGCTGGTACCCTGGCCAAAGGGCTGGTGACCCAGGTTCTGTGGCAAAGTATTCCCATATCAACATCTTATTCTGTTTGAAATCTCTTTTTATTAATTCAACAAGCAAAGATCGTCACATAATGTAAGCATATTATAGCGTGTAACACATCACGTTCACATTTTGAAAGCATCAAAGGCAATGCCTAACAATACAAGCTAGGATGTGACCACCGCTAGTCTAGGGCTAAATGGCCCTTAAAGCGATCGATCTTACAGTGCAGATATACACAATATAACAACAGTTACATGTCAATAATGGGAGGGGGAAGAACAAGGCCCAAACATTGTGTCACTCCTAAGTATCAAGTATATCGCTCATTTCAGTAATGGATGCAAGACTGTTCATATTATCTAAAATAATATTATGGTATAAACATATATTGGGTATGTGTCATCACAAATTTCATTCTGATTCCCATTGCTGGGAGTTGAGGAGGTTTGATCTATATTTTAACCAAGGTTGCCATAGCTGCAAAAATCTATCTCTGCTGTGATAAGTCCAACCTATCAATTCCTCCATTTGGCACATCTGGTGGACCCTTTCACGCCACATCCCCAGTGATGGCGAGTCGGTTGATCTCCATTTTACTGGAATCAAAAGTTTTGCGGCCATGAGCAGCTGTGTGGCTAAGTTGTTTTTCCCCGGGCGAAAGCCTGTAGTAGGTAACCACAGCAAGATCAGCTGGGCTGAGAGTTTCAGGGTTATTGTGCAAATTTCATTAATAGCAGACTCAATACCTTCCCAGTAGGGTCTGATGGCTGGGCAGGACCACCAGATGTGCGATAGGGAACCGGTGGCAGCAGAACATCTCCAGCAAAGATCTGTGGAAAGTATCCTGATTTTAAAGAGGTATTCAGGCGTTCTATACCACCGCAGTGCAGTCTTAACTGAATTCTCCTGAATTTTTATGCACTTGGAGAAGCCATGCGAGGATTTTTGGATCCACTTAATGTCATCTTCATCAAACTTAAGTTGGAGCTCTTTTTCCCACTCTGTTACCCAAGGTGGGACATTGGAGTCCCTTGAACATAGGATCTGTCTGTAAATGAGCGTGACACATTTATGGGGTAGGCTAGGTAATAAAACATAATTCTCCAGCCACGTTGGTTCAGGGGTTGGGATGAACTTAGAGGACAGAAACTGTCTACCAATACTCTCAAAATCATTTCTCTGAATGAAGTCCCTGTCAGAGGCTGGGTCACCTGAGAGGGCAGTGTACAAGTTAGGTGAGGTTTGGAGCTTTTTCATGTCTCCTATTCTATGATGTGAAAGTGCTAGCCATATATCTGATGGGGACTTAATTTGTGGGAACATAAGTGTAGGGATAACTGAGATGGGAGCTAGTGGGGATATCTTACCCTGAGCCGAGGCTAAAGCCATATTCTTATGACATATATTGAGCATTCCCTTGGTTAATTCACTCTCTACCTTGGGCTCCTCTCCTGTCCTCCCAGGTGTCCATAATCTATGGAAAGATTCCCTACCCAACAGGGCCAGCTCTAAATCAATATACATGCAGTTCGTCTCCTTTCTGGTCAGTTTAAGCCACCTCTCTAGACTGATAGCCTGTATATAAGTCGGTAGATCAGGCAACGAGATACCCCCATTTTTCTTTCTACGAGAAAGAAGGCGAAAGGACATTCTGGGGTGGGCCTTGTCCCATAAGTATTTGCTCATGGTAGATTGCAATTTGTTAATGAAGCTAGCTGGTATTGAGATGGGAAGGGCTCTTAAGGTGTACATAATCAACGGCAGAATATAAGTGGTGAGGACATTTTTCCTTCCTAGCCAGGTCAGGAAAGGAGAGCTGCTCTTAGTGAGAACAGCGGTGACCTTGGCAAGCAGTGGGGGAAAGTTAAGTCTGAACAACAGCTTGGGATCCATTGGTATCATTACACCTAAATATTTTATTGCTTGAGTAGGCCATTTGAATGGTGGGAGAGCTTTAACTTTATTACGCAAAGCGGATCGAGAGGGAAATACCCAGGGCTCCGACTTATCAAAGTTATTCTTGAAATTTGATATACCCGAAGGAATCAAAAATCTGCATAACCTCGGAAGAGCTTCTTCAGGATTAGTCCATCACGAGTAGCAAATCATCGCGAAGGCGCCCATCTTATGGGTGTAATTGCGTATTTTCACTCCTTTAATCAGGGGGGATTGTCGGAACTTAAGAAGAAGCGTCTCAAGGGTGAGAACAAATAAAGTTGGGGACAAAGGGCATCCCTGGCGCGTGCCATTTCTAATTTGGAAGGCGTTCGATAGGGTGCCGTTAACCAGTACTCTCGCAGATGGTGCAGAGTATAATGTATATATAGCTCCAATGAAGCTGTCCGGAAAACCAAAGCATTTAATACCTTATTCATATAGGCCCAGCTGCACCCCCTATCGAACGCCTTCTCTGCATCCGTGCCTAATAGAACAAGAGGGGATGAAATTTGATGGAGTGAGTGATGCATGTATGACTTGCTGATATTATGTACCCTCTCTACCTGCCACGAATTCCCACCTGTTCTTCTCCACAAGCCCAGAGAGCAGCCAGCCATCCTGCTATTAAGCAATTTGGCCCACCACTTCAAATCAGTATTTAATAATGAAATCGGCCTATAACTGCCGTCTGTTTCCTTATCCATTCTTCTTTATGGATGATTGTTATGTGTGCTTCCTGGGCTTGCGGGGTCAAGGAACCACCCGTGAGAAGGAGATTGCACATATCAACAAAGTGCGGGATTAAAATATCTTTATACTTTTTATAGTAAGAGATTGGGAACCCATCAGGTCCGGGGCTCTTGCCTGTAGGAATAGTCATTAAGACCTTATCTACTTCTTCTTTTGTAAATGGCTGCAGCAGCCGATGCGTATCGTCTATTGAGAGTCTCGGTATGTTGATGGATTTGAGAAAATCCGACATGCGCTCCTCAATTTGCTGAGCGTTAAGGGGTCTTGGGAGGTTATACAAATTCGAATAAAAGGAGCAAAACTCTGGCAATCGACTTGGGTGTTGACTAACGTCGGAGGCCCGAGGCTGATTTAATAGACTGAATAAAAGATCTATTCCTCTGGCCCTTAATTAGGCTGGATACCAACTTGGAGCCTCTATTACCATGGAGATATTGTTTAAAGCGCAACGTCTTCAAGGCTCCTGCAGCTCTAATGTTCAAAAGATCAGTGACCTTATGTCTTAAGCACTTAAGTGATAGTAAAACTTCATCCGTCCTAGTTTTTTTGTGAAGGGTTTCAAGTGTGGAGATTTGCTGTAACAGGGAATCTAGTTGTTTTTGCCTGCGCTTTTTGGCACTGGATCCCAAGCTGATAAGCTCCCCTCTGACTACAACTTATGGGCTTCCCCAAAGTGACGTCCCTTTAGCGAGGTTCCCAGTGTTTTTTGAAAATAATTTTTGAGGCATATCTCAATTGCCTTCCTATTTGACTCTTCTTCCAAGAGCGTCTCATTTAGTCTCCAGACCAGGATCTCGGAGGCAAGGCGCTGATTCTCACCCCCACACTCACAGGCGCATGGTCAGAAATGACCATGTTCCCTATCTTTGCCTCAAAACGAGGACAGCAGATGGTTAGCAATAAAAATATAATCCAGGCGCTGGTTATGAATTATGCGCCTGTGAGTGGAAGGTGTAATCTTTCTCCTCAGGATGGATAGGCGCCAAACATCCGAGACCCCTAGGTCTCTGAGAGCAATAAGCAGTCTCCTCAGTTGCCTTCTTGAGGTAGGGCGGCTTGTGGAGGTCGAATCTAATCAGAGGATCTAGCGTGAGATTAAGGTCTCCCCTAAAATGATGTATCCTTCTCTAAACGCTTTAAGATTCTCTAGGGTGTGTAGCAGCCAGGTGACCTGTCCACTATTTGGAGCGTACAGATTCACTAAAGTGTATTTAGATGTTAGCTATTTTACCTTTTAAAAATAAAAAGCTGACCATCAGGGTCAGCTAACTTGGCTTCTAACGAAAAAAGGGACCTTCTGACCTAAGGCAAATAGAGACACCTCTAGCAGCTGAGGAGTAGGATGCATGGTGCCAAAACTGCAAAATGTTTATTAACTGTTATGGGGATATGTAAGTGCCTAAAAATGGGTCTCTTGCAGGAAGATTAAGTCTGCACCTTCCCTCCGGAGCATATGGTAGATTCTGACTCCTTTTTGTGGGGTGTTCATACCATTTACATTGAGGGACAATACCTTTAGATCAGTCATTAAAAACCAATGTTAATCTGAGCAAAAGATCTAAGTGACCAGGAGAGGGCGACACAGGGCAACACATAAAACAAATAATACATAAACCAAACATCTGATGAAGTGGGTAACTGGGCAGTTACTAGTTAAGGTAATAACTACCTGAGGGGTTATAAACCCAACTGGGGGGAAATTATGTGTGTAAACACCCTTGAGCCAGGCCTCACACACTAAGCCCAATAGAGGAGACAGGGACAGTATGCATATACAGACATTTTACTATATAGGGGCACGGTGTTTAACCTGTCTCACTGAGCTGCTGTATAATGACAGCGTCATAGGAACAAATGCAGACAGGGCCAGAGAGTTCTCGGACAATCAGCCATGAGCAACCAGACATTAAACCTTGTACAACCTATGATGGCTTGTTAATGGGGTACAGAATGAGACAAGAGAAGAGGTAAGGGAAAAGGGGGGGGAAGAGTTATGGAGGAGAAAGCAGGAGAGGGTAAGATTGAACAATCATATATAAGGAAAGTGGCTGAAAAGGCAAACCATAGGGACACTGAAGGATCAACCAGACATTGAGTATAGAACCTGAATCCTATATGCTGAAGCATAATGATCGCATAAGTCCCTTTTATGGCAAGTTCTGGAACCACAGTTCAGGCACTTCTCAAGGAGTTAAGGGATTCTTTTCTTCGGAGATTTCTTCTTTTGCGCCAGGCGCCAATCTTCTACCTGCGGTAGGTTTGGGAGATCCAATGTCGGGTTGCACGGGAGCCATGACTGAATGTCCAGGGCCTCTGAACCCAGTGCCTCCCATATAGGCAGCAAATCCTCCGGGAGTCTTACTGTGAATTGCTTCCCTCCTATGGCGGTGCTGAGGCCAAAAGGGAACAGCCATCTTACTGGCAGTTTCTTTTCTCTTAGGAGCGCGGTCAAAGGGCGCAAGTTCCTGCGCTTGGCTAGTGTGCTCGCCGCCAGATCCTGGTATAATTGCACCTTATGGCCGTCCAAAGAGGGGTCTCCTTTCTCCCTTGCCGCTTTCAGGAGGGCTGCAGTATCTAAAAAGTTCATTAGAGCACAAACAACGTCTCTGGGCGGTTCACCCACCGCTGGCTTGGGCCTAAGAGCTCTGTGCGCTCTTTCTATAACGATGGCGGCAGCTTGTTCTTCACCCACGAGGGAGGCAAACAGGGAGCGGACTGCGTTAGTCAGGTCCTCAGCTTGAACAGCTTCAGGTATTCCTCTCAAACGTACATTTTCCTCCGCCCTCTGTTTTCCTGGTCTTCCAGGTTCAGGAAAGCAGTGTTGATCATCTTAGACATAGTCGTCAAATGATTGTGGATTCCCGCTTCTCGCTGGACCAACAGGTCCTGGTTTTCTTCCAGGCTTTCTACCCTGTGACCGAGCTGTTGGAATTCGGCCTTAATGTCCGATAGCTCTTTCATGACCGGGCTAAGGGCCTGTGTCAGCGACTGCTGAAGGAAGCTTCTAGTTAGGGGCAGGGAGTCCGGCTCACCTCTGCTGTATACTTCAGCGTCTGAGCTGTCAGCTTCCGAGTCGGCTCCCTCCCGCTCGGAGAAGTTTCGCGCCTCTCGCGCCATCTTGCCTCCATCAGGGTGCGATGTGGATCGCCTGTTGAGGAACTTGTTCAGGTCTCCCTGAGTCTTCTTTGCCTTTGTAGTGGCCCCTGAGGCACCCTCTTTGTCTCTGAGGGTTTTCCCCATCTTTAGTATCCGTGTCCGCTGATTAAATCAAATAAAGCTGGGCTAGCTGTGTGGAGCTCTGGTGAAGTCGACCTACACCATGGCTTGCCGGCTCCGCCCCCCTCCAACATCTTATTCTGGTCACTTGTGCAGTCTGGCAGAGTTTCTTCTACTAAACTCTGGTCCCTATTTGCAGACAACTAGGGGTTCTCCTTATATACAGTTTCTAACTGAACTAGAATCTTCTAGTGGGAAGGATTGAGTGGAGAAGCACAGATTAAACATAAATAATATTGCAATGTCTGTCATATACCTATATAGAGTTTTAATACAAGGGAATGACTAAGTCAAAGGGAATGACTAAGTTTTTTCAGACATAAACAACAGAGCTAAACCAGATAGTCAAAAGGCCAGTGTGTTTGGTTTTTTCCTTTCAAAATTTTGCCCTGCACCTTCTCTTAACTGTGGAAAATAACTAGCTTCTCAATGCATAGGTAGAAAGTCCCACAGTCTCTCAGTATTAGCTGGCTGTGCATTGACCCTTTCCACAGTGCAGTGCAAATACAGCGCAATAGCAGAGCAAATAAATTGAATATATTAAAATAACCATATACAATGTTGTTCAACAATATAATACAGTATAATCAGTAAAAATATAAAAAGATATATAGCATGAATCATTGTGCAAATTAACATTTCTAAGTGCACTAAAGTAGTGGATTGATGGCTTTGTGTAGTAGCAATAGGAGCAAATGTCCACAATTTTCCAAAGTCCAAAGTATCCTTGCTCCAGAGCACTATGCTCATAAGTGGTATTATCACATCTGTAATGACTTGCATTATACAATTATCACATAATTTATCTAATACGGTGCGATAAAAAAAAAAAAAGCCAGAACTGCTGTTTTTTCATGTATTTGCCCAAAAAAAAAAAAAAAAAAAATGAATGAAAAGTAATCAAAAAGTACTATGCACCCTAAATGACACCAGTGAATGAGGCTAACGAAAACCAAAAGTCGTCCCTCAAAAATCAAGACCTCACACAGCTCCATAGAAAGAAAAAGAAAAAAGTAATGGGTCTTGAGATGCCGTGATTATAAAAATTTTCTTTTCTTTTTTTTAAGAAAAGGGTTTTTATTGTGCAAAGGTAATAAAAGTTAGAAAAAAAATATATGTATTTGGTATCACTGTAATCATACTGGGTCCAAGACTCCTCCTCCAGAGCTGCAGCAGTTCTCTGGAATGCCATACCTCAATTAGGTTAATTTGCATCATCCACAGTTTTAGGCGCTCACTAAATACACATCTTTCAGGATACAGAGACGTTCTATTTCATACAATGCAGATGGGGGAATACAAAGGTAACAAACTGAACCATTTACCGTCGATAGCATATGCCATAATTATGGCAAACAAAAAATGCCTGCTTGCAGAGTGGTTATCACCACATATTCCTACAGCGGCCCGGATTATAGTCACACTCAAAAATTGCTATTTTTGGGGAAAAAAACTGAAGCAGTCAAACACAAGGAGAAACAGTCTAGGAGATTCTTTGGTAGATGGAGACTGTTTCTCTCACATTACTGTGATAATTTAGGCTAGGTCTACACAACGACATTTTTCGCGCGACAGATAGGGCACAACTACAATGCAACACTTGTGCAACATTTTGTTGCACAAATGTCGTGCATCAGTTTTTATAATGGCAGTCTATGGTATCGCACTGCAACATGCGACATGCTGCGACTGCGACGAGACAGTCGCAGAAAAATCCATCTCGAATGGATTTTCTGCGACTGTTGTCGCGTCGCAGTCACAGCATGTTGCATGTTGCAGTGCGACACTATAGACTGCCATTATAAAAATTGTTGCGCGACATTGGTGCAACAAAATGTCGCGCGACAAATGTCATCGTGTAGACCTAGCCTTAGACCGGGATCAAGTGATCTGCCCATTCATTCTCACTAGATGTTATTTAGAAGAGGCTTGTAAAAAAAAAAACTGTGCTAAATAAAACATTTTTTTGTCACCTTACATCACAAAACGTACAACAGCAAGCGATCAAAAAGGTGTTTGCCCACCAAAATAGTACCAATCTAACCGTCACTTCATCCCGCAAAAAATGAGCCCCTACCTGAGACAATCGCCCAAAAAAAAAAAAAACTATGGCTCAGAATATGGAGACACTAAAACATAATTTTTTTTGTTTTAAAAAAGCTGTTACTGTGTAAAACTTACATAAACAAAAAAAAAGTAGACATATTTGGTATCACCGCGTTCGTATCGACCGGCTCTATAAAAATATCACATGACCTAACCCCTCAGATGAACACCGTAAAAATTAAAAAATAAAAACTGTGCTAAATAAACCATTTTTTGTCACCTTACATCACAAAAAGTGTAATAGCAAGCGATCAAAAAGTCATATGCACCCCAAAATAGTGCCAATCAAACCGTCATCTCATCCCGCAAAAAATAATACCCTACCTAAGATAATCGCCCAAAAACTGAAAAAACTATGGCTCTCAGAATATGGAGACACTAAAACATGATTTTTTTATTTTATTATATTATTGTGTAAAACTTACATAAATAAATAAATAAATAAAAAGTATACATATTAGGTATCGCCGCGTCCGTATCGACCGGCTCTATAAAAATATCCCATGACCTAACCCCTCAGATGAACACCGTAAAAAATTTAAAATAAAAACTGTGCTAAATAAACCATTTTTGTCACCTTACATCACAAAAAGTGTAATAGCAAGCCATCAAAAAGTCACACGCACCCCAAAATAGTGCCAAAAAAAACGTCATCTCATCCCGCAAAAATCATACCCTACCCAAGGTAATCTCCCAAAAACTGAAAAAATTATGGCTCTCAGACTAAGGAAACACTGAAACATGATTTTTTTTTGCTTCAAAAAAGAAATCATTGTGTAAAACTTACATAAATAAAAAAAAAAGTATACATATTAGCTATCGCCGCATCCGTGACAACCTGGTCTATAAAAATATCACATGATTTAACCTGTCAGATAAATGTTGTAAATAACGAAAAATAAAAACGGTGCCAAAACAGCTATTTCTTGTTATCTTGCCTACAAAAAGTGTAATATAGAGCAACCAAAAATCATATGTACCCTAAACTAGTACCAACAATACTGCCACCCTATCCCGTAGTTTCTAAAATGGGGTCAAAACCGTATGGCATTCCTTTCCTTCTGCACCCTGCCGTGTGCCCGTACAGTAGTTTACGACCACATATGGGGTGTTTCTGTAAACTAAAGAATCAGGGCCATAAATATTGAGTTTGGTTTGGCTGTTAACCCTTGCTTTGTAACTGGAAAAAAATGATTAAAATGGAAAATCTGCCCAAAAAGTGAAATTTTGAAATTGTATCTCTATTTTCCATTAATTCTTGTGGAACACCTAAAGGGTTAACTACGTTTGTAAAATCAGTTTTGAATACCTTGAGGGGTGTAGTTTCTTAGATGGGGTCACTTTTATGGAGTTTCTACTCTAGGGGTGCATCAAGGGGGCTTCAAATCGGACATGGTGTCAAAAAAAACAGTCCAGCAAAATCTGCCTTCCAAAAACCGTATGGCATTCCTTTCCTTCTGCGCCCTGCCGTGTGCCCGAACAGTAGTTTACAACCACATATGAGGTGTTTCTGTAAACTACAGAATCAGGGCCATAAATATTGAGTTTGGTTTGGCTGTTAACCCTTGCTTTGTAACTGGAAAAAAATTATAAAAATGGAAAATCTGCCAAAAAAGTGACATTTTGAAATTGTATCTCTATTTTCCATTAATTATTGTGGAACACCTAAAGGGTTAACAAAGTTTGTAAAATCAGTTTTGAATACCTTGAGGGGTGTAGTTTATAGAATGGGGTAATTTTTGGGTGGTTTCTATTATGTAAGCCTCGCAAAGTGACTTCAGACCTGAACTGGTCCCTAAAAATTGGGTTTTTGAAAATTTCTGAAAAATTTCAAGATTTGCTTCTAAACTTCTAAGCCTTGTAACATCCCCAAAAAATAAAATATCATTCCCAAAATGATCCAAACATGAAGTAGACATATGGGGAATGTAAAGTAATAACTATTTTTGGAGGTATTACTATGTATTATAGAAGTTGAGAAATTGAAACTTGGAAATTTGCTATTTTTTACTTCATTTTTGGTAAATTTGACATTTTTTGATACATAAAAATGAATTTTTTTACTTCATTTTACCAGTGTCATGAAGTACAATATGTGACGAAAAAACAGTCTCAGAATGGCCTGGATAGGTCAAAGCCTTTTAAAGTTATCAGCACTTAAAGTGACACTGGTCAGATTTGCAAAAAATGGCCAAGTCCAGAAGGTGAAATAGGGCCGAGTCCTTAAGGGGTTAAAAGGTGAGGGGTTTCCGGGATTCTTCAAGGTCAACAAAATCAGATTGGTGGGTTTCTTACTCTTTCTTTCTCTTGTTTTAACCCCTTCACGCATTTTCACGTACCGTACGTGATGTAAAGTGGATTCTTGCTCCTGCATCCGCCTGATCCGCAGCACGGGACCAGCTGTTACTGATAGCCGGGCCCCTGCTTCATCCGGCAGCATCGCTGTATGCGGTGATGCCGGCAGATTAACCTCTCACATGCCGCGGTCATCGCTGACCGCGGCACGTGCAGGGTTTACAGAGGGATGGGGCTCCCTCTGATTCCATCGGTCCCCGCGCTGTGCTGACAGGGGGCTGATGGTTGCCATGGCAGCCCCGATGCCTTCTACAGCTCCTCCTACTGGTAAGTGACAGATCATTAAGCAATGCGCCGCACAGACCTGTCACTTACCAGTAGGAGGAGCTCCCGGCCGGTCACAGACAGCGCAGCAGGTAAGTATGATGCTTTTAATATTGCAATATTGCTAAGTAACCATGGCAACCAGGCCTGCAGTAGCGTCCTGGTTGTCATGGTTACCGATCGGAGCCCCAGCGATTAAACTGGGACTCCGATCGGAACTCTCCGCTGCCACCAATGATCGGGCAGGGGGGGATGGGAGAGGGGAGGCCGCACACTGGCCACCAATGAAATTACAATAGAGGGGGGGAGGGGGGCCGACGGAGGCGGCACACTGGCCACCAATGATATTACAATAGAGGGGGGTCCGGGGGGGGGCCGCACACTGGCCACCAATGATATTCAAACTGGGGAGGGAGGGGGGCTGCCTGGCAGCCCCTGATTTCTTACAGGGGGCTATGATACGCACAATTAACCCCTTCAGGTGCGGCACCTGAAGGGTTAATTGTGCTGATCACAGCCCCCTGTAAAAGATCAGGTGCTGCCAGGCAGCAGGGGGCAGTCATGTACACAGTTCGTAGTATATTCTAACTAGAAGCGTCCACATCACTATGGGAACGCCTCTGTGTTAGAATATACTGTCGGATCTGAGTTTCACGATGTAACTCAAATCCGATGGTATATTCTAACATAGAGGCGTTCCGATGGTGATGGGGACGCTTCAAGTTAAAATATACCATCGGATTGGAGAAAACTCAGATCCCATGGTATATGAACTCCTGACTTTACATTGAAAGTCAATGGGGGACGGATCCGTTTGAAATTGCACCATATTGTGTCAACGTCAAACGGATCCGTCCCCATTGACTTGCATTGTAATTCAGGACGGATACGTTTGGCTCATGTCCGTGGATCCTCCAAAAATCAAGGAAGACCCACGGACGAAAAAACGGTCACGGATCACAGAAAAATGGAACCCGATTTTGCGGACCGCAAAAAAAAAACGGTCGTGTGCGTGAGGCCTTACTGTGTAAGACACTGACAGTTCAATTCAGTACAATACATAATGTATTGTACTCAATTGAAACAGGGATCAAACTCTGAAAAGGTGAAGTCCCACAGTGGGACAAATATAAAAAGTGAAAAAAGTGTTTTTTTATAATAAAAAAAATAAAAGTTTCAAGTATAAAAAAATAATCCCCCTCACCATAAAATTGTGTTTAAAAAAAATAAAAAACAGACATATTAGGTATCACGGTGTCCGTAACGACATGCTCTATAAAAATGCCATTTTTCATCACCTTTCATCACAAGAAGTGTAATACCAACTGATCAAAAAGACATATGTATCCCAATATTGTACCAATCAAACTGTCCTCTCTTTCCACAAAAAATGAGCCCCTACCTAAGACAATCACCTAAAGGATAAAAAAAATATGGCTTTCAGAAAATAGAGACACTAAAACATGATTTTTCTTCAAAAATGCTTTTAATGTGTAAAACTGAAATAAATGTAAAAAGTAGACATAGACATATTAGGTATCAACGCGTCCGTAAAAACCTGCTCTATAAAAATATCACATGATATACCCCCTCGGTTGAACACTGTTAAAAAAAAAAAAAAAAACTGTGCCAAAATAGCCACTTTTTGGTCACCTTGCCCCATAAAAGTGTCACATTGAATGATCAAAAAATCATATGTATCCCAAAATGGTACCAATAAAAATGTCAGCTCTTCCTGCAAAAAAAGAGCCCCTGCACAAGACCGTTGGCAGAAAAATAAAAGAAATGTAGCTTTCAGAAAATGAAGACACAAAAACATTATTTTTGTTTTAAAAAATGCTTTATTATGTAAAACTGAAACAACAACAAAAAAATACACATATTTGGTATTTTCGCATCCATATCAACCTGCTCTATAAAAGCAACACATGATCTATCCTGTCAGGAGAGCTCCGTAAAAAAATAAAAATTAAAACTGTGCCACAACAGCCATTTTTTGGTTACCTTGCCTCACAAAAAGCGTAATATCTGTGTCACCTCATCCCATAGTTTACAAAATTGGGTCACTTTTTGGGAGTTTCTAATCTAGGGATGATTAAGGGGGTCTTCAAATGTGACATGGCAACTTAAAATTATCCCAGTAAAATCTGCCTTCCATAAAACATATGACACTCCTTTCCCTCTGCACCCTGCCATGTACCCATACAGCAGTTTACGACCACATATGGGGTGTTTCTGTAAACTGCAGGATCAGGATAATAAATATTGAGTTTTCTTTGGCTGTTAAACCTTGCTGTGTTACAGGGAAAAATAGATTAAAATGGAAAATCTGCAAAAAAAGTGAAATCTTGAAATTTCACCTCCATTTTCCTTTCATTCTTGTGGAACACCTAAAGGGTTAACAAAGTTTGTAAAATCAGTTTTGAATAACTTGAAGGGTGCAGTTTCTAAAATTGGGTCATTTATATGTAGTTTCTACTATGTAAGCCCCAGAAAGTGACTTCATAACTGAACTGGTCCTTAAAAAGTGGGTTTTGGAAATTTTCTTAAAAGTTTTAAGAATTGCTTCTAAAATTCTAAGCCTTCTAGCGTCCTAAAAAAATAAAATGACGTTTACAAAATGATGTAGTAGACAAAAACATGAAGTAGACATCTCGGAAATGTACAGTAACAACTATTTTATGCGGTATCACAATCTGCTTTAAAAGCAGAGACATTCAAATTTCAAAAATGGTGGATTTTTCCAAATTTTCGGATTTCCCCAAAAAAATTTTTTTATAAATAAAGGTGAAACATTCACTCAAATTTACCACTAACATAAAGTACAATATGTCATGAGAAAACAATCTCAGAATCGCTTATATAAGTAAAAGCGTTCCAGATTTATTGCCACATAAAGTGAAACTTTTTATAGTTATATCTACTGTGCTGTGTGGGGGCTCATTTTTTGCAGGACAATCTGTAGTTTTTATTGATACCATTTTGGAGTGTGTGTGACTTTTTGATCACATTTAATTACTTTTTTTGGGTAAGAGAAGCAATGAAAAAATTGCAAATTGGCCATTTTGACCCTTTTTATCCGTAACGTTATTCGTTGTATTGGAAAAATATTTATATATTTTAATAGTACAGGCTGTTTTCGGTCACGGTGATACTCATGGTGTTTATATTTTTTGTTATTTATGGATTAATTTTTTATTATACGGAAAGGGGGGTAATTTTAACTTTTATATTATTTTAATTTTTTATATATTTTTTTTAGTTTTTTTAACTTTTTTATGATTTTGAAGCTCACATTTGAGCGTACAAAATACTTTTTTTTTTTTATTCTCAACAATCATGGATTTTTAAAATCCATTTATTACTGAGAATTGCTAATTTCTTATGTTGGCATGCCACCTGGTGGCCAAAATAAGAATTGCAGCTTAAATGCCCTGAGTCTCTTCTGCGAGACCCAGTGTATCTAAATCAATTACCAGCATCCTCACTGGCCACAGAGGATGCCATTAAGAAGCTCGGAAGCATGAGCTTCCGTGTTTTTCACCCTTTAGATACCGTGAGCTCACTTGATCACAGCAACTAAAGGCTTTAATTACTGCAATCGGCATTATTGCCGGTCGCGGTAATTAGCCGTGTGTCTCTGCTGTTTTAAACAGTAGAGACCTGCCGGCCATGACGCCCGCTGCACGTGCGAGCAGCACCATGTTTGCCCATCGCTCCAGCACTGTACATGTACGGCACTGGCAGCAAAAGGGTTAAGGAGCTGCAGCAATTGTGGAAGCACTGTGGACACTTCAATGTTTACAACTGGCCAGCTACCTGCATCCCGTCTTACCACCAGTGAATGTGACAAAACCGCAGCACCACTACTAAACAGGCGGTATGCAGGTAGTCGGTCTGATGTAAAGAATAAAGAGACCACCACACACACAAGTGTCTCAGCCCCTTTAACCAAATGATTAGATGCCCACCAATCTGATACTAATGCATACCTCCCAACATCACAGATCCGGTGGGACAGTCCTGGGAGTCCAAAGGTATGTCCCACTCTCAACTGTCTCTGTGTCAGGCGCATTCCCTGCTTCACAATTCATTTGCCAGCACTCCCTAGCAGGCACGATGCCGTCACACACATGGCACTTGCTGAGCTGTGTAGGAGCAGCACTGGGCTGCACAATCCTCCTACACAGCCCAACGTGATTGTGTGTGCTGTGGAGCGCAGGATGTGATCAGATCATCCGGGGAATGGCCTGGTGGGTATATAGGGCCTCATTTATCAAAACTGTCTTAGTTGCCTATAGCAACCGATCAGACGTCACCTTTCATTTTTTTTTTTAGAACACTTTAAGAAATGAAAGGTGACCCCTGTTTGGTTGCTATAGAAACTAAGACAGTTTTCCTGTTAGACAGTTTTGATAAATGAGGCCCATAGTGTTTTTTAACAGAGGTGGTACTACTAAAAGGGAGGCACAATATGGGCATAACTACTAAAAGGGCTGCACATTGTAGGCAATACTACAAAAAGGGGGTGCGTTTTGGGCACTACTACTAAAAGGGGGAACAATGTAGGCATAAATACTAATAGAGGGAACAATGTAGGCATAACTACTGAAATGGGAGCACAGTGGGGGCCTTACTACTAAAAAGGGGCACAATGTGGGCATAACTACTGAAATGGGGGTAAAATGTAGGCATAACTACTTAAAGGGTTGCAAAATGTGGGCATAACTAAAGGGGGCACAATGTAAATATAACTTCTGCAACGGCTAAGGCTAGTTTCAACAGTATGCTGGAATTCACCACATCCGGCACTGCTGGAATGTCCGCCGGCCCCACAAAGTATTACGGGGTCTGGTGGAGATCCGGACACATCCCGCTAGACAATGTGGAGAATCAGCCGGACACAAACCTCTGCATGCTGCTGTTTGTGTCCGGCTGATTCCCAGCATTGCCTGGAATTCACACAGGAGGTGTGAAACTAGCCTAACTGGGCGTGTATAGATATGCATTGGGCGGAGTTAGCGGCATCACTTAGGCTACTTTCACACTTGCGTCAGAGGATTCAGGCAGGCAGTTCCGTCAATCTGGACACATTTGTCAGATGGATCCGGATCCGTCTGACAAATGCATTGAAATACCGGATCCGTCTATCGGTGTCATCTGGAAAAACGCATCCGGTATTTTCCAGCCCCCCACAGATTCAAAGGTCTGCGCATGCGCAGGGCAGAAGAACGGATCCGTCAATGGAAATAAACTTGCATTCAGGCAAGTGTTCAGGATTTTTGGCCGGAGAGAAAAATACAGCATGCTGCAGTATTTTCTCTGGCCAAAAAACGTAAGAGGGACTGAACTGATGCATCCTGATGCATACTGAACAGAATGCTCTCCATTCAGAATGCATTAGGATAAAACTGATCAGTTTTTTCCGGTATTGAGCTCCTGTGATGGAACTCTATACCGGAAAATAAAAACGCTAGTGTGAAAGTACCCTTAGTATTGTAAAACGTATGGCGCACTGCCCTGCTATTGTCTATCCTTGTCATTTTCAAAAGTTGGGAGGTGTATCAATAGCCTATCCTGAGGCCATCAATAAAATATGGCATTATATGAATAGTGGCTGCTTGAGCACCTTCAACAGCAGCAAAACCTACATTACCCCCCCCCCCCTCCTGGTACTAGGCCCCTAAAAGCCACTGTGATAGTGAATGCGAGCTGTGTCAGCACCCCCTCTGCCATCTGCAGACATAGTCTTCCCGCGGAGCGGTACAGTGCACGAGGACTCTCCACAACAAGACACGCCCCCTTCTATAAGTGCGCAGCTCTCTCCGCGGAAGAGGACGCCATGAGCACGCAAAGCGGCTCCTCTGTGCTGGGCTTTCTTCGCGCCATGTCTGACCCACACCTGATCCGGGACCCCAGGGTCCTAATGAATCTTCTGGCTCATGAGAAGAGGCAAAGAGCAGAAAGTCAGAGTCGTTTTTGCATGCAAACGGATGTCACCTTGGGGATGCGTAAGGAGCTGGCACACTGGATGCTCAAGGTGCAATGGATAGATAGTACATGTCCACAGCCTCCGTGGCCATATGTGGTAGAGGAGAGCATCCCTATGTGTTATTCTTGTGACCCTGAAAACTAAGGGGATTTATAGGTCTAGGAGCGTGCATGATTATCATAGGTCCAAAAAAGGTGCACAAAAGTTATTGCTTGTTGCATGAACCCTACATGGCTCATGTGGCCACCATAGAGAACAGGGTAGTCTAGATAAGATTTGTCCCATCAAGGGTATGGGTGCTAGAGTAGTTGATGTGGTGAGGTTAGAGTGCTTGAGCTTAGGACTCCTCTAGGCTTCATGCACACAGCTGTGTCTGTATTTTGGTCCACTATCATACCTTCCATGTGCATTCCGTATTTTCTCACTCCAAGCAATAGAAAGGATTATTCTTGTCCGCAGTGTGGACCAGAATAAGTCATGTTCTATCATTTACAGAAGGGCCACATGGATCTGCAGAAAGTACAGATGTGTGCATGGCCTCATACAAAGGAATAGGATTGCTATTCTCCAAAAAAGCCCAGGGATGAAAACTACAGTTGTGTGCATGAAGCCTTAAAGGGGATGTGCAGTGTTGATATACTGATGACTCAGGATAGGACATCAGTATGAGATAAGCTGTTTGAAAAGGCTGCAGAGCTTGTACCAGCGCTACCTCTTCTTCACTAAATTCTAGCGGCTGTGCAGTGTAATCACTACTGCTCGTCCCAATATAGTGCTTTGCTTCCAAATGCCCACCAATACTATGCTGCAGAAGTATTGTGTGCTAAGCACATAATACTCCCCAATAACTCACAGCCTGCCCCGGATAGTAACAGTGCCCCTACAGTACCATCAATAGCAGCCCCATTAGTGGTAGTGCCCTCCATATTGTGATCAATAATAATGCCCCCAATATTAATAATGGGCATTAGGCCCTCTTGTAGGGCCCCCAGCAGTAACAAGGCACCTTGTAATAAAACCGTCATAGTGTCCCCAGTAGTTTTAATGCCCCCTGTAGTAGCCCCAGTATTTATTAAGCCACGATGCAGTGCTCCCTGTGGTTATGATGAGCCCCTTTAGTGTACCTTGTATGGTAATACCCCTCTAGTGCCAGTACGTATTAGGGATTGACCGATATTGATTTTTTAGGGCCGATACCGATATTCTGTGAACTTTCAGGCCGATAGCCGATTATTTATACCGATATTCTGTGAATTTTCATTAAAAAAAAAAAATCCTACACAAATCTGCTGAAAATGAATATGTTTAATGTTAACGTGTATTTTTTTTTTTTGTAAATCTTTCTTTTTCATTTATAATTAATATTTTGGTGTGTTTTTTTTTTTTTTTTTTTTTAATAACTATTAGCCCCCCTAGGGACTAGAACCCTTGTCTTATTCACCCTGATAGATCTCTATCAGGGTGAATAGGATCTCACACTATACCTGCTGCTCTGTGCTTTGTGCACACAGCAGCATGGAGCTTACCATGGCAGCCAGGGCTTCAATAGCGTCCTGGCTGCCATGGTAACCGATCGGAGCCCCAGGCTTACACTGCTGGGGCTCCGATCGGAACTTCCACTGAGGAGGAGGGGACCCTGTGGCCACTGCCACCAATGATTAATACTGGGGGGCTTGGTTGGGGGGGCAATGCACCACCAACGATTAATACTGGGGTTGGGGGGGCGCACTGCGCCACCAACGATTAATACTGGGATTGGGGGGGGCGCACTGCGCCACCAATGAAGATAACTCTCATTAATTCATATACAGGAGGCGGGAGCTTGGTGCAGAATCACATAGCCGGCTCCCGATCTCTATGAGCGGCAGCTGTGGCAGTTAAACCCTCAGGGGTTAACTACCGCACATCGCAGCTACTTGTCATAGAGGTCGGGAGCCGGCTATGTGATTCTGCACCAAGCTCCCGCCTGCTGTATATGAATTAATGAGAGAGTTATCTTCATTGGTGGTGCAGTGGCCACAGCCCCTCCCCTCCTCTTGTCCTCCCTCCTCTCATTGGTGGCAGCGGCACAGGGGGGAGGGAGACACTGCTTCCTTCTCCCCTGTGCTGCTAAGGGAACACGGAGAGCGCTGTCAGCAGTGCGATCCTTGTTCCCCATACGTTATCGGAATATCAGCAAAATAGATGCCGATACAGATAACGTTAAAAATCCTGAATATCTACCGATAATATTGGTAAAACCGATAATCGGTCGATCCCTAGTACGTATAATATGTCTCCTGTAGTGTCCATTTGTATAATGTCCCCTGTAGTTCTCTGGCCTGTATTATAATGCATCCATGTAGTGCCTCTTGTATTATAATGCCCCATGTAGTTCTCTGGCCTGTATTATAATATCCTACTGTAGTGGTAGTATATATAATGCTCTCCCCCCGATAGTGTTACCATAGTATAATGACTCTGTTTATATAATGCTACTTTCACACTAGCGTTTTTGCTGGATCCAGCAGGGTTCAGCAAAAACGCTTCAGTTATACTGATATTACAACCATCTGCATCGGTTGTATTATCTTTAACATTGAATGTCAATGGAGGACGGATCCGTTTTATATTGTGTCAGAGAAAACGGATCCGTCCCCATTAACTTGCATTGTGGGTCATAACGGATCCGTCTCGCTTTGCATCCCAGAACGGAAAGCAAACTACAGCATGCTGCGGGTTGCTCCCCGGTATGAGAACGGAACGGAATGCATTTTGGAGCACTCCGTTCTGTTCAGTTACGTTTTGTCCCCATTGACAATGAATGGGGACAAAATGGAAGCGTTTTTTTCCGGTATTGAGACCCTATGACGGATCTCAATACCGGAAAATATTAACGCTAGTGTGAAAGTAGCCTTATGCTCTCCCCCTGTAATGTAATGCCCCCGTATATACGTATATTGCTCTCCCCCATAGTGTAATGCCCTTGTATATCTAATGCTCTCCTATGTAGTACAATATTCTCCCCCCCTCGTAGTATAGTGCACCCATTTATATAATGGCCCCATATATAATGCTCTTCCCCTCTAGTATAATGCACCCCTATATAATGCTCTCCCCATCACCAGCCAGTATTTCCCTCAGTAGTGCCATACATACAGGTTCTTCTCAGAAAATTAGCATATTGTGATAAAGTTCATTATTTTCTGTAATGTACTGATAAACATTAGACTTTCATATATTTTAGATTCATTACACACAACTGAAGTAGTTCAAGCCTTTTCTTGTTTTAATATTGATGATTTTGGCATACAGCTCATGAAAACCCCAAATTCCTATCTCCAAAAATTAGCATATCATGAAAAGGTTCTCTAAACGAGCTATTAACCTAATCATCTGAATCAACTAATTAACTCTAAACACCTGCAAAAGATTCCTGAGGCTTTTAAAAACTCCCAGCCTGATTCATTACTCAAAACCGCAAACATGGGTAAGGCTACTTTCACACTAGCGTTCGGAGCGGATCCGTCTGATGTTTCATCAGACGGATCCGCTCCGATAATGCAGACGTTCGCATCCGTTCAGAACGGATGCGTCTGCATTAAAACTTAGAAAATTTTCTAAGTGTGAAAGTTGTCTGAGCGGATCCGTTCAGACTTTACATTGAAAGTCAATGGGGAACGGATCCGCTTGAAGATTGAGCCATATTGTGTCATCTTCAAGCGGATCCGTCCCCATTGACTTCCATTATAAGTCTGGACGGATCCGCTCGCCTCCGCACGGCCAGGCGGACACCCGAACGCTGCAAGCAGCGTTCAGGTGTCCGCTCACTGAGCGGAGCGGAGGCTGAACGCTGGCAGGCGGATGCATTCTCAGTGGATCCGCCTCCACTGAGAATGCATTGGGGCCAGACGGATGCGTTCGGGACCGCTCGTGAGCCCCTTCAAACGGAGCGCACGAGCGGACACCCGAACGCTAGTGTGAAAGTAGCCTAAGACTGCCGACCTGACTGCTGTCCAGAAGGCCATCATTGACACCCTCAAGCAAGAGGGTAAGACACAGAAAGAAATTTCTGAACGAATAGGCTGTTCCCAGAGTGCTGTATCAAGGCACCTCAGTGGGAAGTCTGTGGTAAGGAAAAAGTGTGGCAGAAAACGCTGCACAACGAGAAGAGGTGACCGGACCCTGAGGAGGATTGTGGAGAAGGACCGATTCCAGACCTTGGGGGACCTGCGGAAGCAGTGGACTGAGTCTGGAGTAGAAACATCCAGAGCCGCCGTGTACAGGCGTGTGCAGGAAATGGGCTACAGGTGCCGCATTCCCCAGGTCAAGCCACTTTTGAACCAGAAACAGCGCCAGAAGCGCCTGACCTGGGCTACAGAGAAGCAGCACTGGACTGTTGCTCAGTAGTCCAAAGTACTTTTTTCGGATGAAAGCAAATTTTGCATGTCATTCGGAAATCAAGGTGCCAGAGTCTGGAGGAAGACTGGGGAGAGAATAATTCCAAAATGCCTGAAGTCCAGCGTTAAGTACCCACAGTCAGTGATGGTCTGGGGTGCCATGTCAGCTGCTGGTGTTGGTCCACTGTGTTTTATCAAGGGCAGGGTCAATGCAGCTAGCTATCAGGAGATTTTGGAGCACTTCATGCTTCCATCTGCTGAAAAGCTTTATGGAGATGAAGATTTCATTTTTCAGCACGACCTGGCACCTGCTCACAGTGCCAAAACCACTGGTAAATGGTTTACTGACCATGGTATTACTGTGCTCAATTGGCCTGCCAACTCTCCTGACCTGAACCCCATAGAGAATCTGTGGGATATTGGGAAGAGAAAGTTGAGAGACGCAAGACCCAACACTCTGGATGAGCTTAAGGCCGCTATCGAAGCATCTTGGGCCTCCATAACACCTCAGCAGTGCCACAGGCTGATTGCCTCCATGCCACGCCGCATTGAAGCAGTCATTTCTGCAAAAAGATTCCCGACCAAGTATTAAGTGCATAACTGAACTTAATTATTTGAAGGTTGACTTTTTTTGTATTAAAAAGTTAACACTTTTCTTTTATTGGTCGGATGAAATATGCTAATTCTTTGAGATAGGAATTTTGGGTTTTCATGAGCTGTATGCCAAAATCATCAATATTAAAACAAGAAAAGGCTTGAACTACTTCAGTTGGTTGTAATGAATCTAAAATATATGAAAGTCTAATGTTTATCAGTACATTACAGAAAATAATGAACTTTATCACAATATGCAAATTTTCTGAGAAGAACCTGTAGATACATAATCTTTTAAAGTCCATCTGCGATGCAGGGACAGGTTTCTTTTTTCTTCAGGCCACAAGGCCTGAATTGCCCCTTCCCAGTGCAGGTGGTCGTGATGAGATCACGCGACCTCCTATAGCGCGACGTGGTCACATGCCTGCGTCGTCCTTTACCTGGCGCAGGAGATCGCGATCATCTCATTGCGACTGCCTGCACCATTTTACTGTCCTATAGACTGCAAGCTGCTAGAGGCTTCTGTGTCCCGTGGCACTCTGCTGCCCCCCTTCCTCGTAGCAGAAGCAGACCTGTCGTCACTAAGATAATGTGGTAATTAAGAAACGTGTATATTGCCATATTGCTGTTTTTTTTATACCGATGTATATTGTAGATACCGGTTTAGCGTCCAGGATATGGTCAGGGGAACATGGACGGAGGGGCCCAAGTTGGGTAAACAGCCCTATGATGCACTTAATCGGACCCTGGAAAGGTGCATGATGTAAATTGTAGTGAAGCTAATCTTTTTACTGGTACAGTAGCTGTAGTTTTGAGTTATCCACTCCCTCCTGGTCCCCAGCTGTGTCATGTGACCGACACTCTGGCCATCTCATGTGTGGACAGGAAGCCAGTTTGTCTGTTGATTACTATGACACTGACATTGAGGAATTAATAGAGAAACATCTAGGAGATCAAAAACTGGGGGGACGCACTCCTGGCCATGCATCGGATCCCCCTAGCAAAGATCGGCTGAGCCGGATAGTGCGTGCGGCAGCCTCGGCCCTCATGAATGATCCGAGGCTGCAGCACATAAGGTCCTATGGAGAGCCTTAGGGGAACTATTGAAAAGTATAAAAAACAAAAAAGGTTTTAAAAATATTAAAAGAATAGAAAAATATAAATTACCCCCCTTTCTCCAAAATAATAAAACATAAACAATAAAAAAAAAAAAAACATTATGGGCATCGCCGTGTGTGAAAATTTCTGTGCTATTCAAATATAAAAAATATTTATCCCCTACGGCAAACAGCAAAGTGGAAAAAAGTCAAAATGGCCTATTCGCTTTTTTGGGGGGCTTTTTCACCTCCCATAACAAATTGAACAAAAAGTGATCCCAAAAGTCATACACACTCCAAAATGGTATCAGTGAAAAGTACAGATTCCCCGCCAAAAAAAAATTAGCCCTTGCACAGCTCTGTATATACATAATAAAATTATGGGGGTCAGAATTAAAGTTGTTGCGATACCAAAATTTTGATTCGGTTTCGAAACCATAAAAAAGTATTGCGATACTCGATACCATTCGATACCACGCGAAAAAAATAAAACAAAAAAGCCACGTACATTCCGCATTTTAAAAAATGCCGAATCGCGCAGATTTTTTTTATATTTTAATAGTTTGGACTTTTCGGACGTGGCGATGTTTATTTATTTATTGTTTATATATTTTATATATAAAATTGGGAAAGGGGTCAGTGCTCCAGACTAAAAAAAATACCTAGTAGCCATTGGCTCCTGAACTGAAAAATTTAGGAGCCAAATCGAAACCGAATCAAAATTTTGGTATCATGATAACGCTATGCCGATCAGATCGGCGTAGGGTTGTTTTGATACCAAAATTTTGATTCGCTTTCGTCACCATAAAAAAGTATTGCGATACTCAATACCACGCGGAAAAAAAAAACACCAAAAAAAGCCGCGTGCATTTCTCATTTTATGAAACGTTCGGCCCATAATAGAACAGTCCTATCCTATTTTTTGGGGTGACAAGGTGACTAAAAAATGGCGAATCGCATATTTATTTATTTCTGTTACGGCGCTCACCGCATAGAAGATATTTAGTAATTATTTATTCCTTTGGACTTTTCGGACGCAGCGCTATGTAATATGTTTATTTATTTATTGTTTATATATTTTATATGTAAAATTGGGAAAGGGGGGATTTAAACTTAATATTTTAGGGTACTTCCACACTAGCGTTTTTCTTTTCCGGCACGGAGTTCCGTCACAGGGGCTCTATACCGGAAAAGAACTGATCAGGCATATCCCCATGCATTCTGAATGGAGAGCAATCTGTTCAGGATGCATCAGGATGTCTTCAGTTCAGTCATTTTGAGTGATCAGGCAAACGATAAAACCGCAGCATGCTACGGTTTTATCTCCGGCAAAAAAAAACAAAGACTTGCCGGAATGCCGGATCCGGCATTTTTCCCCATAGGAATGTATTAGTGCCGGATCCGGCATTCTAAATACCGGAATGCCGGATCCGTCCTTCCGGTCTGCGCATGCGCAGACCAGTAAAAATGTGTAAAAAGATACAAGACGGATCCGTCTGTCCGCATTACAAACGGAGAGACGGATCCGTTCTTGCAGTGCATTTGTGAGATGGATCCGCATACGGATGCGTCTCACAAATGCTTTCAGTCACATCTGGATCGCGCGGATCCGGCAGGCAGTTCCGAAGACGGAACTGCTTGCCGGATCACACTGCCGCAAGTGTGAAAGTAGCCTTAGGCCTCTTTCAGACGGGCATCAAGTTTTGGCTCCGGATGCGTCCCGGGTGCATTGCGGCAAACCTGCGCGGGTAGGTATGCAATTACCGTCAGTAATGTGTTTTGCACGCGCCTGATAAAAAAACTGCCTGTGGTACCCAGACCCGAACTTCTTCACTGAAGTTCAGGTTTGGGTTCAAGGTTGTGTAGATGTAATTATTTTCCCTTATAACATGGTTATAAGGGAAAATAATAGCATTCTTAATACAGAATGCTAAGTAAAATAGGGCTTAACTCTACTAATTTTTTATTTATTTTTTTAACCCTCATTGGCACTGCGCCACCAATGTTTATTATACTGGGGTGTTGGGGGGGGGGGCGCACTGCGCCACCAATGTTTATTATACTGGGGTGTTGGGGGGGGACGCACTGCGCCACCAATGAAGATAACTTACCTGTTAATACAAATACAGGAGGCGGGTGCCGGAATCAAATAGCCAGCACCTGACCTCTATGACAGGGAGCTGCGATCTGCTGTAGTTAGCACCTGAGGGGTTAACTGCCAATGATCACAGCTCCCTGTCAGAGGCAGGATGTCGGCTATGCAATTCTGCTGCCGGCACCTGCCTCCTGTATTAAAAGTTAAAGACTATCTTATATGGTTCGGACTTTGTTAAGCAGCAGGCTACACAGAGCGGCGCCCAGGGATGTCCCAGCACTTACTATTATTCCTGGGTGCCGCTCCGTTCGCCCGCTGTGCCCCATTACAGTCTCCTGCAGTCCTCCATATGCTAATTACTATAGGAGCAATGGGGAGGAGACAGCAGCTTCTCTAGTGGGCGTTCCTTCTCCCTGCGCTGCGATTGGACAGAGCTACAGCCAGGGAGAAGGAATGCCTACTAGAGAAGCTGCTGTCTCCTCCCCATTGCTCCGATAGTAATTAGCATATGGAGCAGGAGACAGTAATGGGGCACAGGCGCACAGCGGGTGAACGGAGCGGCGACCAGTAATAATAGTAAGTGCTGGGACATCCCTGGGCACCGCTTTGTGTAGCCTGCTGCTTAAAGTCCGGACCCAGGAAAAGTCCTATCATTGGTGGTGCAGTGTGCCCTCCCCTCCTCCGCTTCTCTCTCTTTATTGGTGGCAGCGGCAGCAGCAGCACAGGGGGGAGGAAGAGACTGCTTCCTTCTCCCCTGTGCTGCTGAGGGAACATGAGCCCGCTGACAGCAGCGCGCTCATGTTCAGAGATACTAGACTGTGCAGCAGCGCAGGCCAGTATCGAAAAAATGGAAATCCCGGTATTGTATCGATACCGGGACAAAAGTATCGATTGGGTATCGGAATTTCGATACCCGCAACAACCCTAGTCAGAATACCACTTCCCAACCTCCCATGGACTATAAACGTCCTGGGCGGTCGGGTTCATCTCTGAATGGACGGTCTGGAACGTCCATTCAGAGATCGCAGCTGTGCGCTAATCGTGCAGCTGGTGTGCTAGGGTCCTGATGTCAGTGAAAGCAGGGCTCCCCACAGAGAAGGCAGGGACCACCGGGCCAGGAGTCTTCCACAGACCAGGATCAGCCCTGCACTGAGGCTGCACAGCGCTGTATAGTGCTGTACAGCCTCTCTGGGGACTGTATTCCCCCCTATAACTGGAGCTACTATGTCAGCCCCAGCTACAGGAGAAATAAATAGTAAAAGAAAAAAAAAAGTGAAGCCATATGTCCCCTAGAGCCTTTACATGACCCTGTGGGGGACACAAAGTGTAAAATAAAAAAAAAGTGTTTTATAAAAATAAAAGTTTCACATGTAAAAAAAAAATACTTTTCTCCCCAAATAAGTTATTTAACCACCTCAGCCCCTATAGCTTAAACACCCTTACTGACCAGGCCACTTTTTACACTTCTGACCTACCCTACTTTCACCGTTTATTGCTCGGTCATGCAACTTACCACCCAAATGAATTTTACCTCCTTTTCTTCTCACTAATAGAGCTTTTATTTGGTGGTATTTCATTGCTGCTGACATTTTTACTTTTTTTGTTATTAATCGAAATTTAACAATTTTTTTGCAAAAAAATGACATTTTTCACTTTCAGTTGTAAAATTTAGCAAAAAAAACGACATCCATATATAAATTTTTCTCTAAATTTATTGTTCTACATGTCTTTGATAAAAAAAAAAATGTTTGGGTAAAAAAAAAAAATGGTTTGGGTAAAAGTTATAGCGTTTACAAACTATGGTACAAAAATGTGAATTTCCGCTATTTGAAGCAGCTCTGACTTTCTGAGCACCTGTCATGTTTCCTGAGGTTCTACAATGCCCAGACAGTACAAACACCCCACAAATGACCCCATTTCGGAAAGTAGACACCCTAAGGTATTCGCTGATGGGCATAGTGAGTTCATAGAACTTTTTATTTTTTGTCACAAGTTAGTGGAAAATTATGATTTTTTCTTTTTTTTTCTTACAAAGTCTCATATTCCACTAACTTGTGACAAAAAATAAAAACTTCTATGAACTCACTATGCCCATCAGCGAATACCTTGGGGTGTCTTCTTTCCAAAATGGGGTCACTTGTGGGGTAGTTATACTGCCCTGGCATTCTAGGGGCCCAAATGTGTGGTAAGTAGTTTGAAATCAAAATCTGTAAAAAATGGCCGGTGAAATCCGAAAGGTGCTCTTTCGAATGTGGGCCCCTTTGCCCACCTAGCCTGCAAAAAAGTGTCACACATCTGGTATCTCCGTACTCAGGAGAAGTTGGGCAATGTGTTTTGGGGTGTCATTTTACATATACCCATGCTGGGTGAGATAAATATCTTGGTCAAATGCCAACTTTGTATAAAAAAATGGGAACAGTTGGCATTTGACCAAGATATTTATCTCACCCAGCATGGGTATATATAAAAAGACACCCCAAAACACATTCCCCAACTTCTCCTGAGTACGGCGATACCACATGTGTGACACTTTTTTGCAGCCTAGATGCGCAAAGGTGCCCAAATTCCTTTTAGGAGGGCATTTTTAGACATTTGGATCCCAGACTTCTTCTCACGCTTTTGGGCCCCTAAAAAGCCAGGGCAGTATAAATACCCCACATGTGACCCCATTTTGGAAAGAAGACACCCCAAGGTATTCAATGAGGGGCATGGCGAGTTCATAGAAAAAAAAAAATTTGGCACAAGTTAGCGGAAATTGATTTTTTGGGTTTTTTTCTCACAAAGTCTCCCTTTCCGCTAACTTGAGACAAAAATTTCAATCTTTCATGGCCTCAATATGCCCCTCAGCGAATACCTTGGGGTGTCTTCTTTCCAAAATTGTGTTATTTGTGGGGTGTTTGTACTGCCCTGGCATTTGAGGGTCTCCGCAATCATTACATGTATGGCCAGCATTAGGAGTTTCTGCTATTCTCCTTATATTGAGCATACGGGTAATGAGATTTTTTTTTTCCGTTCAGCCTCTGGGCTGAAAGAAAAAAATGAACGGCACAGATTTCTTCATTCGCATCGATCAATGTGGATGAAAAAAATCTCTGCCAAAAAAGAAAAAAGGAGGGGAAAGGCGTCTGCCAGGACATAGGAGCTCCGCCCAACATCCATACCCACTTAGCTCGTATGCCCTGGCAAACTAGATTTATCCATTCACATCAATCGATGTGGATGAATAAATCATTGCCGGGATTTTTTATTTTTTTATATATATACAAAGTGTTTGCCAAAGCATATGAACACCGCCACCTCCTCAGCTCATATGCCTCGGCAAACGTATCTTTTACTGCAGAGGAGAAATCTCGTCTTGCAGCGCCGCATACACCGACTTGTGTGTAATCTGACAGCAGCGCAATGCTTCTGTCAGAATGCACATCAGTGCTGCAGCTGGTCGATCGGTTGGTCCACCCTGGAAGGTAAAAAAAAACAAAACAAAAAAGAAAAAACCATGCCGCAACGCAATAAATTTTATTAACTTTATAATAACTTTTGAACAGAACATATAAACTTTTTTTAACTTTTTTGAACTGAAGTTAACTTTTTGCTTACCTTTTTTTAAAAAAAATTTTAATTATTTTTTACCTTTTATAGGACAACCTCTCCTTCCCCATGGGACAATGTGCAAAGCGCAAATCGCCGAAAGATGTGGCGAAGTACATTATGCACTTTATCCCAGGTGAAAGGAGAGGTTTGCAGCAGCTGTGAGTAAAAGGGCCCTAATAGGCCCGGTTGCCTGTCCGGTGAGATGCAATCCCTATGCTAATGTGTACCTGTGTGGTGGTATTTCCGGAAACACTCTCCAAAGCATAGGGCAGGGTGGCAGGGACAGAAATAGCGGGTGTCACGCCTTATTCCACTCCTGCTACAGACACGACATCTTTTTCGGGGTGACGGTTGGGTTGAGGTACCAGGAATGACACTGGGGAAATGTCGCTCGTGTAGACGTCTAACTACACTGGTGGATGGGGCCACGGAACCTTCTGGATACAGGAGGTTCTCGATGATCTCTTCCTGAAATTTGAGGAAGGATCGTGTTCTCCCAGCCTTACTGTAGAGAACAAAACTATTGTACAGAGCCAATTGAATTAAATATACAGACACCTTCTTATACCAGCGTCTGGTGCGTCGGGAAACTAAATACGGAGACAACATCTGGTCATTGAAGTCCACCCCTCCCATGAGCAAATTATAGTCGTGGACACAGAGGGGCTTTTCAATGACACGGGTTGCTCGCTCAATTTGTATTGTCGTGTCTGCGTGAATGGAGGAGAGCATGTAAACGTCACGCTTGTCTCTCCATTTCACCGCGAGCAGTTCTTCGTTACACAAGGCAGCCCTCTCCCCCCTTGCAAGATGGGTGGTAACGAGCCGTTGGGGGAAGACCACGCGACTAGTTCGCGCGGTGCCACAGCAGCTAATCTGTTCTAGGAACAAATGCCTAAAGAGGGCCACACTTGTGTAGAAATTGTCCACATAAAGATGGTACCCCTTGCCAAATAAGGGTGACACCAAGTCCCAGACTGTCTTCCCACTGCTCCCCAGGTAGTCAGGGCAACCGACCGGCTCCAGGGTCTGATCTTTTCCCTCATAGATCCGAAATTTGTGGGTATAGCCTGTGGCCCTTTCACAGAGCTTATACAATTTGACCCCATACCGGGCGCGCTTGCTTGGGATGTATTGTTTGAAGCCAAGGCTCCCGGTAAAATGTATTAGGGACTCGTCTACGCAGATGTTTTGCTCTGGGGTATACAAATCTGCAAATTTCTGGTTGAAGTGGTCTATGAGGGGCCGAATTTTGTGGAGCCGGTCAAAAGCTGGGTGGCCTCTGGGACGGGAGGTGGTGTTGTCGCTAAAGTGCAGGAAACGCAGGATGGCCTTAAATCGTGCCCTGGACATAGCAGCAGAGAACATGGGCATGTGATGAATCGGGTTCGTGGACCAATATGACCGCAATTCATGCTTTTTGGTTAGACCCATGTTGAGGAGAAGGCCCAGAAAAATTTTAATTTCGGAAACTTGGACTGGTTTCCACCGGAAAGGCTGGGCATAATAGCTTCCCGGGTTGGCGGATATAAATTGTGTGGCATACCGGTTTGTCTCTGCCACGACTAAGTCCAAGAGCTCCGCAGTCAAGAACAGCTCAAAAAATCCCAGGGCCGAACCGATCTGAGCTGTCTCAAACCGAACTCCAGACTGGGCGGTGAAAGGGGGAACTAATGGTGCGGCTGAAGTTGGTGACTGCCAATCAGGATTTGCCAGCACCTCAGGGACTCTAGGGGCTCTACGGGCCTGTCTGTGCGGTGGCTGCGACGGGGTAACTACTGCACGTGCCACCGTACCAGCTTCAACTGCCCTTCTGGTGCTCGCCACTTCACCATGTTGTACGGCAGTGCTGGTACTAGGTCCAGGGAGGGCTGCGCTGCTGGTGTATGCCTCACCACGTGATCCGACAGCGCCAGCCTCACTCTACTGCTCTTGAAGCGGATCCTGCGCAACCTGTGGTCTAGCGACACGGGGCCGGGTACGCCTGGTGCTATTAGGGACTACCACCTCCTCGTCCGAACTTTGGGTCAGAGTGCCACTGCTTTCTACAGGTTCATATTCTGACCCGCTAGATTCGTCAGATGAGGGTTCCCATTCCTCATCCGACTGGGTCAGAATCCTGTAGGCCTCTTCAGAAGAATACCCCCTGTTTGACATTTGGACTACTAAATTTAGGGGTATTCCCTGAGACTACCCAAGAAAAAAAGCAAGCCTGTCTTACAAAGGGGAGGCTAGCGAAGTACCGGAGACCGTTGCGGTTGATAAAAAATATCAAAACTGATTTTTTTTATCGCTGCAGCGCTTGTAAAGTGATTGTGCAGTGATCAAAAAAATATATATATTTTGTCACTGCGGCGGGGCGGGCGTGGGTGAACGCACGTGTGGGCGACCGATCAGGCCTGATCGGGCAAACACTGCGTTTTTGGGTGGAGGGCGAGCTAAGGTGACACTAATACAATTATAGTATCTGACTGTGATCAGTTTTGATCACTTACAGATACTATAAAAGTACAAATGCTGATTAGCTATACGCTAAACAGCGAATAAGTGACTGCGGTGCGGTGGGCTGGGCGCTAAACAATCGCTAAACTACCTAACCAAGGGGCCTAAACTATCCTAAAACCTAACAGTCAATACCAGTGGGAAAAAAATGTGACAGTTTACACTGATCACTTTTTTCCTTTCACTAGGTGATTGACAGGGGCGATCAAGGGGTTAATTCGGGTGATGGGGGTGATCTGGGGCTAAGGTGAAGTGTTTGGTGCTACTCACTGTGATGTCTGCTCCTCTGCTGGAACCAACTGACGAAAAGGACCAGCAGAGGAGCAGACAAGCCATTAACACATCATATTTACTAATATGATGTGTTATCTGGCTTTTCATTTGTTTTTTTTTAAATCGCCAGCCTGCCAGCCAATGATCGTGGCTGGCAGGCTGATCGGCCCGCGATGCGCATGCGCGGGCCGGCTTTGAGCGAAATCTCGCATCTCGCGAGATGACGCGTATATGCTGACTCTGCGCACGCTGCCCGCCTCCGGAACGCGATCCTGCGTTAGGCGGTCCGGAGGCGGTTAAAAATGAAGAAAAAAAAAATTGACATATTTGGTTTTGCTACATCCGTAACGACCGGATCTATAAAAATATCACATGAACTTCCCCATGAAGTGAACGGCATAAAAAACAAATAAAAGTTACGCCAAAACAACTTTTTTTTAGTCACCTCACCTCCCAAAAAAACATAATATCATTCCATGATAAAGTCTTAGGTACCCCCAAAATGGTAGAATAGATAAAGCGGCACCTCATCCCGCAAAAAATAGCCCTCACACCAAGACCATAGCCAGAAATTTTTTTAAAAATATGGCTCTAAGAATATGGCAATGCAAAAGCATGATATTTTTGTCTTTCATAGAGATATTTGGTATTGCCGCATCAGTAACGACCAGATCTATAAAAATATCATATGGTCTGCCCCAGGGCTCGACAAATCCCAGGCGCCAGGTCGCCATGGCGACCAGGAATTTGGTCCTGGCGCTTGGGTATTTGTCAGCCCGTTTTCAAAGATGCGCTCTCTGCGCGCACCATGGTTTCCTGAGCCGGCACAGTGGAGAAGGAGGGAGTCCCTCCCTCCCCACTGGAGCGCGGCTGCCGCTGACCACCAATGAGAACAGAGTAGGGAGGAGGAGGGGAGGGACTGTGGCCACTGCGCCACCAATGAATGCCTGAATACCAATTGCCGCCATATCCCGGCCCCTATGACTGCACGCTGTGATCCGCGCGATTAACCCCTCAGTTGAGGGGTTAATCGCGCGGATCACAGCGTCCTTCAGAGGTCGGGGTACCGGGAATGTTTGTCTCAGCTGGTGGCAGTGGGCAGTTTCCGATCGAGTCCCAGCAGTGTAATGCTGGGGCTTCCGATCGGTTACCATGGCAGCCAGGCGTCCACGCTACTGAAGGTCCTGCTGCCATGTATGTTAGTGAGCATCATTATACTCACAGTCGCCGTGGCCGCCCGGGCGCACCTTCTTCTGTCAGTGCGGCTCATTGCTAATGCTTATAGCAATTAGCAATGCACCGCACCAGACCTATGAAGAAGAAGGAGATCACGGTGCACGTAGTATAATGCTGCTCAATAACATACCATCGCAGCCAGGACTTCATAGCGTCCTGCTGCCATGTAACCGATCGACAAACCTTTTCCCGCACCCCGACCTCTGACAGGACGCTGTGACTCTGATCGGAACTGGGGGGGGGGGGGGGGGTGGAGGAGGTGGGGGACCCTGTGGCCACTGATGGGGGGGCGCTGATCAGAGGGGGGGCTGATCAGAGGCTGGAGGGGCTGATCAGAGGGGCGGGGCTGATCAGAGGCTGGAGGGGCTGATCAGAGGCTGGAGGGGCTGATCAGAGGCTGGGGGGGCTGATCAGAGGCTGGGGGGTCTGATCAGAGGCTAGGGGGGCTGATCAGAGGCTGGGGGGCACATGATAGGCTGGCTGCCATGGTCAGCTCCCTGCTGTTGTGTGCACAAAGCACAGGGCAGCAGGGAGAGTGTAAAGTCCTATTCACCCTAATAGAGCTCTATTAGGGTGAATATGACAAGGGTTCTAGCCCTTAAGGAGGCTAATAGTTATTAAATAAAAAGTAAAAAAAAAAAAAAGTTTAAACCCCCCCCCCCCCAAATATAGAAAACAATATATCGCACATGCTTAAAATTATATCGCAATATAGATTTTATGATGCGGCTCCGCCTGGCTCCTAACTTTTTTAGCTGGCTCCTAGATTCCAAGGAAATTTGTCAAGCCCTGGTCTACCCCATCAAATGAACGGCGTAAAAAAAATAGAAAAAATTACGCTAAACAGCTTTTTTTTTTATTTCAAAGCCACATTTACCACAAAAAGGTGGCAATAAAAATTACAGCTTGTCCCGCAAAAAAATACAGCTCAGTCAACAAAAAATAAAAAAGTTGTTGCTCTTAACCTCCTCAGGACCGCCGTACGCAGGATTGCGTCTTTGCGGCGGTCCTGTTTCTCTGGGTGGACGCGCCGGTGCGTCCTCTCGCGAGACGCGTGATTTCGTGCATTGCCGGCCCGCGCATGCGCATCGCGGGCCGGCAAAAGTTAAAGAAGTATTTCGTCACCAGCCTGCCAGCAACGATCATTGGCTGGCAGGCTGGCGATTTCAAAAAATCAAATCAGAAGCCAGATAACAGATCATATTAGTAAATATGATCTGTTATATGGCTTCTCTGCTCCTCTGCTGGTCCTTTTCGTCGGTTGGATCCAGCAGAGGAGCAGACTTCACTGTGAGTACCCACCAACACTACACCTTAGCCCCAGATCACCCTCCATCACCCCCATCACCCGAATTAACCCCTTGATCGCCCCCTGTCAATCACTTAGTGAAAGACAAAAAGTGATCAGTGTAAACTGTCACTTTTTTTTTTCCACTAGTATTGGCTGTTAAGTTTTAGGGATAGTTTAGGCCCCTTGGTTAGGTAGTTAGCGTCAGTTAGCGCCCACCGCACCGCAGTCACTTTTATTCGCTGATTAGCGTATCGCTAATCAGCATTTGTACTTTTATAGTATCTGTAAGTGATCAAAACTGATCACGGTCAGATCTATAATAGTATTAGTGTCACTTTAGTTCGCCCTCCACCCAAAACGCAGTGTTTGCCCGATCAGGCCTGATCGGTCGCCCACACGTGCGTTCACCCACGCCCGCCCCACCGCAGTGACAAAAATTTTTTTGTTTTTTGATCACTGATGAAACAAAATTAGAACTGTTTGGGCCGATGGATCAACGCTATGTTTGGAGGAGGAAGAACAAGGCCTATGAAGAAAAGAACACTTTGCCTACTGTGAAGCATGGCGGGGGGTCAATCATGCTTTGGGGCTGTTTTGCTTCTACAGGTACAGGGAAGCTTCAGCGTGTGCAAAGTACCATGAATTCTCTTCAGTACCAGGAGATATTGGATGAAAATGTGATGCAGTCCGTCACAAACCTGAGGCTTGGAAGACGTTGGACCTTTCAACAGGATAATGATCCCAAGCATACCTCCAAGTCTACTAGAGCATGGTTGCAGATTAAAGGCTGGAACATTTTGAAGTGGCCATCGCAGTCACCAGACTTAAATCCGATTGAGAACCTCTGGTGGGATTTAAAGAAAGCAGTTGCAGCGCGCAAGCCTAAGAATGTGACTGAACTGGAGGCTTTTGCCCATGAAGAATGGGCGAAAATACCCGTAGATCGCTGCAAGACACTTGTGTCAAGCTATGCTTCACGTTTAAAAGCTGTTATAACTGGAAAAGGATGTTGTACTAAGTACTAAGATTGAATGTCACTTGGGGGTTGAATAAAACTGATAATGATGTGAGCACAGAAAAGACATTTGTGGTTATTTCATTATAAATGTTATGTTATATTTGTCTGACTTACAAGTGCCTCTTTGATTTAATTGTAAACAAGATGACTGAAATGATCAAAATCAATGTCAAACTGGCCAAAACACTCAATTTCAGTGGGGGTTGAATAATTTTGAAAACAACTGTATTTATTGAGGCTCCTTACCTGTTGAATTCAGTCGCCGTGTCAAGATCAAAAAGAGGCTCGTCCTGCCCGCCCTCCCTGCAGTATTTGTCGCGGTGATCTACCTTGTGATACTATCTGTGCTCTCCTGAATTTTTTGGATACATCTACATTGGTGAAAGCAGTAAGGGTACTTTCACACTTGCGTTGTTTGATTCCGGCAGGCAGTTCCGTTGCCTGAACTGACTGCCTGATCAGGCAAACTGTATGCAAACGGATGTCATTTTTTCTGACTGATCAGGCATTTTTCAGACTGATCAGGATCCTGATCAGTCATAAAAATGCCTGATCAGTCAGAAAAATGCATTGCAATACCGGATCCGTTTTTCCGGTGTCATCAGGCAAAACGGATCCGTTTTTTTTTTTTTTTCATTTTTAAAGGTCTGCGCATGCGCAGACCGGAAGGACGGATCCGGCATTCCGGTATTTTGAATGCCGGATCCGGCACTAATACATTCCTATGGAAAAAAATGCCGGATCCGGCATTCAGGCAAGTCTTCAGTTTTTTTTCGCCGGAGATAAAACCGTAGCATGCTACGGTTTTCTCTTTTGCCTGATCAGTCAAAACGACTGAACTGAAGACATCCTGATGCAAACTGAACGGATTACTCTCCATTCAGAGTGCATGGGGATATGCCTGATCAGTTATTTTCCGGTATAGAGCCCCTGTGACGGAACTCTATGCCGGAAAAGAAAAACGCAAGTGTGAAAGTAGCCTAAGAGAGAAGGAAGATATAATATATAAAAACTATCTTTTTCAGGATCTCGCTGCTAGTTAAGCTCAGAGCCTTACACCCCCTACTGACATTTTGCACAAAAAAAAAGGCCAATTCGATTTAAGCACGTATATTAATGGCTGACTAATGGTGGTGCGATACCCAGATGACCTGATCAAGATTTGGGACGCTTTTAAGATTGCCATAGTGGTCATTCCAGCCTAGCTTCCAGTGGATACCTTAGAGCAGTGTTCCTCAAAGTTTGTGAACTTTTTCTTTTTTGTTGTTCCTGTTTCTTTTTTATTTTCAGTGGCAGCTTGCTCATAATTAAAGGCCAGGCCATGGGGTGGGGCAGATGTGAACTTATGGCAGAGGTTAAATTCTTCACTCTCAATATCAATGGCATGAATGTCCCACAGAAATGCAGTTATGTATATCACTTGCTTAAGAGAGAGAGGGCAGATACTGTACCTTGGCGAATATTTATGCTCCTAACTATGGACAGGTACAATGGCTACTTTGGAGTTATTGAAATCCTTTCAAGAGGGAGTTTTATTATTGGGTGGAGATTTTAATCTTACATTGGACCACGAGATGGATTCCACTTCTTTGACTTCTTCTCTTTCAAGATACCAGATCCGTAGGCTACAGGTACTTTTCTCTGACCTTTGCATATCAAATGTTTGGAGAACTATAAATCCTGGGGCTAGGGATTAAATGTTCTTTTCGCAGGTCCATAGAAAATATCAGCACCTGGACTATGTGATGATATTGGATAGTCCCTTAATCTCAGTTAGGGATATACAGATAGGTTCCATCACTATTTCTGATCATGCACCGGTTTTGCTTTCTTTTAAGATACAGGATATACAGCCGAAGATATGGTCCTGACGCCTGAACAATTCTTTGTTAGAAGAGGATGTAAATAGGACACTGCTGGAACAGCATCTTGAGGATTATTTTGCTATTAAGGATAATCAATAGACTCCTTTGCCGTTTTTGTGGGAGGCCCATAAGACTGTCATGAGGGGGAAACTCATTACAATGGGAGCAGCAGTTAAACTCCAGCAAAATCCTTGTCTCCTGAGCAGCAGAGTACTTTAAACTTTGCGTTGCCAGCTTAAAGATCTCCTAAATGTTGGGAATGCTAAAACTATGCAATTACTGCACCTACTATTATTCCTAGGCGCCGCTCCGTTCGCCCGCTGTGCCCCAGTTACAGTCTCCTGCTCCGTATGCCAATTACATTTACTACTATCAGAGCGATGGGGAGGAGACATCAGCTTCTCTCCTGGGCGTTCTGTAGAAATATCCTATCTTTGTCTGCAAAACAATTTCAGCAAATTCCATGTTAGAAAATCCTGATGCCACTCCTCCCCTTTTGAACGATGCCGCGCCCCCAAACAGCAGTTTACGACGACATATGGGGTGTTGTCGTATTCAGGAAAAAATGTATAACAAATTGTGGGGTACAATATCTCTGGTTTTGCCTTGTGAAAAGGAAAGATTTGGGGCTAAAGTAACATTTTATTCAAACTAAAATATAATGTTTCATTTTCACAGCCAAGTGTTTCTAAATTCTATGAAATGTTTGGGTCAAAGCATTCACTTCACCCTTTGATCAATTCCTTGAGGGGTGTAGTCTACAAAATGGGGTCACTTTTTGGGGTTTTCTTTCTAGGGGTCCATCAGGGTCTCTTCAAATGTGATATGGCACCTGAAAACCATTCCAGCATATCCTGCCCCTCAAAACAATATTGTGCTCCTTTCCTTCTGAGCCCTGCCGTGTGCCCATAAAGAGATTTACGACCACGTGGGGTGTTTCTGTAAACTGCAGAATCAGGCTTCTTTTGCTGTTAGCTCGTGCTGTGCTACAGTAAAAATGGGTTTAAATAGAAAAATCTGCACAAAAAAAGCATTTTATATTAATTCCTGTGGAACACCTAAAGGGTTAACAAAGTTTGTAAAATCAGTTTTGAATAGTTTGAGGGGTGTCGTTTGTAAAACACAATTATTTTTGGGGTGTTTTCTACTATGTAAGCCCCTTAAAGTCACTTCAGAACTGAATTGGTCCTTAAAAACACGGTTTTGAAAATTTTCTTGAAAATGTAAAAAATGTATTCCAAAATACGAAATATTGCAAAATAATGCCAACATAGAGTAGACATATGGGGAATGTTAATAACTATTTTGAGAGGAATCACTATTTGTCTTAAAATCGGAGAAATTCAAATTTAGAAAATTGCTAATTTTTTCACATTTTCTGCAAAGGTAAAACATGACAATTCAAATTCACCACTAACATGAGGTACGATGTGTCTCGAGAAAACAGTCTCGCTTGGATCGGGAAAAGCGTTCCAGAGTTATTACCAGATAAAGTGACATATGTCAGATTTTAAAAATGGGGATCCTACATTTGGTCCAAACTGGCTTTTACTTGAAGGGTTTAAAACACAAAAATAAACGATACATATGTGGTTTCTCTGTAATCGTACTGACTTGGAGAATGAGACTCCTGTCTATTTTCTATCGGCCTGCTACTGATGCCCTATTTTGGTCCTCAACCTCCATTAGATTACCTCCTGTAAGATCTGGCTAACCTTTGTGGCATAATGACAAGCCAGAAGCAGAAAGGTAAGGAACGGAAGGAGGGAGGCCTAGCCAAAAGAACATGATGCTGCGAAGCCTCTTGAAAGTGGAGCCCAATTCAGCTAGAGCCTCTTGATCAGGCATGCTCAACCTGCGGCCCTCCAGCTGTTGCAAAACTACAACTCCCATCATTCCCGGACAGCCTACAGCTATCAGCCTACAGAAGGGCATGGTGGGAGTTGTAGTTTTACAACAGCTGGAGGGCCGCAGGTTGAGCATGCCTGCTCTAGATCGACAACACCTGACTCCCCATACTGACAGCTATGGAGGTTAGTGTTCCGCTGGGCTCAGGTGTAGTTTCTGTGGCTGACCCTACCATTAAAGATGTTTTTGCAGCAGTGGCACAATGTAATAGAGCGCTGACATCATTGAATCCCCACATGGGGAGCCTAAGAGGACATTTTGCTTTTAGGATAGGGCATGAGGAAAGTGAAGGAGAGAATTGGTGAAATGGAGATCAGGATAATTGACATGGAGGATCAAATGCCACCCGTTAAGGCCTCTTTTTTCCGTTTCCGTTCCGTTTTTTGTGTTCCGTATAGAGACCATATACGGAACCATTCATTTCAATGGATCCGCCAAAAAAACGGAGGGTACTCCGTATGCCTTCCGTTTCCGTATTTATGTTTTTCCGTTCCGTTCAAAGATAGAACATGTCCTATTATTGTCCGCATAACAGAATGCACACGGACGTCATCTGTATTTTTTGCGGATGCTTTTTTTTGCGGACCGCAAAATACTGAAAAAGCCATACGGTCGTGTGCAAGAGGCATAAAAGAGATCTCAAGCGGGTTAAAGAGGACCTTTCACCGATTCTTACCCTATGAACTAAGTATACAGCCATGTAGAGCGGCGCCCGGGGATCTCTCTGCACTTACTATTATCCCCGGGCGCCGCTCCGTTCTCCTGCTATGTCCTCCGGTATCTCCGTTCCCTAAGTTATGGTAGGCGGAGTCTGCCCTAGCGCTGGCCAATCGCATTGCAGAGCTCACAGCCTGGGAGAAAAAAACCTCCCAGGCTGTGAGCTCTGCGCTGCGATTGGCCAGCGCTAGGGCAGACTCCGCCTACCATAACTTAGGGACTGGTATCTCCGCCTACTATAACTTAGTGAGCGGCGATACCGGAGGGCATAGCAGGAGAACGGAGCGGCGCCCGGGGATAATAGTAAGTGCAGTGAGATCCCCGTCGCCGCTCTACATATCTGTATAGTTAGTTCATAGGGTAAGAATCGGTGAAAGGTCCTCTTTAAGCACAATGCCTCTTTATTGATATCCAGGTCTGATGACATTGAAAACAGGCTGCAGCGCCTCAATATTCACCTTGTTGATGTGCCTGAATGTGCTGAAGGGAGTGACACAGTAGTAATTTTTGAGGCCTGGCTTATGGATAAAATAGGCAAAGAGAAGCTCTCTCATCTCTTTGCTATTGAAAGGGATCATCGTGTGCCATTCCGCCAATTGCCACCAGGGGCACCACCAAGACCTATCCTGATCTAACTCGAGATCGAAATGCTATTTTGCGCTGTGTGAGAGACTCTGTGGACCTTAACATTGTCAGCCTGGTGTTGCTGTTTCCAGACTTCTCAGCTGAGGTCCAGAAGAGATGCACTCAATTTCTGTAGGTTAAGAGATGTCTTCAAACTCTACAACTAGCGTATTCCGTGATCTACCCTGAGAGATTATATGTTGTGGCCTTGGATACAACTCATATGCTTGATACTCCCTAGGCTGCAACACAATGGCTGGATGCCCATGAAAATGGTCTCTGCAATAACACCCGAGGATGGCGCTGAGCCTTTCCTGTGCTGGAGATGGTGCTGAGCCTGGTGGCTATGTTGCTAAACACATGGGGCCAGATTTATCATTAGCTCAGGTCAGAATAATGGAGTGAAAAAGTCCCAAAAAAAGCACCAAATGCTAAAACTGCGCACAAATTTGCGACTTTTTTCTGCTCTGCACTATGCTCGCCAGTTTTCTGAAAGTGGGCGTGTTTTCTTATGTAAATGAATCTCTAGACAGATTTACTATTGGGACTATTTAAAAAGTCGCAAAAAAGTTGCAATTTCACTCCAGTTAGGACCATGCTTATCTTATGAGACTTTTTAATAGAACATGCGACTTTTTCATAAAAACTTGCGACTTTTTCGTAAAGATGTGCGACTTTTGTAAAGCTGCTTACTGACGGATAAACTGCTACCGTCAAACCACATTTATTACAGTCTTAAAGGGCCGATCATAAATCTGACTTGGCTAAAACTGACTTTAGCCATATGTGAAAGTGGAGTGAGCTGTCAGAGTCATGATAAATCTGGGCCATGGTCCCCAAATGGACTGTATAGTGTCCTACTATTCTGTAACTCAGTGTTTCATGACTTTTATTGTTCTCTTGTTTTTCTTTGATCTTATTATTATGCTATAGCAGGAATGTTGTACCGGGATATGCGGGGTTTCTATAATGCAAATATACCTTTCACTGGGATCTCGTGGCAATTATGCTGTCTTCTGCCTACATAGCGGGATCAGGAATTCTTTTTTCCCCTGGTTCTCCACCAACGGGAGAAATGTCTGTTTAATGGGAAAGGGAGGATCGGATGGTGTTGTTACGATATGGGGCGAGATATCCTCTATGCTTTTTTCAGGTCTGAGTGCTGACCCTCTTGGGGCTAGTCTATTTTGATTATGTATGTTATTGGTCCTGTAATGGCGGGAATAGTTAAGATTATTGCGTTGAATGGGTTAGGCTTCTAAAAGGCATGCCATATTTTCTTCTCTGCAATCTTATCACCGTTTACTGGATAAGACACATTTGATATGAAAACCCTGAGTGGCTGAGTGATTTTAATTCACTACTCACAAAAAGTTAGGGATATTTGGCTTGTGGGTGAAATTTCGGGATGAAAACTCACTGAAAAAAGTGGCCTAAACGGGTGGGAATGCTCCAAACCCAGACACTGTAGCGTGTCTATAACCGGGGGAGCAATGCGGTCCGCAGACAACGGCAATCCCCAGCAAAAAATGCGTACAATGGAGGATGCCGGGGCGGACCGCATGCACTACAAGGACATCTTACACAAATTGATACATTGTGCAGATGAAAAAATATATATACACACAAATCACTGCATAAAATGCACCAAAATGATACGCAACTGACAATACTAGCTAATTCCTCAAGCCGATGTTAAAAGCTGAGAATTTTGCCAATATCTTCCAGTCAGGAACATATCGGAGCTCCTCATGCACCACGTCACGGTGTCTCAGCACGCATGGGGTCCTACCACTAAAACGCCTGTGGTGTGTGAACAGAGTCAGAACAGTGCTAGAATTAACTCACAGCCTGGCTCTCACATGCCTCCATAGTGATATCACCAATGCATTGTGAGGTAAAATAAAGCTGTGAGCCGCACCCACAACAGACCATGTGACACAGAAGCTGTAGCGTGTCTATAACCGGGGGAGCAATTCCTCTGCAGGGTCTGAGCAAGCCTCGTGGCCCCTCAGTCCTCCTTGGCTGAGACCACCCAGAGCCTCTGCAGGTCTCTGCTTCACAATCACTCTCTTCCCAGACTGACACACTGAGGGCTCGTTTTATGCCAGACTGATTGCAGCAGTCTTAACCTGTGATCACCTGTCAGGGAAAACCATGCTCTGGAATGGGGGTGGATTGGGTGGTCACACTACCAAGCCTACCATCCCAATCCAAATAAAATCCAGCCCTGAATAAATATGTTGCCTTCCTTGTAGTATTTCTGGTCATTCACCTATATTTCTACAATTGCAGCTGGGAGATTAGATGCGATTGAATCCTTTTGGTTAGAGGGATGTACATGATGTCATCTGTAGTGAATGTAATCTTCTTACCAGAGGCTGTATTTGTGAGCTATCCCCTCCCTTCTGCTTCTCGGCTGTGTGTGACCAGCAATCAGACTTTCCAAATAACACAGCATCTTATGTGTGGACAGGAAGTCAGTTTCTCTGTGTATTCCTATGGAAGCCTCAATCTCAGTCTCATAGGAATGAATAGAGAAGTAACTGACTTCCTGTCCTGTCACTTGGAGATAGAAGTGCTGGTCACATGACACAGCTAAAAATTAGAAGAGAGGGGATAGCTCACAAATACAGTCGCTGATGAGAAGATTACATTCACTACACATTGGGCTCCATTCACACGTCCGTATCATGGGTCCGCATCCATTCCGCAAATTGCGGAACGGGTGCGAACCCATTCATTCTCTATAGGGACGGAATGGATGCGGAGACCACACTATGTACTCCCCGCATCCGCATTTCCGGAACATGTCCTATTCTTGTCCGCATAGGCATTTCTATAGGGGTGCCGGCCGGGTGTATTGCGGATCCGCAATGCACTACGGACGTCTGAACGGACCCTTACATCATGCACCTTTCTAACAGGTCAGACAATAAAAAAGTTTTGTGGGAGTTCTACTTTAAAATTAGTGGATAGGGGAGGGTGATGGGATATAAAGTTCCATTAAGGAGTTTTTTAAGGGTTTCTAGTAGTATTCATGAGTACTTAACTTTTGTTCATTGCTTATGTCTCACGGGAAGGGGTGGAGGAGGGAGTCATTAGGGGTTTTTGTTTTGTATGTCATGGGTAAGGTCATTTTTTGGTACATTGTTATCTTGTATCTTTCTGATCTTTCTTTACCCCTGTAGTACAATCTGTTACTGTTGTATGTTAAAAAACCTCAATAAAAATCAGATTTTAAAAAAATCTCTAAAACTGTTGCGGAATAGTTTTTTCCCCCAAATTTAACTCCATTTGGAATTTTTTTCCAGCTCTCCACTACATCATATGCAATATTAACCCTTGCGCTTCCGGGCTTCTTACCTGCTTCCTCTGCAGCCAGTGAGGATGCCTGTAATTGATTTTAATACGCTGAGTCTTGCTGAAGAGACTCAGGGCAATAAAGCTGCAATTATTATTTTGGCCACCAGGTGGCAGGCCAACATAAGAAATAAGCCATTTTCAGTAGTAAATGGATTTAAAAAATCCATGATTGGATTTGGTACGCTCAAACAAGAGCTTCAAAATCATAAGAAAAAAAACCTGCTAAAAAATATATAAAATATAAAATATAAAAGTTTAACTCACCCCCCTTTCTGCATAATAAAAAAATAAAAACATAAATAAAAAATATAAACATCATGGGTATCACCGCTACTGAAAACTACAGATTGTCCCTCAACAAATGAGTCCCCACACAGCTCAGTAGATATAACTTTAAAAAAGTTATGGGGGTCAGAATATGGTGATATAAAAAAAACGAATCTTTTCTCAATGTTTACATTTATTTTTACAATATTTAAACATAAAAAACCTATACATATGTGGTATTGTTGTAATCGTACTGACCCAGAGAATGTAGGGCACAGGTCAGTTTTGCCGCAAACAGTACGGCGTTGGAACAAAACCCGTAAAATGGTTGAGGAATTGTGTTTTTTTTTCAATTCCACCCCATTTGGATTTTTCTTTCCTGCTTACCACTACATTGTATGCTATATTAAATGGTGGCATTAGAAAGTACAACTTGTCCTGCCAACAATAAGCCATCTTACAGCTATGTGAACAGAAAAATAAAAAAATGGCTTAAGGAAGATCGGGAAGAAAAATGAAAAAACCTCCGTTATCATAAGGGTTAAATGGTGGAATTACAAAGTGCAACCTGTCCTGAAAAAAAACAAGCTCTCATACGGCACAGAAAAAAAAGTTATGGCCCCATAAAAGCAGGGAGTGAAAAATGAAAACGCAAAACCTCCAGGATTGAAAAGGTTAAAATGCACACAACATGTCAAGTTATTTTGTGGATTAGATTGCAGAAACTTTTGGCAGCATGTGAATCAGATTTTTTAGAGCTCTTCTATTATGCTGTAGATTTGCCACACGCGGCTCCATTGTGGAAAATGTACAGCATTTACACCATGTGTGGCTTTACACTTAGAGGGAATTTGCACGTTGCAGATTTACAGTAGGTGGATTTGCAGTTTACAGTACAGTGCACGTGGGTTGAATGTTTAAAAAAAAAACTTGCCTATGTAGTATTTAAAAAAAAGCCTGGATTTCAGGACATGAGAGCAATTTTTAAATCGGCGGCATGTCAGTTGTATTCTGATACCACTATTCTTTTATGCTTTATTTCACAGGTCTGCGAGCTCCAGCAATGTGAAGAGGGGATCTTTTCTCTTGCTATGAGCTACATACGAATCTGTTTGTCCTTGTTTCCAGTGCGTCGAAATCATTTGAGGCTTCTAGGTACTACATGCCTTTTCATCGCATCAAAGATGAAGACTTCTGCCCCATTATCACTTTCCACCTTGGAGTTTTACACTGGCTACACTGTCACCGCTCATAAAATCCTGGTATAATTTTATTCCGAGTATCGGTAGATTATTATGTCCAGCCGGACAGAATTTTTGGGAAAGGTCTCAGAATGGGTAAAACAAATAAAATAATCAATACTCCACCTCATGATGGTTTAAAGAAGTGAATAACATTAATGCTTATGAAAATGGATAGAATTCTAGTTTTTCACTCCTCAATTCATAACTCCTCCAGGATGAACTTGATGTTTTAACTGTACTAATGTAATCCTCCTCTTCTTCTCTTCCAGTGCTTACTGGGTCCTCACTGGTATCTTCTTACTGGTACCATCTCAAAACACAAGAAATGCATGGTCATATAGTCACTGGCTGAGGTGGGTAACCACTGTGCACTGAGGTGGTATCAAGAAGCAGAGACTAACTGGGACCCAGTTAGCACTGGAATTAGAACAGCTGAAGCTCTGCGTGCAATTACGTAATTTTTTTTGATCCCACTGTGATCCTTTTCCAAAAATGACTGTCTGCTGAAAACTACTTTTAGTATTGTAGATTGTATTCACAGATTGAACATAGTCCTGTTCAAGGAATTCTATAGTAGAATATGGTCAACAACTTAAGGATTCACAGCAATACCATCATTCTAAAATATAACTTTTAATATTTATGTATAAAATAGTCGATACATCCCTCTAATATATAGATAATTGATAATAAAGTTTAAAAAAAAGGAAAGAAAAATTCAAAAACTAGGCTCAGATTAATATTCACTAGCAGGATATTTGCTGTTGGATTAGTAGATGTTAGTGAAACCTATTTGGGGGTAGTAGCCCTAATTCTGGCCCTAACGTAGTAGCCCTACCTAAATACGGAATAGCCGCCCCGATAGGGGCGATCCCGTTTCTCGTGCCTCCTATTGTCCCTGGTTAACCCTGTAATGGGATGGATGCCTATGTAGTAAGGGACCCTGAAGGAACACCTGGGCTAATCTACACAAGAAAAATAATAAATGTATATAGATACCAAAGATAAGTGACAGACAACACCCTAATATCAAGTAAGATATATAAGAAAAATAGTTAGTAGAATTACAGAAGTGAAATGTCCAATGGAGTCCCTACGCGTTTCGTCTGGTTGGTGTCAGGCTCCTCTAATTAGAGGATTATATACCCAGATACATGATTTGGTATATCCCAGTTTGGCCACAGCTCCAAGCACGAGATATGTGAACGACTTGGGTTTTTTTTCATCAGTATTGTAACCTTTTTTCGCTCACTCATTTATTTATTATCTCCTGCTGATAGTAAGTGACCTGATCATCTTATTGAATCGATCGATCAGTATTTGTCTAGTCATTGGCCTATCTTATTTTATGTTCCAATATCTCTTTGTGTATCTTCAAAGAGAAAAAATAAAAATAAAATAAAAATCTTTATATATATGTAATAATATTTGTAATATTCTATGGTGATAGGTACTCTTTGTCAAATATGTCCCCTGATGAGCCTGACACCAACCAGGCGAAACGCGTAGGGACACTATTGGACATTTCACTTCTGTAATTCTACTAACTATTTTTCTTATATATCTTACTTGATATTAGGGTGTTTATCTGTCACTTATCTTTGGTATCTATATACATTTATTATTTTTCTTGTGTAGATTAGCCCAGGTGTTCCTTCAAGGTCCCTTACTACATAGGCATCCATCCTATTACAGGGTTAACCAGGGACAATAGGAGGCACGAGAAACGGGATCGCCCCTATCGGGGCGGCTATTCCGTATTTAGGTAGGGCTACTACGTTAGGGCCAGAATTAGGGCTACTACCCCCAAATAGGTTTCACTAACATCTACTAATCCAACAGCAAATATCCTGCTAGTGAATATTAATCTGACCCTAGTTTTTGAATTTTTCTTTCCTTTTTTTTTTACTTTATTATCGATTATCTATATATTAGAGGGATGTATTGACTATTTTATACATAAATATTAAAAGTTATATTTTAGAATGATGGTATTGCTGTGAATCCTTTAGTATTGTAGAGTCAACTTGTTCTTCAATCTCAAATTTATCTTCAAAGTTTCGAAATGTGTCAGATGTGCATCAGAAATAATTTCTGAAATATTTTCAAAAAAGCCACAAGCAAATGTATGTTAAAGGGTTTCTGTCACCTGAAAAATGGGTATTAAGCTGGCTAACATTAGCGATGTGCTAATGTCAGCTGAACATAACTATATTAGTGCCATCTCACTGCCTGGTGCTGTTATTGAGAAAAACAAACTTCTCTAATATGCTAATTAGCCTCTAGGAGCAGGGGGGGGGGGGCGTTGCCCCTGCTCCTAGAGGCTCCGTTCTCCCACCTCTGTCCACGCCCTGCTACCCTAGATTGACAGGGGCAGGCATCGTTGGTCTCCTACCTATCTCCGGCCCTGTCTGTAGTGTAAATCTCGCGCCGTTCGGTATTCGGCGCAGCCGCAGTGAGGAAACTGGCAGGCGGCGAGCGCCCTTCACTCACTGCGCCTGTGCCGAATACCAACGGCGCGAGATTTACACTGCAGACACGACTGGGGGTAGGAGACCAACGATGCCGGGCCCTGTCTATCTAGGGTAGCAGGGCGTGGCCAGAGGTGGGAGAATGGAGCCTCTAGGAGCAGGGGCAACGCCCCCCCCCCCTGCTCCTAGAGGCTAATTAGCATATTATAGAAGTTTGTTTTTCTCAATAACGACGGCAGGCAGTGAGATGGCACTAATATAGTTATGTTCAGCTTAGAAGGACAGACAAGCAGGTAAGTGCAGTAAAGTGATCTGTACAGACCAAGCAGTGGTGCCTTTTACACTACTCACAAAAAAGTAGGGATATTTAGCTTTCGGGTGAAATGTATGGAAAAAGTAAAAGGTTCATGCTGCAGTGATATTAAATCATGAAAGTAGAGCATTTAAGTAGAAGCATGCAATGGTGATTTCCTCATCTCAAAAGATTTATTGAAACAAAAGCCAACTACAGTGGTGGGTATATCCCCACAAAAATGTCAATGTCTCAATAATTTGTCATGTGGCCTTGAGCATCAATTACAGCTTGACAAAGACGTAGGGTTGCATCGGGTACCGAACTTTCTATACCCAATCCATACTTTTGTATCCAGATCGATCAGATACAGGGATTTGCAGTAGCGCAGCCTAGTATCTCTTAGAGAGCATGGCACGTGCCGCCTATGTTCTCCTGAGCCGGCACAGTGGAGAAGGAGAGAATCCCTCCCTCCCCACTGTGACACGGCCATCACTCCCACCAATGAGAAGATAATACTGAGGAGGAGGGGCTGTGGCCACTGTGCCACCAACGCATATAATTAACCCTTAAATACAAATGTATGTGGTGGGTGCCCGCTGTACCACATAACCGGCAACTGCCCTCAAAGACAGGGTGATCCTCCGAACTGAGTCAATTAACCCCTCAGGTGCGGCACCTGAAGGGTTAATTGACACAGTTCAGCGGGATTGCAGTTCCCCGTCATTGATACAGCCGACACCCGCCGCCTACATTTGTATTTAGCATCCGCCGTCGACATTTGTATTTAAGGGTTAATTATATTCATTGGTGACGCAGTGACCTCCCCATCCCCCCAGGATTATCTTCATTGGTGGCCACAGGGTCCCCTCACCTCCTCCTCAGTATATTTATTGGTGGCAGTGGCAGCTTCCGATCGGAGTGTGAAATCGCAGGGCTCTGATCGGTTACCATGGCAGCCAGGATGCTACTGAAGCCATCTATGGCTGCCATGGTAAGCTTTCTGCTGTGTGCACAATTCCCAGGGCTGCAGGGACAGTGGAAAATCCTATTCACCCTAATAGATCTGTATTAGGGTGAATAGGACAAGGGATCAAAAGATCCCAGGTTCTAGCCTCTAAGAGGGCTAATAGTTAGTAACATAGTATATAGTAACATAGTATATAAGGCCGAAAAAAGACATTTGTCCATCCAATTCGGCCTGTTATCCTGCAAGTTGAAGGGAATCCAGCGCCAGCACCATTCAACAGATTCACCGCGCCTGCGCACTTCATTCCCCAATATGGGCAGAGGCACAAGAGCGTTTAATGCGCATGTGGTGGCCCGTACATCCCGATCTAGCCGGCCTTGTGCCTCTGCCCATAATAGGGAATGAAGTGCGCAGGCGTGGCATATCTGTTGAATGGCGCTGGCGCTGGATTTCTCACTAAGAGAAGGACGTAATCAGAAGAACCTAGGGCGGGCCAGAGGGGTGAAAGGGGAGGGGTTTCATAAAAAGCGACAAGGAGCCTGGGCAACGACTGCTTGAACACGTCCCTGGGCACCTTCATAAGCTAATTAACATGGAGTAATGGAGATCCTGATGTTAGTGTTCTATAATGGTGATTTTAGGTGAAAGACTCCCTTTAAACCTCATATGCCAATTCTCTGCCCAAGCCTCCAATCTATCCAGATCCCTCTGTAGTAGTATACTGTCCTCTTCAGTGTTAATTACTTTACACAGTTTAGTGTCATCTGCAAAAATTGATATTTTACTGTGCAAGCCTTGTACAAGATCATTAATAAATATATTGAAGAGGATAGGGCCCAGTACTGACCCCTAAGGTACTCCGCTAGTGACAGTGACCCAATCTGAGTGTGTACCGTTAATAACCACCCTCTGTTTTCTATTACTGAGCCAGTTACTTACCTAGTTATTAAATAAATAGACAAAACACCAATATTTTAAAAGTTTTAGGCTACTTTCACACTTGCGGCAGAGAGATCCGGCAAGCAGTTCCGTCGCCGGAACTGCCTGCCGGATCAGGCAAAATGTATGCTAACTGATGGCATTAGTAAGACTGATCAGGATCCTGATCAGTCTTAAAAATGCCTGATCAGTCGAAAAAATGCATTGAAATGCCGGATCCGTCTTTCCGGTGTCATCCGGCAAAAACGGATCCGGCATTTATTTTTTCACCTTTTTTTCAGTCTGCGCATGCGCATACCGGAAGGACGGATCCGGCATTCCGGTATTCTGAATGCCGGATCCGGCACTAATACATTCCTATGGGAAAAAATGCCTGATCCGGCATTCAGGCAAGTCTTCCGTTTTTTTAGCCGGAGATAAAACCGTAGCATGCTACGGTTTTCTCTTTTGCCTGATCAGTCAAAACGACTGAACTGAAGACATCCTGATGCAAACTGAACGGATTACTCTCCATTCAGAATGCATGGGGACATACCTGATCAGTTCTTTTCCGGTATAGAGCCCCTGTGACGGAACTCTATGCCGGAAAAGAACAACGCAAGTGTGAAAGTAGCCTAAATCGCCCCCTTTCCCAATTTTACATATAAAATATATAAACAATAAAAAATAAACATATTAGGTATCGTCACGTCTGAAAAAGTCCAAACTATTAAAAAATATCTCCTATGCGGTGAACGCCATAACAGAAAAAAATGAAAAAACATTCGATCTGCCATTTTTTTTAGTGTTTTATTTTTTTCGCGTGGTATCGAGTATCGCAATACTTTTTTATGGTATCGAAATCGAATCAAAATTTTGGTATCGTGACAATCCTACAAAGATGGTTCATGCTGTTCACAAGTCGACTTATTGTCTGCTGAGGCATGGCATCCCACTATTCCTGAAGGGTGGCCCTCAGGTCATTGTGGTTCTGGGGTATAGAGTTACGAGCCTCTACTCAGCTGATCCCATAGGTTTTCAATGGGATTTAGGTCTGGAGAAAGTGCAGGCCACACCATTTGAGGTAGCCCAGTCTCCAGGAACTGTTACCTAATGATCCGACCTCGATGAGCTGGCGCATTGTCGTCCATGAAGATGAAAGCCCTGTGTCGTTCATGCAGAGGCACATTGACTGGATTAATGATTTTATTCAAGTAGTATGGGCTTGTCACTGTACCATTTACAAAGTGTAGGGCAGTTCTGTATTGACTAGACACACCTAACCACACTGTAACACCTCCCCCACCAAAGGCTCGTCTGGTGACAACAGTGGCTGATGCATAGTGCTCTCCTTGACTTCTCCAACATTTCTGTTCAGTTCAACTAACCTTCATCAGTGAACAGCACTGAGGCCCACTGGTCCCTCGTCCAGCATTGATGCTCCCTGGTCCGTGCAAGACAATGATGCCTGTAGTCAGGTACCCTTGCAGGTCGTCTAGCACGCAGACCACACTGATGTAAACCATTTTGAATGGTCTGACGTGACACTTGGGTGCCTCTTAAATGTGCCTGGATTTGTGTGGCTTTCATCATCCGTTTCCGCAGGGCATTGTCCACAATGAAGAGGTCAACAGTGTGCGATGTGGCCAAAGGACGTCCACTTCTATGCCTGTGTCTCTTCCAGTCTCTCTGTTGCAACCTACTGATGACACTCTAAGCATGTGGCCACGAACATCCTGCTTGAAGCCTCGCTGTCACTATGGTTTAGAAATGCTGCATTATAGTATATGTATACTATTTTTCAGATATAGGGTTCCTCAATGGGTTAGGCCTCTTGCACACGACCATATGGCTTTTTCAGTATTTTGCGGTCCGCAAAAAACGGATCCGCAAAAAATACGGATGACGTTCGTGTCCATTCCGTTTTTTGCGGAATGCACCTGATGGAACAGTACTATCCTTGTCTGTTATGCGGACAATAATAGGACATGTTCTATCTTTGAACGGAATGGAAATACGGAAACGGAAGGCATATGGAGTACCTTCCGTTTTTTTTTGAGTGTCCATTGAAATGAATGGGTCCATATACGGAATGCAAAAAACGTAATGTAAACAGAAAAAAACGTTCGTGTGCAAGAGGCCTTAATCCCTTATTTCACCTTAAGGACTGCATCGGATGTAAGAATCGGAATACGAAGGGAAGAATGAGAACGCTAAACTGTATCATATCCAACAAAAATGGAGGAGAATTTCGGATAAAAGGAAACTGTTCTTGTGAAAATGAGGTTATTATCTACATGTTGGAGTGCCCTTGTGGACTCCAATACGTGGGTAGAACAGTAAGGAAATTGAAAGTGAGGATCCAGGAGCATATAGGGAACATTAAAAGAGGATTGATGAGCCACAGCGTGTCAGCTCACTTCAAGCTCATACATGGGAAGAACCCGCGGGGCTTGAAGTTTGCTGGTGTGGAAGTGGTTAAACCACACTGGCGAGGAGGTGACTCGCTGATGCAGATCAATCGAAAAGAAGTAGAATGGATCTACCAATTGGGGACCTTGCAACCGAGTGGTCTGAATATTGAGTTCGACCTGAAGCCGTGTCTAGTATAAAGTATAAATAAGAAGTTTTCTCTATGGAGAAATAACTAGTAAAAGTTTTTCACCTTGTGTTGAGGACCTTCCAGGAAGCATCATACGGAGTGACTGCCTATTGGATAAGTGGATCATGTGATGGGAAAGTGATGAATGGGTAGGGGCGGGGTGGGGTCTGTTTGGAGTAACGTGATAAGAATGGGTGGAGAGATGTAGATTAGTGCGGGTGGAAATGTATAAGGGACATAAGAATAGTTTGAATCTGAATATTGAGTTCGACCTTAACATTTTAGCACTAAGTATAAAATAAGAAGTGTTGTCTATGGAGAATCTACCAGTAAGAACTTTCACCTTGCGTTGAGGACCTTCCAGGAAGCGTCATGCGGAATGACTGTTGATTGGGCAATTGGATCATGTGATAGGAATTTTATGAATGGGTAGGGGCGGGGTTGCGTCTGTTGGGAGTAACGTGATTAATAGTAGGTGGAGAGAGATTTAGGTGAGTGCGGGAGGAAATGTATAAGAGAGATACAAACGGTTTGAATTAAGAAATTCTCTGAAAAATGCGGAACAATAAGCTGAAAAGGAGGTATACCTAGTATACAAATGCGGTCTAGACAATAGGGATAATAAAATATACAGATGAGGTTGTTTATATTACAAGGCTGCGGCGACATGATAGTGAAAAGCATATCGTACAATTGGAAAAGATCCAACTGAGTTTTGATATATTCGGCGTACGGTTGATATTGCTTTATGGTGAGAAATGTTTTATATTAATTGATATGTCAAATGTATTTTGCTTTACTGATGTAGTTGATTATGTCCTGATTGGGCTATGGCTCCCACAGCTTGAGAATGGGAAATTGGGCTATTTAAAGGGCCCAGCTGTGGACATGCGCAGTTTTTGCCCCTGAGGAAGCCAGAGAGCGAAACCCGGGTCGGGCAGGAGTTTGAATTGATTTTACTGTGACATGCCTGTTATCTACCATTGTCTGTGAGTAGAATAAAACCTTTTTTATCAACAACTAAGAGGGTACTTCACTATATGCCGGTCATTTAATCCTACAGAGGAGGCGATCAGAGAAGGATCGGACCCCTTGAGAGAGGAGGACGGAGGCTAGTACCCTAATTCTTTCACCTGTGCAGCGTTCGGCTGAATCTAAAGCAGCGCGGTTTCAACCCTTTTATATTGCACCTTAAGGACTTGGCCATTTTTTGATAACTTTAAAACGCTTTTACTTACCCAGGCCGTTCTGAGATTGTTTTTTCGTCACATATTGTACTTCATGACAGTGCTAAAATTGGGTCAAAAAAGTAAATTTTTTTGCATAAAAAAATACCAAATTTACCCAAAATTTGGAAAAATTTGCAAATTTCTAAGTTTCCGTTTCTCTACTTCTGTAATACATAGTAATACCCCCAAAAATTGTGATGACTTTACATTCCCCATATGTCTACTTCATGTTTGTATCATTTTGGGAATGATATTTTATTTTTTGGGGATGTTACATAGCTTTGAAGTTTAGAAGCAAATTTAGAAATTTTTCAAAAAGTTTCCAAATCCTACTTTTTATGGACCAGTTCAGGTTTGAAGTCACTTTGTGAGGCTTACATAATAGAAACCATCCAAAAATGACCCCATTCTAGAAACTACACCCCTCAAGGTATTCAAAACTGTTTTTACAAACTTTGTTATCCCTTTAGGTGTTCCACAAGACTTCATGGCAAATGGACATAAAATTTAAGAATTTAGATTTTTTGGAAAATTTTCCAATATAATAAAAAAAATTCAGGAAAAAAACAAGGGTTAACTGCCAAACAAAACTCAATATGGGTTTGCTCTGATTCTGTAGTTTGCAGAAACACCCCATATGTGGTCGTAAACTACTGTTTGGCCAAACGGGAGGACATAGAAGGAGGGGAATTCCATATGGTTTTTGCAAGGCAGATTTTGCAGGACTGGTTTTGTTTATACCATGTTCCATTTGAAGCCCCCCGTTTCACCCCTAGAATAGAAATTTCAAAAAAGTGACTCCATCTAAGAAAGTACACCCCTCAAGGTATTCAAAACTGGGTTTACAAACTTTGTTAACCCTTTAGGTGTTCCACAAGAGTTAATGGCAGATGGAGAAACAATTTAGAAATTTCAATCTTTTTGAACATTTTCCATTTTAACCCATTTTTTCCAGTAATAAAGTAAGGGTTAACTGCCAAACAAAACTCAATATGGGTTGCCCTGATTCTGTAGTTTGCAAAAACACCCCATATATGGTCGTAAACTACTGTTTGGCCAAATGGGAGGACATAGAAGGAGGGGAACGCCATATGGGTTTTGGAAGGCAGATTTTGCAGGACTGATTTTGTTTATACCATGTCCCATTTGAAGCCCCCCCGTTGCACCCCTAGAATAGAAATTTCAAAAAAGTGACTCCATCTAAGAAAGTACACCCCTCAAGGTATTCAAAACTGGGTTTACAAACTTTGTTAACCCTTTAGGTGTTCCACAAGAGTTAATGGCAGATGGAGAAACAATTTAGAAATTTCTATTTTTTGGAAAATTTTCCATTTTAACCCTTACTTTATTACTGGAAAAAATGGGTTAACAGACAAACAAAACTCAATATGGGTTGCCCTGATTCTGTATTTTGCAGAAACACCCCATATGTGGTCGTAAACTACTATTTGGCTAAACGGCAGGACATAGAAAAAGGGGAACGCCATATGGTTTTTGGAAGGCAGATTTTGCTGGACTGGTTTATTTACACCATGTACCCTTTCAAGCCCCCTGATGCACCCCTAGAGTAGAAACTCCATAAAAGTGACCCCATCTAGGAAACTACGGGATAAGGTGGTTGTTGTTTTGGGACTATTTTAGGGTAAATATGATTTTTGGTTGCTCTATATTACACTTTTTTGAGGCAAGGTAACAAAAAATTTAAATTCTAAAATTGTTTCTACATTCGCTATTTAGTTTTGTGGAGCACCTAAAGTGTTAACAAAGTTTGTAAAGTAACTTTTGAATACCTTGAGGGGTGTAGTTTCTTAGATGGGGTCACTTTTTTGGAGTTTCTAGTCTAGGCTACATCAGGGGGGGCTTCTAATGGGACATGGTGTCAAAAAAAACAGTCCATAAAAATCTGCCTTCCAGAAACCATATGGAGTTCCCTTCGTTCTATGCCCTGCCGTGTAGCTATATAGCCATTTACGACCACATATGGGGTGTTTCTGCAAACTACAGAATCAGGGCCATAAATATTTAGTTTTGTTTGGCTGTTAACCCTTGCTTTATTACCGGAAAAAAAGGATTCAAATGGAAATTTTGCCCAAAAATTTGTGTTTTGGCACCATTTTTATTTTATATTTTTAACGCTGTTCATCCGAGGGGTTTGGTCAAATGTTATTTTTATAGGGCAGATTCTTATGAATGCGGCGATACCTAATATGTCTACATTTTAAAATTTATTTAGATTTTACACTAGATTATCATTTTAGGAACCCAAAAAATTATTTTTGTATCTCCATAGCCTGGGAGCTACAGTTTTTTTTTTTTTGTTGGGCGACTATCTAATGTAGGGGCTCATTTTTTGCGGGATGAGATGGCGCTTTTATTGGCACTAATTGGGGGTGCATATGACATTTTGATCGCTCGCTATTACACTTTTTGTGGTGTTAGGTGACAAAAAAATAGCTTTTTCTACACTTTTTTTTTTTTTTTTTTTTAACGCTGTTCATCCGGGGGGGGGGGGGGGTTGGGTTACATGTTACTTTTATAGAGAAGATTTTTACGTACGCGGCGATGCCCAATATGTATGGCTCTCAGACTTTGGAGACACTAAGCAGGCATCCTTAAACTGCGGCCCTCCAGATGTTGTAAAACTATAATTTCCACTATGCCCTGCTGATGGCTGTAGGTTGTCTGGGCATGCTGGGAGTTATAGTTTTACAACATCTGGAGGGCCGCAGTTTGAGGATGCCTGCACTAAAACTAATATTTTTTGGGGGAAATTTTTTTTTTCCCATGTCTCCAAAGTCTGAGAGCCATAGTTTTTTATGTTCTCTAGGGGACTGTTGGGGATTATAAAAATGTAGTACTCCATGGAAGTGTGATACTCCCTGAAGCAATCGATAACGCAGAGGCCCGGATGATCGGGGCACGTGTCGCACTGAGTGGTGGTGTCCTTCCGTATCCCCCTCCTGCGACACACTCTTCACTTTTTTGGGGTTCGTCCCTTCTTTCCAGTATGGGGGACCACACCTGGAAAATGTGGCAGGGGGGGTCTAGGGTCTGAAAGCTGAAACAAAAAAAAAGTTTCGATAAAAGTGATTATTTTTTTTTTTTTCCTAACTAACTTTTCCCTTCTATCCCTGCCTAACGGTGCCTCTCCCTCACTGACCCTAACCTACCTGGAGGGCGATGGGTGCAGGAGGGTGATGGGTGCCGATTAGGGGGGATCTCAGGAGCCTGGTAAGGACGGTGCTGCAGGGTGCTCGTGCAGAACAGGAAGAGGAGGGGAGAGAGGAGCGCAGGAAGTTTGAATCTCGCGCCTCTCTCCCCTGCACCAATCAGCACCCTGGACAGCAGACATCAGCACCATGGCTAGCACCGCCTCTCCAAATCTTGATACTGCGATTGGTGGTGTGTAATCACGCCACCGATCGCAGTCTTTTTCCAGTTCATCGGGTCACCGGATACCCGAATGGACCGGAAACGCAGCAAACAGCAGGTCTGAATTGACCTGCAGTTTTCTGCGATCGCCGATACGGGGGGGGGTCACATCCCCCTGGCGTTGTGACAGGATGCCAGCTGAATGATTTCATCCGGCATCCTGTTCGGATTAACCCCCGCGGTGCCGCAATCGCGATTTAAACTTAGGACGTACCGGTACGCCCTGAGTCCTTAATGATTCGGGAAATAGGGCGTACCGGTACAGCCTAAGTCCTTAAGGGGTTAAGCAAACATGATGTAAACTTTCTCTTAAGGTACCAAAAATACATAGAAGTCCGCAACACTCGTTAATTACTGAAAAAAATCAGGTCTTTTTATTCAACCAGCAGCATAACAATAGCGACGTTTCGACCACCTCTGGTCTTTATCAAGACTGCTTGATAAAGACCAGAAGTGGTCGAAACGTCGCTATTGTTATGCTGCTGGTTGAATAAAAAGACCAGATTTTTTTCACTAATTGACAAGTGCTGCGGACTTCTATGTATTTTTGGTACGTGACGGGACCACCAGCCAGGATCTCTACCCGCGAGCACCACTACCCTTATTAACGGCATTTTTCCCATACTGGGATCTGGAGTGCTGCTTACCTTGCATTAATATACTTTCTCTTAAGGTATCATAATCTAAAGAGTTCTAACTTCTGCCACTGAGTTTTCATGTATAAAGTCTTTTTACCATTAGAATATGCCCTTTCCACATACCCCCATTAGGCCCTCTAAATGGAAAGGGGGTCAATTGCTCGGAAACCCCCTCTGTTGCACTTTAACATAGCATGTGCGGTACATGCAAATCATTGTACGTTTTAGGTGATAGTTGCCCCCCCCCCCCCTGTGTGAAATGTGCTGTTTTGTGGGAGACTGCCACAGCGGCTCCCATAATAATGGTTTTCTTTCAGAAAACAACCCATTCATGAATAAATTGTACCAATGTTATACTGTATATCATTGTCTCACAGCACAAACAGTTGTAAGCATGCGGTTATATATCCCATTTGAAGCAAAGCCATGAGGGTATAATTACATAGGAACCTTTTGTTAGTGTTTTTCTTTTTCTCACCGTGTAGGATACAGAGAAACCATGGGTATAGCTGCTGACACTAGGAGGCAGACATTAAGCTGTTCACTTCTCCCATAAGCTATACCCTCCCTGCAGGGACCTCTAGTCATTTTTAACTTAGTGTCTGTAGGGGGCAGCCATACCTGCCCTGGCAGGTCTGCAATTTTTTTTTTACCAGTGGCTTTATAGGCAATTTAGCTCCCTGTCCTCCCTTTCTAAGAGTGGGGAGACCAGCACTCTGTCAAACCCAGTGCTACTTCCGCACCTCTGGAAGAAAAAGAAGGTACAACTGATCCCCAAATCCACCATTCCCAGCCAGCCCTAGGGTTACCTCAGTCTCTGGAGTTTACCAGCATAACTGCCCTTAGGGGGCAGTACACTGAAGGAGCCTGGAGTCCCTTCCGATTTCCCTTCTTCCCCTATAACTTCTTCTTCTTCTCCCCACTGGGGGAACCTAGGCCGCACTGAGCTAAACTACATATCTGGGCCTGCAGCAATACAGCCTTGCTCTGCAGTGGGAGAGGCTGCCCTCATTTGGGACACATTTCCTAATCTTCTTTGGAAACCCGGGGCTCGGTACACTGCTGCACTGCCCAAGTAAGGAGGAATGGGGGTGACAAGCATGAGGTGATTTTCTCTGGCAGGGAACTACTTCTAAGGGAGCTCCATTTCTCCCATTCTCACATGGGTCTGTCGGTCCCGATGCTTTTGTGGCTGTCCATCAGGCTGGGCCACAAATTTAGGCTATGGCTTCTGCGCAGACTAGACAGCATGTCTGGGAGCGGTACTTCCGGCTTCTGTGCAGGTCTCTCTTTCACCAGCCTCTTCTTGTCACGGGCATATTGGTGTTTGACCGTGACGCGGTTGCCGTGCAGACTGGTTGCCGGGGGCAACGTGTAGTTTGTGGTTTGCACGTTCACTTCCCCTTTAAGGTGTGCCTCCCTGCTGTTTGGTGAGCAAGGGGTTAATCTTCTGGCTAGTGGGGATTAAGGTGTTCCCTGGGTGTGGCCGCAAGCTTGATATAAAACTGTGGCTTGCTGGCTGGGTGCAGTTGTACTACAGCCTTGCTTGGTGTTGGAGCTTTGCTCCTTGCCTGGGTGTTCTGCCCAGTCCTTGAGGGCCACCTTATGGAACATAAATTGTCCTCCCTTTTGTACCCTCCTTGTACCTTTACCCTCACTTGTTGTATGTGTGGTGTGGATTTATGTTCTGGGTGTGTGTAGGATTTTGTTGGTTGTTACATATCTGGGCTTTTGTTGGTGTTGGTCCCTGCATTTATGCTATATGTCACCCGGTATGTGGATACCTCCGTGAGGGGGCTGGTTTCCCAGAGGGGTTAACGATTAGTCTGTATGCAGTTCTGCCTGAGGCTGCCGTGCTCTTTGCGGCGTGGGGTCCAGGCAGTATCTGGAGTGCTGGATACCTGTGTATGTGTGTGTTGTCTGTACGGTGTCCTGTTTTGTGTGTGGGCACCTGTACTTATGCTCGGGTTCCAGTCGTGGTAGCAGCGACAGGTAAGTGAGTTTTCCGGTGTTCTTACCTGCCGATCCAGATGCTGCATATGGTCACTTCCCTGTCACCTGTTACTAGGCAGCTGGAGACTCCGGTTCGTCTGAGTCCCTAAGGAACCAGTTGTCTCCTATTCCTGACCCCTATGCCAGGGACAGTCAGGGTCAGCAGGATCCAGGTTCCAGTGCATGAGCCCTCCCACCTTCAGGGTTTGCTCATGCGGTCAGGAGATCAGGGTGAGGATTAGGGCGGCTGTAGGTTGTGGCCTACTCTCTTCATTGTTGTCTGGCCTAGTAACAGTTCCCATTATACGGTGGGGGGTTTCCCCCGCTCCCCACTCTGACAGTATGTTCCATAAAGGCATCTCTGTTTTGCCTTCGGAAGAGGGCGCAGCATGTGTCGCCTGCCGTTTTCTGGCGCACATGCTTATGGGGAGGGTGAAAGGGGAATCCTGTTAACTGCGGTTCTGAAACAGTGGTTGCAGTTGGTGTGAACTGGCACTTGTATTTGGGTCTCCCCTCGTCCATGTCTCAGTGGTTCTGTCGCTTGTGTTGTGGTGACTGGCTGCATTCCTTGTTGAACTGGCTTTGGTGTATGCTGGTGGGGGATGCATGCTGGCAGCGACTTGGTGTGAACCGTGTCTGAGTGTGGACGCAGTGATCAGTGCAGTCTCTCCTGGCTCTTTGGTGGCTGGCGCCCTGGTTCCTGTTTGTTGCTCCAGGGGCTGGCAGCAGTTCTGGGGAGACTCACTTGCGCTGACACTGATTCTATTTTTTTTTTTTTTTTTTACCCCTTAGGGACCGGGCTCATTTTCACCTTAACCACCTCAGCCCCCCTAGCTTAAACACCCTTAATGTCCAGGCCACTTTTTACACTTCTGCACTACACTATTTTCACTGTTTATTGCTCGGTCATGCAACTTACCAACCAAATGAATTTTACCTCCTTTTCTTCTCACTAATAGAGCTTTCATTTGGTGGTATTTCATTGCTGCTGACATCTTTACTTTTTTTGTTATTAATCGAAATTTACTTCTTTTTTTTTTGCAAAAAAATGACATTTTTCACTTTCAGTTGTAAATTTTTTTAAAAAAACGACATCCATATATAAATTTTTCTCAAAATTTATTATTCTACATGTCTTTGATAAAAAAAAAAAATGTTTGGGTAAAAAAAAAAATGGTTTGGGTAAAAGTTATACAACTATGGTACAAACTATGTACCATAGTACCGTTTACAAACTATGGTACAAAAATGTGAATTTCTGCTTTTTGAAGCAGCTCTGACTTTCTGAGCACCTGTCATGTTTCCTGAGGTTCTACAATGCCCAGACAGTAGAAAAACCCCACAAATGACCCCATTTCGGTAAGTAGACACCCTAAGGTATTCGCTGATGGGCATAGTGAGTTCATAGAACTTTTTATTTTTTGTCACTAGTTAGCGGAAAATTATGTTTGTTTGTTTTTTTTTCTTACAAAGTCTCATATTCCACTAACTTTTGACAAAAAATAAAAACTTCCATGAACTCACTATGCCCATCAAGAAATACCTTGGGGTGTCTTCTTTCCAAAATGGGGTCACTTGTGGGGTAGTTATACTGCCCTGGCATTTTAGGGGCCCTAATGCGTGAGAAGTAGTTTGAAATCAAAATCTGTAAAAAATGCCCTGTGAAATCCGAAAGGTGCTCTTTGGAATGTGGGCCCATTTGCCCACCTAGGCTGCAAAAAAGTGTCACACATCTGGTATCGCCGTACTCAGAAGAAGTAGGGAAATGTGTTTTGGGGTGTCTTTTTACATATACCCATGCTGGGTGAGAGAAATATCTCAGCAAAAGACAACTTTTCCCATTTTTTTTTTATACACAGTTGGCATTTGACCAAGATATTTATCTCACCCAGCATGGGTATATGTAAAATGACACCCCAAAACACATTGCCCAACTTCTCCTGAGTACGGAGATACCACATGTGTGACACTTTTTTGCAGCCTAGATGCGCAAAGGGACCCAAATTCCTTTTATGAAGGCATTTTTAGACATTTGGATCCCAGACTTCTTCTCACGCTTTAGGGCCCCTAAAATGTCAGGGCAGTATAAATACCCCACATGTGACCCCATTTTGGAAAGAAGACACCCCAAGGTATTCAATGAGCGGCATGGCGAGTTCATAGAATTTTTTTTTTTTTTTGGCACAAGTTAGCGGAAATTGATTTATTTTTTATTTTTTTTTCTCACAGTCTCCCTTTCTGCTAACTTGGGACAAAAATTTCAATCTTTCATGGACTCAATATGCCCCTCACGGAATACCTTGGGGTGTCTTCTTTCTGAAATGGGTTCACATGTGGGGTATTTATACTGCCCTGGCATTTTAGGGGCCCTAAAGCGTGAGAAGAAGTCTGGAATATAAATGTCTAAAAAATTTTACACATTTGGATTCCATAAGGGGTACGGTGAGTTCATGTGAGATTTTATTTTTTGACACAAGTTAGTGGAATATGAGACTTTGTAAGAGAAAAAAATAAGTATATATATATATATATATATATATATATATATATATATATATATATAAATTCAGAAAAATGAGCAGCACTCCAAGGATAAAAGCAGTGAACCCTTTATTCACACCGGTGGTGCAACGTTTCGGCTCTAGTCACGAGCCTTCCTCAAGCAAAGATACAACTCAAATAACAGTGATTATATAGGAAATACAAATCATGTGGTCACAACCCAGTGGGTGTGTTCAACAATTCATAGAAATACATAACAATAATTTGCAGTGAATACACATCGTACCTTATAGTACAGAGAAATATGCTGATCATCATTAAAAAACAGTGATATGTGTTAAATATAAAACAATATACGGATCAAGTACACAAACATGATCACGTAGTGTGCCAACATATGGTGTATACATTGTACATAAATATAGGGGGGAGGAGCAACAAAGTAATATCGCAGAACATACCTGTCTAGCAAGGAGGCTCATTCAGTGCCGTGAGTTCGGCATTGTAGATGTCTTTCTGCGCAGGCGTGGCAGCACACCAATAGCGAGTACTCAGCAAGCCAGGAAAGCTGCACGTCATCACAGTGAACCGACACCCCTACGTCACTGCAGACGTCCTCCCGGAAGAACACAGTGTATAATCCTATGCGCATGCTCAACAGAAAATCGAGCTAAACGCGCCATCTTTGTTACTGGAGAGCTGCCCATAAACCACCACTATGCATATCGCACCCAACCGAAGACAAAAACGGGCATGGGGGGTTAGAAAAGGGCAAAGGGAATCCCATTAGACAGGGTACCCATATACCCCCACCTGGCAGAAAATCCACCGCAGCCATGATTACCGCAGTATCTGCAGGGATAACGCCAGGGATTCCAACCTCCCATCCTGCCCGAGAGGGATCTCCTCTGTTTGGTCCACAGATGCTGCAAAAGTGTGTACAGTTCAGCTCCCAATGCCAAAGAAAAAATATAAAAATGAAGATTTTAATACGGTGTCATTACACGGTGTCTGCCATGCCTGCCAGCAACAGAACTGAACCAAACATAAATATAGAATGTAATAGAATGAACCCCTTCCATGGTATGCTGCGTATACTCCGACCATATGTTCCATACCCCAAAGTGCAGAGTGAGAGTGATCTAAGAAAAAAGAAAGAAATATTAGAATAGGAGAATTGTGAGTTGTATAACTCTCAAAGTATGTACACAATTGTGTGAAACAGTATCCAGCAATGAAAAGAGGGCAAACCAACCCTCACAGAACATCCCCAAAATTATAGTTAGCGTTTAAGCCCTTAGGCTTCAAGCTGTCCAACTTATGGATCCAGCTCAACTCTCTGCGTTTAAGTATCCTGGATCTATCCCCACCTTGCCGAGGCTGGGGTATATGGTCCAGGACCCAGCACCTCAAATCACCTTCTTTGTGCATGGCCTCGGTGAAGTGTTTCGATACCGGCAAATCCAGCCGTTTTTTGCGTATGCTGAGGCGGTGATTATTGAGGCGGGTCTTCAATTCAGTTGTTGTCTCACCCACATAAAGCAAATTGCATGGGCAAGACAACACATAGATGACATGGTTAGAGTCACAAGTCAGGTGAAATAAAATGCCATAGGACACACCGGTATTAGGGTGTATAAAATACCTTCCCTTGCGGATGTATCTGCAGTTTAGGCAGGGAAAACAGCCTAAGCCAGACTGAGTCAATTTGGTTTGCTTCAAAGATCCCCTGGAGCCAATATCGGCCTTGACCAACTGGTCACGCAGGTTCCGTGATCGACGATATGATGACAATGGTGGACATGAGAACTCAGGGATATCTTTGAAGCATGTACCCAACAGACCCCAATGTTTGTTCAATATCTTGTTTATTGAAGGACTCAGTTCAGTATATACTGAAACAAACGGAATCCTGGCCTTTTTCTGGACAGTACCCCGTTTTGTCAGTAACTCCGTCCTATCAAGCGTGCGCACTCTGTCCATGTGTTCGTTCAATAGTGGTTTAGGATAACCCCTATCATGAAACTTAACAGCCATGGAATTCAGAGTCGCATCAAGTTTACTCTCTTCAGACACAACACGTTTGACACGGAGGAATTGGGAGAAGGGTAGCGACCGGATCATTCTCCGAGGGTGTGAGCTGTTATAACACAAAAACGTGTTGGTATCGGTAGGTTTTGTGTACAGCTTAGTGTGCAACACACCCTCGTTGAACACTACTCGTGTGTCCAAAAACTGGATCTCAGTTCGGGAATGGATGAGGGTGAACTGTAGGTCAGGATCATGGCTATTCAAGAAGCCATGAAACTCAGCCAGGTCAGTCTCAGAACTTGTCCATATGAGGAAGATGTCGTCGATATATCGCCACCACCTCAGCACATGGCTGAAGTGGTGGGACAGATAGACGTCATCTTCCTCATAGCACCGCATAAAAATATTTGCGTACGTGGGGGCCACGTGGGACCCCATGGCCACACCACTCTCTTCTCTCTTCTTTCTTCTTTTTTCTTAGATCACTCTTTTTTCTTAGATCACTCTCACTCTGCACTTTGGGGTATGGAACATATGGTCGGAGTATACGCAGCATACCATGGAAGGGGTTCATTCTATTACATTCTACATTCTATATTTATGTTTGGTTCAGTTCTGTTGCTGGCAGGCATGGCAGACACCGTGTAATGACACCGTATTAAAATCTTCATTTTTATATTTTTTCTTTGGCATTGGGAGCTGAACTGTACACACTTTTGCAGCATCTGTGGACCAAACAGAGGAGATCCCTCTCGGGCAGGATGGGAGGTTGGAATCCCTGGCGTTATCCCTGCAGATACTGCGGTAATCGTGGCTGCGGTGGATTTTCTGCCAGGTGGGGGTATATGGGTACCCTGTCTAATGGGATTCCCTTTGCCCTTTTCTAACCCCCCATGCCCGTTTTTGTCTTCGGTTGGGTGCGATATGCATAGTGGTGGTTTATGGGCAGCTCTCCAGTAACAAAGATGGCGCGTTTAGCTCGATTTTCTGTTGAGCATGCGCATAGGATTATACACTGTGTTCCTCTGGGAGGACGTCTGCAGTGACGTAGGGGTGTCGGTTCACTGTGATGACGTGCAGCTTTCCTGGCTTGCTGAGTACTCGCTATTGGTGTGCTGCCACGCCTGCGCAGAAAGACATCTACAACGCCGAACTCACAGCACTGAATGAGCCTCCTTGCTAGACAGGTATGTTCTGCGATATTACTTCGTTTCTCCTCCCCCCTACATTTATGTACAATGTATACACCATATGTTGGCACACTACTTGATCATGTTTGTGTACTTGATCCGTATATTGTTTTATATTTAACACATATCACAGTTTTTTAATGATGATCAGCATATTTCTCTGAACTATAAGGTACGATGTGTATTCACTGCCAATTTCTATGAATTGTTGAACACACCCACTGGGTTGTGACCACATGATTTGTATTTCAATATATAATCACTGTTATCTGAGTTGTATCTTTGCTTGAGGAAGGCTCGTGACTAGAGCCGAAATGTTGCACCACCGGTGTGAATAAAGGGTTCACTGCTTTTATCCTTGGAGTGCCGCTCATTTTTCTGAATTTATCCATCAGGGAAACCAGTCCATTCCCTTTGGGACGTGCACCCGCCTTTTCCCTCTGGAGCCAGTGCTGCCATTTTTCTTTATATATATATATATATATATATATATATAATATTTCCGCTAACTTGGGCCAAAAAAATTTCTGAATGGAGCCTTACAGGGGGGTGATCAATGACAGGGGGGTGATCAGGGAGTGTATATGGGGTTATCACCCCACTGTCATTGATCACCCCCCTGTAAGGCTCCATTCAGACGTCCGTATGTGTTTTGTGGATCCGCGGTGTCCGTGTTTTGTGGTTAAGGACCAGGCCATTTTTTGCAAATCTGACCAGTGTCACTTTATGTGGTGTTAACTTTAAAACGCTTTGACTTATCCAGGCCATTCTGAGATGGGTTTTTTTCGTCACATATTGTACTTCATGACACTGGTAAAATGGAGTCAAAAAAAATAATTTTTATTTATAAAAAAAAATACCAAATTTGGAAAAATTTGCAAATTTCCAAGTTTCAATTTCTCTACTTCTATAATACATAGTAATAACTATTTTTGTAGGTATTAGTAGTGAATAACAATGGGGCACTCTCTATAGCAATGAGAACAGTGGATGATAAAACGTATAGATTTATTAAAGGGGTTGTCCGGGATTGGGGACATTTGTCTATTAGTAATCTAAACATTACAAACATGCATGTGGTACCTTTAGAACATATTGCTGTAGCCCTGTTTTCCTGCTTTCAATTCATGGCCGGAAGTAAGTGTTTTCTTATCTTCAGTGACGTACCGGGTCCCTGGCAGGCGAGTAAAGCTTCCTCTTCCTCTGCTCAGGGAGCCCGGTGACGTCACTGGCAGTCTAGATAATTATGCAGAGAGGTTGGAGGGGCGGTAACTTGTCCAGCCGACATCGCGCTAAGCCCCGCCCCCAGTCGGTGACGTCACCGGGCCTTCAGCATTACAATGAATGGAGGAGGATTACTATGCTTGTTAGCATAGAAAACTCCTCCCATCAGAATTACTAGCTAATGGGGCAGAAGGCTTTAGAAAGGAGGAATTCCTTTCACCACAGGATGACATGGCCATTCTAATTGCATATATTGCATTTAGTGTTGAATCTATTTTTATTGAATAGAAAAAGAACACAACAATCATACATAGCAACCAAGACATTGTATGAAAAGTATATCTCCAATTCCATTTCCAAGACCATGTAAAACATAAAATAAAGTGCACAGATGGATTCAGAGACCACCATATTTCTCTGGGACGCAACCATGAAGACCAGAGAAAACAAATGCCATCAAATAAATGCTAAAGGAGAGGTTCAGCAATATTAGATACATACAGTACGATATGAAGAACCTTGACTACTGAAAGGGAAGGCAAAAGGAACTTAGGACACAATCCTGAGATACTCAGTGATGGCGTTTTGAACAAAGGGCTACTAATATGTAACTCTTAAGTGAAACAGATTAAATCGTTAACCTAGGAGAGACAGGGGGACAGACAAGAACAAAACACGACGAAACAAAAGACAGGGGAGGGAGGGGGGGTGGAAAGTAGGGGGGGCGGGGGGGAAGGGGAAAGGACAAGACATCATATCACGTATCCCAGGTACAGTCACCTGAGACCAACCAGGTTTGAAAACGAGAGGAGCTCCTAAATTGATTCCAAGGTTCCCAGGTTAGTGCAAATGTTTGGACTTGGTTACAGGCCTCAGCTTCCATTTCTTCCATCCTGAATAAGGCATCCAGGGCACGTATCCACGTAATTCTCTGCAAACTGTCTGAGGATCTCCACTGGCGTGGTATGATCTGTCTCATAGAAAGGACAAATGTTTTAAGTACTCCCTTTTTGACATGTTTGATCCTACCCGGGAATATAGAGAGCAGGGCAATCAAAGGGGAGGGAGATATAGTAGACCGGTAAAGTGCATTATACAGAGAAAAAACATCTTGCCACAAAGGGGCGACCCCAGGGCAGTCCCACCAGATATGTAGCATGGAACCAACCTCTGAATGGCACCGCCAACAGGTGTTGGGGACCGATGGATAAAAATGATGCAACTTAACCGGCGTCCTATACCAACGAGTAAGGATCTTATAGTTCAACTCCTGTAAACGACAGGACCTGGATGATTTATGCGTAAATAAGAGGGAACGATTCCATTGCTCAGAGGACAGGGAGAACGTCAGTTCACTCTCCCAACCAGAGGCAAACCCAACACCTCTCATCTGTTCAACGAGTGATAGGTCCCCATCTCCACCGGCACCCAGCAAGCCATATATCAAAGAAATACCATGATCTGGGCCTGTGTTGGCAACACAGAGCTTTTCAAAATTTGTCAGAGGGGCAGACAGCTGCGATCCGGGAGCCAGAGAGCCCAAGAAGCTACGAAGTTGAAAGTAGTGGAACCAGCGGCTCGGGGAGTTTTGGAATATGTGTGATAGATCCACGAGAGGTAGGAGCCCTGAGCTGTTAAAGATGTCCCTAATTAGGATCCGGGGCGGGGGAATTGTGCGGAAGAAGGGGAGATTCTTGATCTGTGAGGGGAGGCCAGGATGAGCCACAATATGCGTCAAAGGACCCGGTGCGGAGATTAACTTGATTTTGGAGGCAAATCTACTCCATAGTTTGATCAGGATCTGAAGTAGGGGAGAACAAAGAGTATGTAGAAGGCTATTTAGTGTTGCTATAGGGAGCCAAAATATCCCAGGTACCATATGGGGCTCGAGGGTGTGTTCTATGTCTACCCAAAGTTTCAGAGATCGTTTGTGTATAAGGTCTAGAACACAATTAGAAATGGAAGCTCTAAAATATGCCTGGAAGTCAGGAAGGCCAGCTCCCCCCACACTCTTCGCTCTGGATAAAACTCTGTAACTCACCCTGGCCTTAGTGCCATTCCAGATAAACCTAGAAGCTAATGACCGCAATTGGGCAAAAAAACTATTTGGTATAATACACGGGGCAGTCTGGAACAGGTAGAGGAATTTGGGTAAGATATCCATCTTTAGGGCATTTATTCTACCAAACCAAGAAATCTGCAGGGGGGACCACTTCTGGAGAGAAGCTTCTACCTTCCTAAATAAGGGTTTGTAGTTCATTTGAAAGAGGAGATTGGGGTTTGCTGGGAGGTTAATGCCTAAGTGGCGAATCGAGTCCGAGGCTACTTTAAACGAGAAGCTTTCTTTAACATGAGAAATTTCCCTGCGTGGTAACGAAATATTCAAGATTTCAGATTTCTGGATATTAACTTTGAAGTTACTAAGCCTCCCAAATCTCTCAAATTCCCGCAGGACCGAAGGAAGGCCTATTCTGGGGTCCGAGAGATAGAGAAGCAAATCATCGGCAAAAAGGGAAAGTTTATGCTCCTTAGTTCCAACTCTCACCCCCTTTATATCTTGATTATTGCGCAGCGCATTAGCTAAGGATTCCATGGTCAGAATATATAGGAAGGGGGATAAGGGGCAACCCTGGCGTGTACCATTCTTGATAGCAAAAGGTGTGGATAAAAGGCCATTAGCCCTTACCTGAGCTGAGGGAGAAGAGTAGAGAGCCATAATACGTTTAATCATTTTAGAACCGAGTCCTAAATGCTCCAGGGTTAAGGTTAAGAAGCCCCAATTGACCCTGTCAAAGGCCTTCTCTGCATCCACTGAAAGTAAACACAGAGGAGACCTAGTATTCCTAGCTCTAGCTATGATGCCCAAGGTCTTCAAGGTACTATCTCGAGCTTCCCTGCCCGGGACAAAGCCCACCTGTTCCTGATGGATATACTTCGGGATGAGGGGGTGTAATCGTAAGGCTAGTAATTTAGCGTACACCTTTAGGTCCACGTTTAAAAGAGAAATAGGCCTATAATTGGAGCAATAAGAGGGATCTTTATCAGGTTTAGGTATAACCGTTATATGGGCCTGTAAAGTTTGGGGAGGGAAGGGGGTTCCCACTGCTATGGAATTAAAAGATTCGAGTAATAAGGGGGATAGCTCATCTATAAGAAGCTTATAAAAGCGTGGGGTAAGGCCATCTGGGCCTGGGCTTTTCCCATTTTTGAGATCTCTTATAACTCCCGCAATTTCTGGGGATGAAAAGTCATCTTCCAGCGCCAAAGAATCTACGCTAGGAATCTTTTCAGGGCCGAATTGGTCTAGATAATCTTTAGTATCCTGTGTAAAGGAAGCAGACGCTGAGTCCCTCCCTGTGTTCAAGTCATAAAGAGAGCTATAATAGGTGCGGAATTCTGATGAGATTTCGGATGGAGCATAAACAATTCCCTTGTCGGATGTGTTAAGTGAGGATATCTGGGTCTGGGGTAACCTAGGATGTAGAGCTCTGGCAAGCCACTTCCCACTTTTATCGCCATATTCAAAAAATCCAAATTTTACCTTATCACGCAAACATAGTGATCTTTGGTCTAGAATTTGAATTACTTGTTGGCGGAGCAGCGAGATATCAGCTTTCAACTGATCAGAGGGGGTCAATTTATTTGAGGTCTCTTTCCCGTCGAGTTGTGAAAGTAGGGAGGAGAGTTTAGCGGACTTCTCCTTTTTGAGTCTAGCGCCATGAGATATGAAAATCCCCCTGAGCACACACTTAAGGGCTTCCCATTTAATCGGCGGGGGAGAGGGGTCTGTTTGGTGGTTAACTGTAAACTCAGAGATGGCCTTCCTAATGTCTGACATGCACACCAGGTCGTTAAGAAGATTGTCATTCAATCTCCACGTGAAGGGACGGGAAGGCGTCTGCTGAAATCTCAGTAGGCCATACACTGGAGTGTGGTCAGACCAAAGGAAGCCATCCATTGAGCTAAGTGGATCCTCCTCAAGCAAAGATTGTGAAATAAATAAATGGTCTAGTCTGGCATAGCTATTGTGGGCTAAAGAATGAAAACTGAAATCTCTGACTCCCGGATGCAGCACCCTCCAGAGATCTACAAGGCGGAGAGAGGACAGGATTTCCCTAAAGGAACGCTGGGATGTCGGAGAGATAGCTGACCTACCAGACGAAGAATCCAGATCCGGGTCCATCACCATATTCAGATCACCGCCCAGGATGATAGAGGATCCATCTGCAAAGCGAGCCAGTTTCCTGAGAATCTTGGAGCCATATGGAATCTGCCCCTGGTTGGGAAAATAGACATTAGCAACCGTGTATACACGTGGGCCATCAGACAGCTTGAGGAATACATAGCGCCCCCTACTATCAATATCTGTAGCCAAAATCGTAGGCCGAAAAGATTTATGGAATGCAATAGATACACCTCCTGCTTTTTTGACGGGGTTGGGACTATGGAACCAAGTCGTGTAATACCCACGGTCACACCTGGGAACCGAGGCAAGCTTAAAGTGGGTCTCCTGGAACATAATAAGCATGACCCGCTTCCGGTGAAAGCGATATAGAATCTGGCTACGTTTTTCTGGTTTATTTAGGCCCCTGGCATTATACGTACAAAAAGAGAGAGGGGACATCTTACCGACCTCTGAGAGGAAACTGGATTAAGTGGGGGAGGGAACACGAGGATCCAAACAAAAGGAAAGAGACAAGGACTAACAAGCAACACGCAGATAAAACAACAAAGAAAAAGAAAAGAAAAAAAACAAAACAAAAGAAAAACCTCCTATAAGAGAGAGCCAAAAACTATGGCTCCGAGGTAGACTAGTAAGTGACTATAGTCACGTTCGACACCAGGTGTCGATACCCCTAACGAGGGGAGGAGAGGTCAAGGGCAAGGCAGCAGCCCCACTGACCCCCGGCATATAAAAAGGAATATCAAAGATATATAACATATAGCATAAAACATTAGAACATGAATACTATACACTGAACCAGCGCATTGGGATAATATGTGAAGTCCCACGAAAGCCAATTAGGCTCAAACAGGTGGTCTGGAATGGCGTCTGGGATGCCTCTGCGGTTTCGGGATCGCCTCTTGCCATTCTTCACGATCACTAACGGGCGGCACCATGAGGGGTCTGGGCCAGTCAGGCAGCTCCACCGCGGGGAGATCTAGTGTAGCCAGAAATCTGGGGAGGTCTTCAAGAGATTTGAACGTAGCAGACTTCCCGTTTCTCTTGGCCGAGAGCTGGAAGGGATACCCCCATCTATACAGGATCTCATTGTCCCTGAGTGTGGATAGAAGCGGTTTCAAGGCCTTCCTAAGTTGTAAGGTGCGGCGTGCTAGGTCCGGGAGGATCTGGATGGTATTCGGGCCCGATTCAGGGCCAGCCGCAGCTCGAGCAGCTTTGAGGATGGACTCCTTCTCCTTGTAAAAGTGAATACGGCAAATAATGTCCCTGGGACGTTTCAGGTCCGTTGATTTTGGGCCCAGCGCCCGATGGATCCGATCTATCTCAATGATCCTGTCCGGATTAATTTCCAAAAGTGAGGCAAAATGGCGTTGCGCCCAGGATGGCAGATCTTCTACAGATTCAGGGACCCCCCTTATTCGGAGGTTGTTTCTCCTATTGCGGTTTTCAATATCGTCCATGTGGGTTAGAATGTCCTGCATTTGAGCAGCGTGCTCATTAATGACTGCACGGTGACAATCCAGAGTATTAAAGATCTGCTCCTGTTTGTTCTCCACCTCCTCTACCCTCTGCCCCACATGCCTGATATCCTGATGCAAGGCCGCAATATCTTGCTTGTGGGAAGCTTCCATCCTGCTGAGCAAAGCATCTACCTCAGCAGTAGTGGGAAGGGATTTTAAATGGAGCTTCCAGTCCCAGTCATCCTCATGGGAGAGGGCAGTGGGCGATCTACTGGAGGCAGCCGACAAGGCAGGGGAGCTGTGGTGGGAGAGCTGTGGGCCTGAATAGGCCTCTGAACCCCTGGAGGCTGGCGATGAAGGGACGGACCCCAAGGTAGGACTCACCGCTGCTGCCACTGCTGCATATGAAACCGGAGGTCCTCCGGTGCTATGTTCCCCCTGGTTCCTGGAGGTGAGGGCCGCAGTTTTCCCTCTAGTCAGAGGAGTAGAGGCGCTCGTTTCCCGCGCCTGCTCCGCCATCTTGGAGGTTGTGGCGCCGGATCTCAGGCTTTCAGGCTGGCTGGACGGGCACAGGAACTTTGTGATGTCCCCCGATTCTCGTGATGCGGGTGCCGGGGTGTTAGCTGTGCCCCTCTTGCGACCCATGAAAAATCTGTGGGCTTCTGGATGCTATATGGGGCTGTAAATGCCGGCGGTGCTCAGGAGCTCAGGCAGTGTGCTGCTCACTCCGCCATTGGCAAGCTCCGCCTCCGCATATATTGCATTTAGACAATGGCATGTTGATTGTGTAAAAAAAACAATAAAAAAAAAAAAACAATGGCTCAGTTGAAAGAAAAGGTAATAATAGTGTAATCAGTCTGCTTTTTTTTTTTTTTGATTTGAAATAAATGGATAATCCTATTTATGTTATGAGGCTGCTTTTGTCTAGTTTAAAATAATTTTTTTAGCCCCGTACTTGTGTTTTGGAATGAATCTTTTTTGCACATTCTTCTTTTGGAGTTGCAGTGTGTGCATTTCACTTTCCTGTGGTTATACATTGGTTTTAGCTGATTGCCAGGTCAGTATATGGTTTACCTTGAAATAAATATATATATATATATATATATATATATATATATATTAGTACAGACCAAAGGTTTGGACACACCTTCTCATTCAAAGAGTTTTCTTTATTTTCATGACTATAAAGGCATCAAAACTATGAATTAACACATGTGGAATTATATACATAACAAACAAGTGTGAAACAACTGAAAATATGTCATATTCTAGGTTCTTCAAAGTAGCCACTTTTTGCTTTGATTACTGCTTTGCACACTCTTGGCATTCTCTTGATGAGTTTCAAGAGGTAGTCCCCTGAAATGGTCTTCCAACAGTCTTGAAGGAGTTCCCAGAGATGCTTAGCACTTGTTGGCCCTTTTGCCTTCACTCTGCGGTCCAGCTCACCCCAAACCATCTCGATTGTGTTCAGGTCCGGTGGCTGTGGAGGCCAGGTCATCTGGCGCAGCACCCCATCACGCTCCTTCATGGTCAAATAGCCCTTACTTTCAAAGGTTTCCCAATTTTTCGGCTGACTGACCTTCATTTCTTAAAGTAATGATCGCCACTCGTTTTTCTTTACTTAGCTGCTTTTTTCTTGCCATAATACAAATTCTAACAGTCTATTCAGTAGGACTATCAGCTGTGTATCCACCTGACTTCTCCTCAACGCAACTGATGGTCCCAACCCCATTTATAAGGCAAGAAATCCCACTTATTAAACCTGACAGGGCACACCTGTGAAGTGAAAACCATTTCAGGGGACTACCTCTTGAAGCTCATCAAGAGAATGCCAAGAGTGTGCAAAGCAGTAATCAAAGCAAAAGGTGGCTACTTTGAAGAACCTAGAATATGACATATTTTCAGTTGTTTCACACTTGTTTGTTATGTATATAACTCCACATGTGTTAATTCATAGTTTTGATGCCTTCAGTGTGAATCTACAATTTTCATAGTCATGAAAATAAAGAAAACTCTTTGAATGAGAAGGTGTGTCCAAACTTTTGGTCTGTACTGTGTGTGTGTATATATGTATATATATATATATATGTATATATATATATATATATACATGCCCCTTACAGTGTGACAGTGTCCGATTGTCTCTAAGCTCTGCAAACACTGAGCACATGACAGATGCCAGAGATAGAGCAAGGAGAAGTTTATGGGCGTACATATGGGGGAGGAATATAAATCAGGAGGATGAATATGTATGAGGGGGGCGGATCGAAGGAGGAGTGGAGGCTGTGCAGGATGCATGAATATGTATGAGGGGGGCGGGTGCAGGGACACTATGTTAGACAGGAGAAATCAGCAGATGCCGCCCTGCACTGGGACCCACAGTGCAGTGCGGCAGGAAGTAAAGGAACAGATAAACAGATATGTAAACAATGTGTTCAGGGCTGTAGGAGCCATGCTCCAGTGTAAAAAATACCTCCAACCACCTTGGGAACATAGACTTGGCTACTAAAGGTGAGTAAGATGTGGGACACTTTTTTGCAGCCTAGGTGGGCAAAGGGGCCCACATTTCAAAGAGCACCTTTCGGATTTCACCAGCCATTTTTTACAGATTTTGATTTCAAACTACTTACCACACATTTGGGCCCCTAAAATGCCAGGGCAGTATAACTACCCCACAAGTGACCCCATTTTGGAAAGAAGACACCCCAAGGTATTCGCTGATGGGCATAGTGAGTTCATAGAAGTTTTTATTTTTTGTCACAAGTTAGTGGAATATGAGACTTTGTAAGAAAAAAAAAGAAAAAATAAAATCATCATTTTCCGCTAACTTGTGACAAAAAATAAAAAGTTCTATGAACTCACTATGCCCATCAGCGAATACCTTAGGGTGTCTACTTTCCAAAATGGGGTCATTTGTGGGGTGTTTGTACTGTCTGGCCATTGTAGAACCTCAGGAAACATGACAGGTGCTCAGAAAGTCAGAGCTGCTTCAAAAAGCGGAAATTCACATTTTTGTACCATAGTTTGTAAACGCTATAACTTTTACCCAAACCATTTTTTTTTTTTACCCAAACATTTTTTTTTTATCAAAGACATGTAGAACAATAAATTTAGAGAAAAATTTATATATGGATCTCGTTTTCTTTGCAAAATTTTACAACTGAAAGTGAAAAATGTCCTTTTTTTGCAAAAAAAGTCGTTAAATTTCAATTAATAACAAAAAAGTAAAAATGTCAGCAGCAATGAAATACCACCAAATGAAAGCTCTATTAGTGAGAAGAAAAGGAGGTAAAATTCATTTGGGTGGTAAGTTGCATGACCGAGCAATAAACGGTGAAAGTAGTGTAGGTCAGAAGTGTAAAAAGTGGCCTGGTCATTAAGGGTGTTTAAGCTAGGGGGGCTGAGGTGGTTAAATTGCATAATTTTGTCCTGCCGGCTTTTCCCTGACTATGGTTTTCCCTGAACCCAGGTGTTCCTGGACTCCAGTGGGTCAACAGAGACTACTTCAGGAGGAAACGGACTCGTGGTTCTTCTGCAGCAAAGTCCAGATCCCTATATAGGGTTTAAAGGGTGAAGACCAGGGTGCTGCCAGGATAACACCCTTAGGAGTAGCCCTAAGCCAAACCTGTTCAGTAGGCACAGCGGATCCACATCCTCTATTGTAACAGCTGCTTGGGGATATGACACTTCTGAGGCCAATTAGTGGGTGTATCAGCGTGACAAAGTTCTTCTGGAAGTTTACAGACTGGGACTGGAAGACCAATAAAGAGTGCCCTGGAGCTTTGGAGTTTTAAATCGTTCGGTACGGATTTCCATGCCAAAAATGTGCAATGTCTGAGTGGAATCTGCCTGCCATTGTTTACAGTGGAAGACCTGCTGCTGTGAATGCAATTGCAGATTATTTCCACAGTTTTCTAGACAACGCCTAAGAAAGGACATGTGCACTTGCAGGTTAGTGACATTAAATGGGCTAAACCCATGAGCGTATTTGCCACATTCAAAGTACAAAAACAGTAGAAAGCCTCAGAATCTGGCCCCAAAAAAACAGAGAACTCACCCTAAGGCCTCATGCACACGGCTGTGGATCCGCAAAAAACGAAAGCCTTTCGCAATTTGCGGAACAGGCGCCGGCAATATAAATGCCTATTCATGTCTGCAAAGCGCGGACAAGAATAGGACATGTTATATTTTTTTAGCGGTGCCGCGGAACGAAGCCACGGATACGGAGAGCACACGGAGTGCTGTCCGCATCTTTTGCGGCCCATTGAAGTGAATGGGTCCGCATCCGAGCCGCCAAAACAGCGGCTCGGATGCGGACCCAAACAACGGTCGTGTGCATGAGGCCTTAGGGCAATTTCACATGAACGAATTCAGTCTGTTTCGAAGGAGATAAACTTAAATGGGTTCTCCTGGCGGGTTTAGGGCTGAACCTGAATATAAACTCCTTTACCATGTATGAGTGGAGCATCAGAGCATTTCCTTGCTCCAAAGCTACCCATGCTGTGTCACGCAGGGCAAAGTCTGTTTGTTGTGGCGGGTATCACTAGTAGCCTCTAAAACCTTCCAGAACAGCGCTATACACTGCCCATTTGTGCCAGTGACGTCACCGGGCTCCCTGTTAGGCGAGAGCTCTGCCTAGCATTCTGATGTGAAGCTCTGTACGTCACTGGCTCACAACAAACAGACCTTGCCCTGGCCATAGATTTTGTATTTTGATTAATTTAAGCCGTGTGAGCTTTTTTGTTGTGGGGCGAATTTTATTTTTTGTGACACCATTTTCGGGGTACATGTAACTTATTGATTAACTTTTCCGCCTTTGTTCATTATGTTGGCTTGAAAAAGCCAACATATTGTTATTCGATAGTCAAAAAGCGTTTCAGCTTATTCTTCTTCTTATTATTATTATTCTTAGCCGCGTTTTCTATACGCTACTCCTCCTACAGTTTTGGGGCTACATACCCCAAACTTTCTACACTTCTTCGACCTATAGCGACTCGAGTTGCTTGTGCTTTTATAAGCGATCCCACCCCCGGGGCCCCCGTGGCGGGCCCCGGAAGCCCCCTTTTTTCCCATAGACTTTGACAGGGTACATTTTCAAATCGCTCCCACTCGCCAGGTTTTGACGCTAAAGTCACCAAATTTGGGTCACCTAGTCATGAGGTCAACCTGAAAATTTTGGGGACCCCAAAAAGTGGGCGGGGCCACACAGAACCAATCAAAATCTCCCCATTGACTGTAATGAGACGTTCAAATTGCTACTCCTCCCACATTTTTAGGAGTACAAATTCCAAACTTTGCAGACTTGGTCGGCACCCACCCGAGTACCTTGCTTGTGCTTTGTTAACCGATCCCACCCTCCGGGCCCCTGGGACGGGCCCCCAAAATCCACATTTTTCCCATTGACTTTGACAGGGAAAATTTTCAAATCGCTCCCAGTCGCACAAATTTGAAACTAAAGTCACCAAACTTGGGTCACTTAGTCATGGGGTCAACGCGCAATTTGTTAGAACATTTCGGAGACCCTAAAATGTGGGCGGGGCCACACAGAACCAATCAAATTCTCCCCATTGACTATAATGAGACGTTAAAATTGCTACTCCTCCCACAGATTTAGGAGTATAAATATCGACCTTTGCACTCCTGCTCGGCACATACCAGAGTATCTTGCTTGTGCTTTGTTAACCTATCCCACCCTCCGGGCCCCTGGGGCGGGCCCCCGAAAACCTATTTTTTTCCCATAGAGTTTTATTGGAAAAATGCAAACGTTTGTCACTCATACAGCTTCGGAGTGAAACTCACCAAACTTGGGTCACTTAGTCATGGGGTCAACCTGAAAATTTCTGTCACATTTTGGGGACATTAAAAAGTGGGCGGAGTCTACAACAACCAATCAGATTTTCCCTATTGACTTCAATGAGAAACCTTTAAAAAACTGTCATTCTCACAGTATTTAAGCCACAGCACCCAAACTCGGCAGGGTGGGTCAGTGTGTGACAAAGGTTAAAATTGATAAAAAGTGGGCGGAGTCTACAACAGCCAATCAAATTTTAGTCAGTTGTTTTAATAGGAAAATTTAAAACTGCCGCTGCTCTTAGACTTTTATTGGCACAGTCTTCAAACTTGGCACAATTGGTCACTGGAGGAATGGGATTCAAATTCAAAAAAGTGGGTGGAGCCACCCCGACCATTAGGTGCACCCACTCCGACCCTTAGGTGCACTCACCCTAGTCATTAGGTGCACCCACCCCAACGATTAGGTGCACCCACCCCGACCCTTAGGTGCAACCACCCCGACTTTTAGGTGCAACCACCCCGACCCTTAGGTGCACCCACTCCGACCCTTAGGTGCAACCACCCCAACGATTAGGTGCACCCACCCCGACCCTTAGGTGCAACCACTCCGACTTTTAGGTGCAACCACCCCGACCCTTAGGTGCACCCACTCCGACCCTTAGGTGCAACCACCCAAACGATTAGGTGCACCCACCCCGAATTTTAGGTGCAACCACCCTAACTTTTAGGTGCAACCACCCCGACTTTTAGGTGCAACTACCCCGACCCTTAGGTGCACCCACCCCGACCCTAAGGTGCACCCACTCCGACCCTTAGGTGCACCCACTCCGACCCTTAAGTGCACCCACCCCGATTTTTAGGTGCAACCACCCCGACCCTTAGGTTCAACCACTCCGACACTTAGGTGCAACCACCCCAACGATTCGGTGCACCCACCCCGACTTTTAGGTGCAATCACCCCGACTTTTAGGTGCAACCACCCCGACCCTTAGGTACACCCACTCCGACACTTAGGTGCAACCACCCCAAATATTAGGTGCAACCACCCCGACTTTTAGGTGCAACCACCCCGATCCTTAGGTGCACCCACTCCGACCCTTAGGTGCAACCACCCCGACCCTTAGGTGCAACCACCCCGACCCTTAGGTGCAACCACCCCGACCCTTAGGTGCAACCACCCCGACCCTTAGGTGCAACCACCCCGACCCTTAGGTGCACCCACTCCGACCCTAAGGTGCACCCACTCCGACCCTTAGGTGCACCCACTCCAACCCTTAAGTGCACCCACCCCGATTCTTAGGTGCAACCACCCCGACCCTTAGGTGCAACCACCCCGACACTTAGGTGCAACCACCCCAACGATTCGGGGCACCCACCCCGACTTTTAGGTGCAATCACCCCGACTTTTAGGTGCAACCACCCCGACCCTTAGGTACACCCACTCCGACACTTAGGTGCAACCACCCCAAATATTAGGTGCAACCACCCCGACTTTTAGGTGCAACCACCCCGATCCTTAGGTGCACCCACTCCGACCCTTAGGTGCAACCACCCCGACCCTTAGGTGCAACCACCCCGACCCTTAGGTGCAACCACCCCGACCCTTAGGTGCAACCACCCCGACCCTTAGGTGCAACCACCCCGACCCTTAGGTGCAATCACCCCAATGATTAGGTGCACCCACCCCGACCCTTAGGTGCAACCACCCCGACTTTTAGGTGCAACCACCCCGACCCTTAGGTGCAACCACTCCGACCCTTAGGTGCAACCACCCCAACGATTAGGTGCACCCACCCCGACCCTTAGGTGCACCCACCCCGACCCTTAGGTGCACCCACCCCGACCCTTAGGTGCAACCACCCCGACCCTTAGGTGCAACCACCCCGACCCTTAGGTGCAACCACTCCGACCCTTAGGTGCAACCACTCCGACCCTTAGGTGCAACCACCCCAACGATTAGGTGCAACCACCCCGACCCTTAGGTGCAACCACTCCGACCCTTAGGTGCAACCACCCTAACGATTAGGTGCAACCACCCCGACCCTTAGGTGCAACCACCCCGACCCTTAGGTGCAACCACTCCGACCCTTAGGTGCAACCACCCCAACGATTAGGTTCAACCACCCCGACCCTTAGGTGCAACCACCCCGACCCTTAGGTGCAACCACCCCAACGATTAGGTGCAACCAGTCCGACCCTTAGATGCAACCACCCCGACCCTTAGGTGCAACCACCCCGACCCTTAGGTGCAACCACCCCGACTTTTAGGTGCAACCACCCCGACCCTAAGGTGCACCCACTCCGACCCTAAGGTGCACCCACTCCGACCCTTAGGTGCACCCACTCCGACCCTTAAGTGCACCCACCCCGATTTTTAGGTGCAACCACCCCGACCCTTAGGTTCAACCACTCCGACACTTAGGTGCAACCACCCCAACGATTCGGTGCACCCACCCCGACTTTTAGGTGCAATCACCCCGACTTTTAGGTGCAACCACCCCGACCCTTAGGTACACCCACTCCGACACTTAGGTGCAACCACCCCAAATATTAGGTGCAACCACCCCGACTTTTAGGTGCAACCACCCCGACCCTTAGGTGCACCCACTCCGACCCTTAGGTGCAACCACCCCGACCCTTAGGTGCAACCACCCCGACCCTTAGGTGCAACCACCCCCGACCCTTAGGTGCAACCACCCCGACCCTTAGGTGCAACCACCCCGACCCTTAGGTGCACCCACTCCGACCCTAAGGTGCACCCACTCCGACCCTTAGGTGCACCCACTCCAACCCTTAAGTGCACCCACCCCGATTTTTAGGTGCAACCACCCCGACCCTTAGGTGCAACCACCCCGACACTTAGGTGCAACCACCCCAACGATTCGGTGCACCCACCCCGACTTTTAGGTGCAATCACCCCGACTTTTAGGTGCAACCACCCCGACCCTTAGGTACACCCACTCCGACACTTAGGTGCAACCACCCCAAATATTAGGTGCAACCACCCCGACTTTTAGGTGCAACCACCCCGATCCTTAGGTGCACCCACTCCGACCCTTAGGTGCAACCACCCCGACCCTTAGGTGCAACCACCCCGACCCTTAGGTGCAACCACCCCGACCCTTAGGTGCAACCACCCCGACCCTTAGGTGCAATCACCCCAATGATTAGGTGCACCCACCCCGACCCTTAGGTGCAACCACCCCGACTTTTAGGTGCAACCACCCCGACCCTTAGGTGCAACCACTCCGACCCTTAGGTGCAACCACCCCAACGATTAGGTGCACCCACCCCGACCCTTAGGTGCACCCACCCCGACCCTTAGGTGCACCCACCCCGACCCTTAGGTGCAACCACCCCGACCCTTAGGTGCAACCACCCCGACCCTTAGGTGCAACCACTCCGACCCTTAGGTGCAACCACTCCGACCCTTAGGTGCAACCACCCCAACGATTAGGTGCAACCACCCCGACCCTTAGGTGCAACCACCCCAACGATTAGGTGCAACCAGTCCGACCCTTAGATGCAACCACCCCGACCCTTAGGTGCAACCACCCCGACCCTTAGGTGCAACCACCCCGACCCTTAGGTGCAATCACCCCAACGATTAGGTGCAACCACCCCGACCCTTAGGTGCAACCACCCCGACCCATAGGTGCAACCACCCCGACCCTTAGGTGCAACCACCCCGACCCTTAGGTGCAACCACCCCGACCCTTAGGTGCAACCACCCCGACTCTTAGGTGCAATCACCCCACCGATTAGGTGCACCCACCCCGACCCTTAGGTGCAACCACCCCGACTTTTAGGTGCAACCACCCCGACCCTTAGGTGCAACCACTCCGACCCTTAGGTGCAACCACCCCAACGATTAGGTGCACCCACCCCGACCCTTAGGTGCACCCACCCCGACCCTTAGGTGCAACCACCCCGACCCTTAGGTGCAACCACCCCGACCCTTAGGTGCAACCACTCCGACCCTTAGGTGCAACCACCCCAACGATTAGGTGCAACCACCCCGACCCTTAGGTGCAACCACTCCGACCCTTAGGTGCAACCACCCTAACGATTAGGTGCAACCACCCCGACGCTTAGGTGCAACCACCCCGACCCTTAGGTGCAACCACTCTGACCCTTAGGTGCAACCACCCCAACGATTAGGTGCAACCACCCCGACCCTTAGGTGCAACCACCCCGACCCTTAGGTGCAACCACCCCAACGATTAGGTGCAACCAGTCCGACCCTTAGATGCAACCACCCCGACCCTTAGGTGCAACCACCCCGACCCTTAGGTGCAACCACCCCGACCCTTAGGTGCAATCACCCCAACGATTAGGTGCACCCACCCCGACCCCTAGGTGCAACCACCCCGACCCTTAGGTGCAACCACTCCGACCCTTAGGTGCAACCACCCCAACGATTAGGTGCACCCTCCCCGACCCTTAGGTGCAACCACCCCGACCCTTAGGTGCAACCACTCCGACCCTTAGGTGCAACCACTCCGACCCTTAGGTGCAACCACTCCGACCCTTAGATGCAACCACTCCGACCCTTAGGTGCAACCACCCCAACGATTAGGTGCACCAACCCCGACCCTTAGGTGCAACCACCCCGACCCTTAGGTGCACTTACTCCGACCCTTGGGTGGAGCCAACATCCTGTGGTTTCTTCAGAAACGACACCTTCTAGTTATTATTATTATTATTATTTTTATTATTATTATTCTTAGCCGCGTTTTCTATACGCTACTCCTCCTACAGTTTTGGGGCTACATACCCCAAACTTTCTACACTTCTTCGACCTATAGCGACTCGAGTTGCTTGTGCTTTTATAAGCGATCCCACCCCCGGGGCCCCCGTGCCGGGCCCCGGAAGCCCCCTTTTTTCCCATAGACTTTGACAGGGTACATTTTCAAATCGCTCCCACTCGCCAGGCTTTGACGCTAAAGTCACCAAACTTGGGTCACTTAGTCATGGGGTCAACCCGAAAATTTTGGGCACATTTTGGGGACCCCAAAAAGTGGGCGGGGCCACACAGAACCAATCAAAATCTCCCCATTGACTGTAATGAGACGTTCAAATTGCTACTCCTCCCGCATTTTTAGGAGAACAAATTCCAAACTTTACAGACTTGGTCGGCACCCACCCGAGTACCTTGCTTGTGCTTTGTTAACCGATCCCACCCTCCGGGCCCCTGGGACGAGCCCCCAAAATCCACGTTTTTCCCATTGACTTTGACAGGGGAAATTTTCAAATCGCTCCCAGTCGCACAGATTTGAAACTAAAGTCACCAAACTTGGGTCACTTAGTCATGGGGTCAACGCGCAATTTGTTAGAACATTTCGGATACCCTAAAATGTGGGCGGGGCCACACAGAACCAATCAAATTCTCCCCATTGACTTTAATGAGACATTCAAATTGCTACTCCTCCCACAAATTTAGGAGTATAAATACCGAACTTTGCAATCTTGGTCGGCACATACCCGAGTATCTTGCTTGTGCTTTGTTAACCGATCCCAGCCTCCGGGCCCCTGAGGCGGGCCCCCGAAAACCTCTTTTTTTCCCATAGAGTTTTATTGGAAAAATGCAAACGTTTGTCACTCATACAGCTTCGGAGTGAAACTCACCAAACTTGGGTCACTTAGTCATGGGGTCAACCTGAAAATTTATGTCACATTTTGGGGACATTAAAAAGTGGGCGGAGCTACAACAACCAATCAGATTTTCCCTATTGACTTCAATGAGAAACCTTTAAAAAGCTGTCATTCTCACAGTATTTAAGCCACAGCACCCAAACTCGGCAGGGTGGGTCAGTGTGTGACAAAAGTTAAAATTTGTAAAAAGTGGGCGGAGTCTACAACGGCCAATCAAATTTTAGTCAGTTGTTTTAATAGGAAAATTTAAAACTGCCGCTGCTCTTAGACTTTTATTGGCACAGTCTTCAAACTTGGCACGGTTGGT